>NC_133135.1:6518904-6835904 GCF_048418815.1 Hemitrygon akajei | reverse complement strand
TACGAGAATGATGAACAAAACTAAACTAGGCGTGACAACCCGCCTCAGAGTACGGAAATGTTATGTTTATCCAGTTATGTTATATGGCTGAGAATGTTGGACAATTATCTAGTAACATGAGGAAACGAATTGCAGCAACAGAGATGTGGTTTTTGAGGAGGATGCAAAGAATATCACGGACGAAATGAATATCTAACGAGGATGTCATGAACAGAGCAAGCACAAAAAGAGAAATAATGTATGAGATCATGAAAAGGCAACATAACTTCACTGGACATGTGATTAGGAAAGAGGAGTTAGAATGCTCGGTAATTATGGGAAAGATTGAAGGGAAGAAAGCAAGAGGAAGGCAAAGACAAATGATGATGGAGACAGCAGCCAGAGAACTGGAAATGAATACCAATGAATCGATCCACTTGAGCCCAAACAGGAGTGTGTGGGCCATGGCAGTCAAAGCTCAAAGTGGACATGGCACCTGATGATGTTAACCAGTTTTGTAAAATCTATTTTTTCCCCTGAAAATCTACCCTAATTAAAGAATTATCCACACTCGGCTCCTATGAGGACTGCTCTCGGACTTTCTGAAGTCCTGAAGTGCATGGAGGCCGGCGGTATTAACTACCGGTACTCGGGGAGCCATAGAGCACCCAGTGCTGGACACAATGCATTCTCCTGAGTCGAGAAAGGAGAGATTATTGGACCTGATGAAGTATCTCGGCAAACCATCCATAAATGCTGCTTGATTTGCAGAGTTCCTTCAGCATTTAGCGTGTGTTGCTCTGGATTTCTAGCATCCGCAGAAACGCTTGTATTAACAGCTCAGTTTCTGATTGGTTGGCAATCATTTCAATCGCGGTCAACACTATTTCTTATTGGGTTATGTGGATGTCAATCAATGATGGGCGCGCCAAAACGGTGTAGAATTTGAGGGTGACTGGGTGCTGGTCCTGTCAATCAGAGCTACCTCTGCTCTCTGATTGGATTAGGCTCCGATGACGCTCCTCAGCCCGTTGCTCTTCGGAGCGGCTCCCGGGAGAAGCGGTGAGCGTGGATCGGTCCCGGTCCCGGTCCCGGTCTTCCCAGGGCTGCTCTCGGCGTTATTCCTGTAATCCAAAGTGCATGGAGGCCGGCGGTATGAACTACTCAGGGAGCCGCAGAGCACCCAGCGCTGCGGTAAGCCAATGCATTCGGTGTCTGAGTTATAAGATGGTTTAAAACTTAGCAAGAATAGTTGAACTGGTCAACGGCAGTAACTGAAGCAAATGTCAGAATCAAAATCAGGTTTAATATCACTGGCATATGTTGTGCTGTAGCAGTACATTGCAATACACAATTATAAAACAACTATAAATTACAATAAGGAGTGCATTGGTTGGCGGATGGAGATACGACTCTACCAAAGGAGGTGTAAGACGCTCCGTCCCTCCGCTAGCCTGCCGGTCACCCCCAGGCAAGGTGTAGCACCTGCTTAGCCGTCCCCTTCCCCTGATCAGGGTCACATAAAGCCATGGGAGCAGGTGGCGCACATCACAAGTCCTGGGGATGTGACCACGGACACCAGGCAGACAATCTCTGAAGAGTATTGATTACGGCTGGGATCACCCACCCGTCTTGTAAGGACACTGCCCAGAAGAACGCAATGGCAGAATACTTACGGAGAAAAAAATTGCCGAGAACTTTCATCGACATGTTAGTCAATGTTATACAACACGGCACATAAATTAGTACAAAAATAGTGAGCTAAGGTTCATTGTCCATTCAGAAATCAGATGGCAGAGGGGAAGAAGTTGTTTCTGAATCCTTGAATGGTGCCTTCAGGCTTCTGTACCTCCTCCCTGATGGTAGCATTGAGAAGAGGGCATGTCCTGGGTCATGGGGGTCCTTAATGATGGATGCCACCTGTTAGAGACATATTCTTTTGAAGGTGTTCTGGATGCTGGGGAGGCTGGTGCCCATGATGGAGCTGGCTGAGTTTACAATTTTATGCAGCTTTTTCTGATCCTGTGCAGCCCTCCCCCCCCCACCACCCCACATACCAGGTGATGAGGTATCAATTTAGAATGCACTCCACATTTGTAGAAATTTGTGAATGTTAGATGCTTCTGGGCTATGTAGAACACAGCACAGGAACTGACCTTCAGCCCACCACAGAGCCCTAACAGGACAGACATTCCCCACACCATCTATACTGCAGAATTATTGCACTTTTTGTGACTTTATTAGTAGCCCCTGATCACAAGGTTTTGGGTTCAACAAGTTGTCAGAGTCGAGTTTATTATCATCTGCACAAGTACACGTATACACAGGTGCAATAAAAATAATCTTAGTGGTAGCAGCATCAGGGTAACACGAACAAAATGCTGGAGGAGCTCAGCAGGTCACACAGCATCTGTCGGGAGGAAAGAGCAGTGGACATTTCGGGCCGAGACCCTTCGTCAGGACTGGAAAGGAAGAGGGAAAAGCCAGAATCAGAAGCTGCAGGTGAGGGGAGCTTCAGAAAAGCAGTACTTATAAGAAAAAACAATATTAAAAATTAAAGATTCTAGATTGTTTAATGTCATTTCTAGTACACAAGTGTAAAGAAGAACAAAATAATTGTTACTGCAGATCCAATGCAGCACGAAAATACAGAATATGATAAGGAACACAAAAATAAAAACACACAATAAATATAAAGATAGCTTATACACATTGATTGTCTATAAAGTGATGCTAGGTACAGGAGTGTCTGTACATAAGGTGACTGACAGGAAATGATAAAGTAGTGGTGGTTGGGGTGTTGAGGGGTGGGTTAGTGGGTGGAGGTGTTGTTCAGCCTCACTGCTTGGGGAAAGTAACTTTTTTTGAGTGTGGTGATCCTGGTGTGGATGATGCCTCATATATTTATGTATAAATAATAATTACTTTATGAATAAGTAATTTATACATACATTTTACTAGCCAGAATACAGTTCAGTGGGAGTGAGTGGGGTCTGTGATTCTGCAGTGTGAAGTGCAGACAGAGTCCGTGAGGGAAGAGTGGTTCCTGTGTGGTTCTGAGCTGTGTCAATGCTTTAGGTGTAGTCTCACAAATGACTTGTACAGTTGGAATATGTTGTCCTAACGTCTGTGCTCAATGCCTGTCACGACTGTTGAAGACGTGTGAGTGTAGGTGTTGCCAATGATAAACTACAATAAAGTTACCAAACTCACAACTCGAACATACTTTATTTATGCACCGGGAGAACAAAATAGCCCCTGTCACCCGCCCTGTTCTGAATTATGAAGAGAGAAATGCTATTTTAATCACAGAGTTGGCTAGCAGTTACAGATATTGGCCATTTGGTAAACTGCATATGTTTCAATTCTTTATTTGCAAGAACAACCACCATTCACAACAGAGGAGCCATGATTCGAGGCCACCCTCAGGGTGGAGGAGCGATACCTTCTACTCTGTCTGGGTACCCTCCAATGTGATGGCATGAATACATATTGCTCATTCTGGTCAAAATATTTACCCTCTTCCCCCCCCCATTCTCCGCCCTGACCTTTACTTAACCATAGAACCATAGAACACTACAGCACAGTACAGGCCCTTCAGCCCTCCATGTTGTGCTGACCCATGTAATCCTTAAAAAAAGTACTAAACCCACACTACCCCCAAACCCTCCATTCTTCTTTCATCCATGTGCCTGTCCAAGAGGCTCTTAAATCCCCCTAATGTTTTAGCCTCCATCACCATCCCTGGCAAGTCATTCCAGGCACTCACAACCCTCTGTGTAAAAAAAAAAAAAAAACTTACCCCTGATGTCTCCCCTAAACTTCCCTCCCTTAATTTTGTACATTTGCCCTCTGGTGTTTGCTATTGGTGCCCTGGGAAACAGGTACTGACTATCCACCCTATCTATGCCTTTCATAATCTCGTAGACCTCTATCAAGACCCCTCTCATTCTTCTACAATCCAAAGAGAAAAGTCCCAGCTCTGCTAACCTTGCTTCATACGACTTGTTCTCCAATCCAGGCAACATCCTGGTAAATCTCCTCTGCACCCTCTCCATAGCTTCCACATCCTTCCTATAATGAGGTGATTATAACTATAACTTATGTTCATTATTTCCCTCTGTGTCCCCTCCTCCTCCCCTTTCTCCGATGGTCCACTCTCTCCTATCTGATTCTTCCTTCTCCAGCCCATGACCTTTCCCACCCACCCAGCTTCCCCTATCGACTTCCAGCTGGCCTCTTTCCCCTTCCCCCACTTCTTTATTTTGGCATCTTCACCCTTCCTTCTCAGTCTCGAGGAAGGGTCTCAGCCCGAAACATTGATTGTTTATTCATTTCCATAGTTGCTGCCTGACCTGTTGAATTATGGATGATACTTCAAAATCTTATCAGTTGTCAGATGATAGTTTGTTAGTAGAGAAATTCTCCCTTAGTTACATGCAGGTTGGATCAATTCTCTCAACTCCAGAGCCCTGACGTGCGAATGGAAGTTATGCTCTTCAAAGATCTTTGTTGCCTTGGCTGTCTGTACTCTATCCTTGTCGGGATATTATGTTAACCTTTGCCTTACCACACTTCAACATAGGGAGTGGTCATGAATTAATGAAACTGCAGGGACAATAAACTGGTATTAGTGTAAATGGGCTCAAAGTACAAAGAAAATTTATTATGGAAGTACACGTACTGTAGGTCACCATATACAAACCTTAGATTAACTTTCTTGTGTTGACGTGCTTTATAACTCTATTACAATATTGTATATGCATCAGGGCCCCCTGCTGGTTGGGCTTGATGTTACATACTGCTGTCCATGTGTATGCAAGCTAGTACCCAGGCCAGTACAACATGGAGAAGAAGCTGTAGCAGGCTCCTCCTCTGCACACAAATGATGAGTCCAAAGGAATGGCAGAGACCGATACAGTTTGGCACCTGCAGAGTCACAGGCACCATTGAACTCAGCTTAGGGAATTCAGCCTAGGGACTCCAGCTCCATATTTTCCCTCTGGATTTACTCCCGAAACCATCCCATGCGTGGCAGCGGAGGATTGAGATCAGAGTTTTCCTTCTCTCTAATGAGCTGCCAACCGTGGCTGACAATCCCCAGCTGCCTGGGGAACTGGATTTAAGGATTTGCCCCTTCTCCTGCCGGTAGACATGATTCTGCCAGGTTTAGTAGCCACAAGTAAAGATCAGGAGCTGGACTTGGTTGTCAGAGGCTATTTGATATGCACGCGATTGGGAGTATTTAAGTAGGTAGTGGGAGCTTGTCCTCACTACTCCTCCAGCTTCAGCAACCGTGAGGAACCACAACATATACAAGTAATGCATGAACTCTTCATCTCCCAACCTGCTGTGTTATGCCCACGCACCGTATTGTATACCTGAACTGCAACTGTAACACTTGATTAGATATTTGGATTAATGTTCAGATATATAGGTATACCTAATAAAGCGGTCACTGGGTTGAAATCAATGATCTGGATGATGGAATTGATGGCTTTGTGGATGATAAGAAGATAGGTGGAGGGGCAGGTAGTGTTGAGGAGGCAGAGTGTCTGCAGAAAGAATTAGACAGATGAGGACAATGGGCAAAGAAGTGGTAGATGGAATACAGGGTTGGAAAGTACATGGTCATGCACCCTGGCAGAAGGAATGAAGGTGTGGGCTATTTTCTAAATGGGGCAAAAATGCAGAAATCGGAGGTGTGAGGGGACTTGGGAGACCTGTTGCAAGATTCCTTAAAGGTTAAGTTGCAAGTTGAGTTGGTGATAAGAAGGGCAGATGCAATGTTAGCAATCATTTCGAGAGGACTGAAATAAAAGAGCAAGGATGTAATGGTGAGGATTTATATAGTATTGGTTGGTCTGCACGGAGTATTGTGAGCAGTTGGGCTTCTTAACTAAGAAAGGATGTGCTGGCATTGGAGAGGGTCCAGAGGAGGTTCACTAGAAAGATCTCAGGAGTGAAAGGATTAACATTTGAGGAGCACTTGATGGCTCTTGGCCTGTATTCACTGGAACGAGGGTGAGTGAGGGGGATCTCATTGAAACCTATCGAATGTTGAAAGGCCTCGATAGAGTGGATGTGGAGAGGATGTTTCCCAATGTGGGGTGTCTAGGACCAGGGCACAGCCTCAGAATAGAAGGACGTCCATTTAGAACAGAGATGAGGAGGAATTTCTTTAGCCAGAGGGTGGTGAATCTGTGGAATTCATTGTCACAGATGGCTGTGGAGGCCAAGTCATTGGGTATGTTCAAAGCAGAAGCTGATAGATTCTTGATTGGTGAGGATGTCAAAGATTACAGGAAGAAGGAAGGAAAACGGGATTGAGAGGGGTAGCAAATGAGCATGATAGAATGGTGGAGCAGACTCAATGGGCCGAATGGTTTAATTCTGCTCCTATGTCTTAAGGTCTCCTGCTGCTTATAAGTCAGAAGAAACAGAAACTATAGCAACTTCTCCCATTTAAAGCAGAGGATATTCTCAAGAAGATTGTGTGAGTGGAGGATTTACATTTAAATGATGGCCGGTGAAATTACCCAGTCACCTTGGCTTTGGCTGTCTGTTGTGCAGCAATAAAATGCTATCAAATAAAAATGATGGTTTAAAAGAAAGAACTTGCGTTTATAGCATACTTTGTCAGCCAGAATTGTCTGAAAGCTTTTTACAGCCGACTAAACATGCCAGTCTGCAAGGGCGATTTTCACAGGACGAGGTTTCACAAAACAAGAATGTAAAAGAAAGTGTTTCAGGATAAGGGGGAGTTTCTTGTTGTGGAGCTGGTGAATCTTAGGAATTTGCAGAGACAGTGTCACTGACGGTATTTTAAAGAGGAGGTTGTTACAATGTGGAAAGATAGGAGCAGGAGTAGGCTGCTCCCCCACCAAAAGCCTGTCTTGCTGTTCAGTAGTTCAAAGTTTAAGGTAAATTTATTACCCAAGCACATATATGTCGCCATATACAACTCTGAAATTCCTTTTCTTGTAGGAATTCATAGTAGAACAGGGAAGTACAATAGGATCAGTGAAAAACAACACACAAAGACTGACAGTCAATGTGCAAAAGAAGACAAACTGTGCCAAATACAAAAAGAAGCAAATAATAATAATCAGCATTCCCTCTAATTTGTAATGGCCAGTGTGCACAAAATCCTGTGCTGTGCAGTTTATTGCCCAGTGACCTCGACATGTGCGCACTGAATAATTTCTTCAATAAAAACAGTAAATAAGCCAGTTCTAAAATCTGTAGACAAATCATCGCAAACTCCACGTTGTCAACACCGTCCACATCAGAAACCAGAAAAGGAAATGTGATTGTGTATGATCATGAAATGCCAATGAGGTAGAGGGTGACAACGTTCTGTGTGCAGTTTAAATTCCTTTGTGCGCTAGTAACAGAAGATGTGCGCGCACACTTTCGAGGGATCATTGATACTAATAAATAAATTATATAAATAACGCTGAGAACATGAGTTATAGAGACGATGAAAGTGAGACTGATCCCACAACCTGTGGACTCACTTTCAAGGACTCCACAACTCATGTTCTCCGTTTCTATTTATTTATTTATGTATGCATGTCACCATTTACAACCTTGAGATTCATTTTTTGCAGGCATTCACTTAGATAGAAAGAAACACAATAGAGTTAATGAAAACTACACATAAAGAATGACAAACAACCAATGTGTGAAAGAAAACAGACTGCAAATACACAAAAAGTAATGATCGTAAATAATACTGAGAACATGAGTTGAAAGTGAGTCCATAGGTTGTGGAATCAGTTCGGTGTTGAGGTGAGTGAAGTTATCCATGTTGGTTCAGGAGCTGATGGTTGAAGGGTAATAACTGCTGCTGAACCTGGTGGTGTGGTTCCTAAGGCCCCTATACCACCTTCCAACCCTAACCCTAATGCATGATCTGAATATTCCTTGTCTATCCGAGTTGCTGCTCCACTAGGAAATCTCCAGGGATGCCTACCTGAAGAAGTTTAAATCTTCCCTTTGATGGGAGTTCAGTGAAGCCCTCTCTCACTGCTCCCCCCTGTGATCTCTGCTGCTCTCCAACTCTTCAACCTTCCAGCTATCCTCCAAACCGATGGCATGAATATTGCTCCCCCTTCTCCCGTTCTCCCCCTTCCCCACGCAAGCAGCAGCAAGCATCGGCCTCAAACCCCCCCACCCATTTCAGCAGAAAGTGTCAGCACCCACCATCCACTAAACAGCAGAGTCCCCAAAGAGACCATGATCTGCAGCCAACAACAACTGTTGTTGACCCGACAGGTCGACCTCCCCCTCCCCCTGAATGGCCTGTTTCTCTGCTGTCTCTCAGTGTCATTGTTTCTCTTGTCAATGTGAGTTTCAGTGAGCAGCAGACGGTGGCGGGGTTGGACTGGGAAGTGGAGGGCACAAATGTGGTTAGGATAATGTTAGGGAATGACACTGTGTGAGAAAGGACTTTTTTTTATTAAACAAACTAGACTTTATTCAAAAATAAAATTATATACAATAAACCATTCAACGACTTTCAATTCTTTACAACTGTTTCCATTACTGTCTTTACATTTTCACACTTTTCGCCACCCATGTGGCACTCTGTTATTTCATATTTACATTCCCTTGTTGAGGGGTCTACACCCCACCCCCCTACCCCAACTCCTGTGGGAGAAGAACCCTAGACTGTGGTCCTTCCCCACTGGGCCCTTGCAGTGGCTGCACCAAGTTTCAGTGCGTCCCTCAGCATGTACTCCTGCAGCCGAGAATGTGCCAGTCGGCAGCATTCCCCCACGGACATCTCCGTGTGCTGGTAGACCATCAAGTTTCGGGCCGACCAAAGAGCGTCTTTGACCGAGTGGATGATCTGCCAGCAGCACCGGATGTTGGTCTCCGTGTGCGTCCCCGGGAACAGCCCGTAGATCAGAGAGTCCTCTGTTACGCAGCTGCTGGGGATGAACCTCGACACCACCCTTTCCATCCTCCTCCACACCTTCTCCACGAACCCACAGTGTGCAAAGAGGTGGATCACCGACTCCTCCTCACTGCAGTCCTCCCGTGGGCAGAGGGGTGTGGAGACGACGTTCCGGGCGTACAGGAGGGATCGGACTGGGAGGGCCCCTCTCACTGCCAGCCAGGCGAGGTCTTGGTGCCCGTTGGTGAGGTCTGGCGATGAGGCATTTTGCCAGATGAACTGGACGGTCTGCTCAGGGAACCACCCCACTGTGTCCATCACGTCCTTCTCCTGCAGTGCCTGCAGGACCTTACGTGCTGACCACTGCCTGGTGGCCCTGTGGTCAAAGGCGTTGACCTGAAAGAACTTCTCTACGAAGGACAGGTATGGCGGCAACGACCAGCTGACAGGGTTGCCAGACCTATCCTTTGTAACCAGGGTGACAGGTAGAACCTGGGCACATAGTGGTACTTGGTGCCCACGTACCTGGGATCCACATGCAACCTGATGCAGCCACACACAAAGCTGGCCATCAGGGTGAGGGCGACATTGGGGACGTTTTGGCCCCCGTTGTCCAGGGACTTGTGCATGCTGGTCCATCTGACCCGCTCCATCTTGGATCTCCAGACAAATAGATAGATAGATAGATAGATAGATACTTTATTCATCCCCATGGGGAAATTCAACTTTTTTTTCTAATGTCCCATACACTTGTTGTAGCAAAAACTAATAACATACAATACTTGACTCAGTAAAAAAAAATATGATATGCATCTAAATCACTATCTCAAAAAGCATTAATAATAGCTTTTAAAAAGTTCTTAAGTCCTGGCGGTTGAATTGTAAAGCCTAATGGCATTGGGGAGTATTGACCTCTTCATCCTGTCAGAGGAGCATTGCATCGATAGTAACCTGTCGCTGAAACTGCTTCTCTGTCTCTGGATGGTGCTATGTAGAGGATGTTCAGAGTTTTCCATAATTGACCGTAGCCTACTCAGCGCCCTTCGCTCAGCTACCGATGTTAAACTCTCCAGTACTTTGCCCACGACAGAGCCCGCCTTCCTTACCAGCTTATTAAGACGTGAGGCGTCCCTCTTCTTAATGCTTCCTCCCCAACACGCCACCACAAAGAAGAGGGCGCTCTCCACAACTGACCTATAGAACATCTTCAGCATCTCACTACAGACATTGAATGACGCCAACCTTCTTAGGAAGTACAGTCGACTCTGTGCCTTCCTGCACAAATCTGAAGACAGCTCGGGTGATTTCTGAGCTGAAGGAGCGGGGGACTGGCCACACCTGCGCCAAGTACAGCAGCCCTGAGAGCACCTCACACCTGATGACCAGGTTCTTGCCCGCTATCGATAGGGAGCATCCTCCCCATGGTCCCAGTTTCTTTTAGGACTTTGATTAATTGCAGAGCCTGTCTTCTGAGGATATTAGCTGGCTCCCGGGGTGGGGACAGGGGACTTGTCTTCTGTAAACACACATTAACCCACAGAATGGGACGGTGAACGAGATATATGCATACGTTCAGGCGAAGTACTGTCGAACTTGCATCCATTACACTTCAACGTCTAATAACAACTGGGAGCTGGAACTGGAGTTGGTTTATTATTTTACAGGGTTACACTGAAAAACAAATTTGCGTACTGTTCAGAAAGATAATTCACTACACAGTGTATTGAGGTAGAACAGGGTAAAACAATAACAGAACTCAGAATAAAGTGTGACAGCTGAGTGTAGGTAGACAATAAGATACAAGACTATGGAGCGTCACGGTAGTGTAGTGGTTATCGTGATGCTATTGCAGCTCAGGTGTCGCAGTTCTGGCATCCTCAGTAAGCTGGTTTGGACATTCCTTCCAGGGCATGTGAGGGTTTCCTCTGGGTGCTCTGGTTTCCTCCCACAGTCTGCAGATGTAGTGGTTAGTAGTTAACACTGTCCTGTGATTAGGTTAGGGTTAAATCGGTGGGTTGCTGGGCAGTACAGCTCGAAGTGCCAGAAGGGATGGTGAGTATCTTTAATGATGGATTCTGCCTTCTTGACACAACTCATCTTGAAGATGTCCTTGATGGTGGGGAGGCTAATGCCTTTGATGGGTCTGGCTGAGTCTACAACCCTCTGCACCTTCTTGCATTGGAGCTATTAAGACAAAAATCTTCACACCATCTTAAAAGTTTCTTTCTGAAGCCATTGAATCTGATCAACCATTCTAGTCCTCCCCCTCCCACCTACTACTTCAGTTAATCCACTACACTGCAGACACTGTTAATAATGTTGTTTACATTGTAAATATTCTGGTATCTATTTATTTATGCACATTTTATTCAATTTCCAACCTTTAACCTCTAACTTTCTTTAAGTATAATTCTTAATTCTTTACGGTTGTTGAATGTTAATATTTTTGTTGCACGTTACACTCTGTATATGGTGCTTAAAGTTGATCCTCGACCCTCACTGGAGCCTCCATAACCAAGTGGTGATGTAACCAGTCAGACTGCTCTCCATCGTATCTCTTTAGATGTACCAAGTCCGCACAAACTCCTGACGAAGTCTCCTGTAGCACAACTTGGTGGAGGAACTCTGCAGGTCAGGCAGCAACTATGGAGAAGGAATAAAGAGTCGACATTTTGGGCTGAGACTCTTCTTCAGGACTGCAGATCCAGTATCTGTGGAACCTCATGTTATCAGTCCATTGTAGACTTTCTGTCCATCTACACTGATCCTGTTTACATACAGTAGGTCTGTATCCTCTATGCCTCGCCTATTTAAGTGTCTAACTAAATGGAGTGCGTTCCAAACATACATGTCTCGCTGTTAGTGTACCTCTAAGATGCTCATTGAAGCTCCTACCCCTCATCTCAAGTTCAAGCCCTCTTGGCTTTGATCCCCAAACAATGGAAAAATATGTTATTGATGCCTCTCAGAATGCTGTAAACACCTATCAAAGTCCAAAGTACATTTATTATCAAAGTACGTATGCAGATTTGTCTTCCCACAGGCAGCCACAAAACAGAGAAACCATGGAACCCATTCAAAGAAAACATCAAACACCCGACGCACAAAAAAAGAACAAATTGTGCAAATAGCAAAAAAAAGCGAGGGAAAAACACAGAATATAAAACATCAAACCACAGTCACTTTCCAAGCCATCCCTCAATTCCTTTGTTTTAGGGAACACAAGCCCAGCCTCTCCAATCTCTCCCTGTAACTAAAGCCACCCCCCAATTCCTTTGCTTTAGGGAACACAAGCCCAGCCTCTCCAATCTCTCCCTGTAACTAAAATCCTCCAATCCAGGCACCATCCTGGTGAATCTCCTCTGCACTCTCTCCTGCACAATCACACCTTTCTTTATAAACACAAGAGATTCTGCAGGTGCTGGAAATTTTGAGCAACACACACAAAATTTATTTACTTACGGTAACAGCGTGGAATAAGCTTTTCCAGCTCTTAGTGCCGTACTGCCCAGCAACCCCTGTTTTAACCTTAGCCTAATCACGGGACAGTTTACAAAGATCACGTTTTTGAATTGTGTGAGGAAACCAGAACATTCAGAAAACCCCTCGCAGTCCATGGGAGGACGTACAACCTCTTTACAGAGGACACCGGATTGAACTCTGAACTCTGACACCCTGAGCATCATGCTACTCTACTGTGGCGCCCTAAAATGCTGCAGGAACTCAACAGGTCGGGCAACATCCATGGAGCGAAATAAACAGCTGATGTTTCAGGTTGAGATCCTTTATCAGGACTGGAAAGGGAGGGAGCAGAAACCAGAATAAGGAAGTGGGGGGGGGGGGGGGAGGTGAAGGAGCATAAGCTGGCACGTGATAGGTAAAGGTAGGTGGGTGTGGGGGGAGTGAAGTGATAGGTGGAAAAGTTCAAGGGCTGGGGAAGAAGAAATCTGAAAGGAGGAGTGTGGAGCACAGGAGAAAGGGAAGGAAGAGGAGCAGCAGGGGAGTTGAGAAGAGGTAAGTGGCCTGAGTGGGGAATAGAAGAAGAGGGGAGGGGGAGGGGGAGGGGGAGGGGGAGGGAAAATTTGTGTTACTGGAAGGAGAAATCAATATTCATGCCATCGGTTTGGAGGCTACCCAGACAGAATGTGAGGTAACACACACAAAATGCCAGAGGAACTCAGCAGGCCTGACGGCATCAATGGAAAAGAGTACACAGTTGATGATTCGGGCCGCGACTCTTCATCAAGACTGGAAACTGAGATGAGAAGTTAGATCAAGAAGGTTGGGGGAGGGGAGGAAGAAGTACAAAGTGGGAGGTGATAGGTGAAACCGGGAGAGGGGGAATGGATGAAGTTAAGAGCTGGGAAGTTGATTGGTGAAAGAAAGACTGGGCTGGAGAAGGAGGAATCTGAAAAGAGAGGACGGAAGACCATGGAAGAAAGGCGAGGGGTAGGGGCACCAGAGGAAGGAGATGAGGCGAGAGAGGGAAACAGGAATGGGGAATGGTGAAGGGGAGGTGGGAACTTACTGGAAGTTTGAGAAATCAAGGTTCATGCTATCAGGTTGGAGGCTACCCAGACGGAATATAAGGTGTCAAAGAACACTGAGGCTGTCTACAAGAAGGGTCAGAGCCATCTCTATTTCCTGAGGAGACTGAGGTCCTTTAACATCTGTGGGACGATGCTGAGGATGTTCTACGAGGCTGTGGTGGCCAGTGCTATCATGTTTGCTATTGTGTGCTGGGGCAGCAGGCTGAGGGTAGCAGACACCAACAGAATCAACAAACTTATTCGTAAGGCCAGTGATGTTGTGGAGGTGGAAATGGACTCTCTGACGGTGGTGTCTGAAAAGAGGATGCTGTCCAAGTTGCATGCTATCTTGGACAATGACTCCCATCCACTCCATAATGTACTGGTTAGGCACAGGAGTACATTCAGCCAGAGACTCATTCCACCGAGATGTAACACTGAGCATCATAGGAAGTCATTCCTGCCTGTGGCCATCAAACTTTACAACTCCTCCCTCGGAGTGTCAGACACCCTGAGCCAATAGGCTGGTCCTGGACTTATTTCCACTTGGCATGATTAACATTATTATTATTTAATTATTTATGGTTTTATATTGCTATATTTCTTCACTGTTCTTGGTTGGTGCGACTGTAACGAAACCCAATTTCCCTCAGGATCAATAAAGTATGTCTGTCTGTCTGTCTGTTGCTCCTCCTACCTGAGGTGGCCTCATCGTGACAGTAGAGGAGGCCATGGACTGACATGTCAGAATGGGAATGGGAAGTAGAATTGAAGTGGGTGGCCACCAGGAGATCCCGCTTTTTGTGGCGTGCAGAGAGAAGGTGCTTGGTGCAGTACTCCCCCCAATCTACATCGGGTCTCACTGATCTACAGGAGGCCCCATCCGGAGCAGTGGATACAGTAAATGACCCCAGCAGACTCACAGGTAATGTGTCATCTCACCTGGAAGAATGGTTTGAGGTCCTGAATGGTAGTGAGGGAGGAGGTGTAGAAGCAGGTGTGGCACTTGTTCTGCTTCAAAGGATTATGGCACTTGTGGCACCTGTGAGGTGTCTCTCCCCCAATTATAATCTCAGTTTAGGCCATAAACCATAAGATATAGGAGCAGAAGTAGGCCATTTGACCCATCGAGTCTTCTTCAGTCATGGGCTGATCCAATTCTTCCAGTCATCTCCACTTTGCTGCCTTCTCCCCATACCCTTTGATGCCCTGGCTAATCAAGAAACTATCTACCTCTGTCCTAAATACTTCCCCTAAGTTGTGAGACTACGGAACATCCCCACCACCACCCAGGCCTCATCATATATGAATTTCTAGAAGCATTATACTGTTTGCCTTTTAACGTATCGAATATTCACCATATTATTTGTTAATTAATTTGTGATAATATTATTTGTGTTGTGTGCGAGTTATTTGTACTGTGCTAGACTATAAGACCATAAGACATAGGAGCAGAATTAGGCCATTTGGCCCATCGAGTCTGGTCCACCATTCAATCATGGGCTGATCCAATTCTTCCAGTCATTCCCACTCCCCTGCCTTCTCCCCATATACTTTGATGCCCTGGCTAATTAAGAACCTATCTATCTCTGCCTTAAATACACCCAGTGAATTGGCCTCCACAACCGCTCGTGGAAACAAATTCCACAGATTCACCACCCTCTGACTAAAGTAATTTCCTCACATCTCAGTTCTAAATGGATGTCCTTCAATCCTGAAGTCGTGCCCTCTTATCCTAGAATCCCCTACCATGGGAAATAACTTTGTCATATCTAATCTGTTCAGGCCTTTTAACAGTTGGAATGTTTCTATGAGATCCCCCCTCATTCTCCTGAACTCCAGGGAATACAGCCCAAGAGCTGCCAGATGTTCCTTGTATGGTAAACCTTTCATTCCTGGAATCATTCTCGTGAATCTTCTCTGAACCCTCTCCAATGTCAGTATATCCTTTCTAAAATAAGGAACCCAAAACTGCACACAATATTCCAAGTGTGGTCTCACAATTGCCTTATAGAACCTCAACATAACATCTCTGCTCTTATATTCTATACCTCTAGAAATGAATGCCAACATTGCATTTGCCTTCCTCACCACTGTCTTAACCTGGAGGTTAACCTTTAGGGTATCGTGTACAAGGACTCCCAAGTCCATTTGCATCTCTGCATTTTGAATTCTCTCCCCATCTAAATAACAGTCTGCCCGTTTATTTCATCCGCCAATGTGCACGACCATACACTTTCCAACATTGTACTTCATCTGTCACTTCTTTGCCCATTCCCCTAAACTATCCAAGTCTCTCTGCAGGCTCTCTATTTCCTCAATACTACCCACTCCTCCACCTATCTTTGTATCATTGGCAAATTTAGCCACAGATCCATCAATCCCATAGTCTGAATTATTGACATACATTGTAAAAAGCAGCAGTCCCAACACCAACCCCTGTGGAACTCCACTGGTAACTGGCAGCCAGCCAGAATAGGATCCCCTTATTCCCACTCTCTGTTTTCTGCTGATCAGCCAATGCTCCTCACATGCTGGTAACTTCCCTGTAATTCCATGAGCTCTTATCCTGCTGAGCAGCCTCATCTTTCCGATACACCGTATATCCTTGGACATGCAACTCCCAATGGCAGCCATCCTTTAGCCAAGTTTCAGAGATGGCCAAAACATCATACTTACCAATCTGTAGCTGGATTTCAAGATTGTCCATTTTATTTGCATTCAAGTATAACACTTTCAGTCCAGTATTTGTTGCTTTCTATTTTAACTGCACCATGCATCTATCGCCCTGTAAATCATCCCACTGGTTGTGATTATGCCTCATCTCCTGCCTGTCCTTTCTATCATCTCCGTTGCACGCTATCTTTGAGTTATTTCTGTTTTCCCCTTCCTCAGCCCTAACACTCCAGTTCCCATCCCCCTGCCAAATTGTAAACCCTCCCTAACAGCTCTATTAAACTTGCCTGCTAGGATTTGGCCCCCTTTGGGTTCAGGTTTGTTCAATGTCTCCTGATGTTACCAAAATTCTTTATAGTAAGAATAAGAAAGGAGCTTTTTGTGCCTGGATCTATCCACCTTGGTGATGCATTTTGTATGTACTAGACTCGTTTTTAAATAAAAGACAGTAGATGCGGCTAGCACAATGCTCTTCCTGCTTGGAGTGATCTGGAGTTTGGAGGTTAATTCCGCCAGTCTTTAAGCAGATTGTACACTCTCACTGTGAACCGTGTGGGTTTCCTCCCACAGCCCAAAGAGGTACCGGTCAGTAGATTAATTGGTCATTGTAAATTGTCCAGTAATTGGGCTGGAGTTACATAAATGGGTTGCTGGGCGGTGTGGCTTTTTGGGGTGGAAGGACCTGCTCCAAGCTGTATATCTAAATAAAACACTTTCTAGCTACCATTAAGTTAGCGATCAAAGCCGCCACCCTGCTTTGAATGGTTTGCTGTTGTCGTAGAAACCAAATGCTCTTTAACATCTGCCTGAGGCAAGCACCTGGGGCACCCAAGCACTGATGATAGATCTGCCCATCCAGGAGGAACGTGGAGAACCACTTTGTTTCAACAGGGTCAAATGCACAGGACCATTTTCCCATTTGTTTACCAATTAGCATTCCACTTTACCATGGTAACCGTTTAAATTGGCTATTGCTGTTGGCTTAGTGAGATAAAATGTTGAATTCAGCCTGAACTAAAGTGATGCTAGAGGCACTGGAGGAACTCAGCATCTGTGCACGCCTCGGCAGATTGCAAATCGCAGCATCTGGCATGTCTGTGGTCTTTCCGTTCGGATGAAGAGCCTCGGCAAAAACATTGGCTGTTTGTTCATTTCCACAGGTACTGCCTGACCTGAATCAGAATCGGGTTTAATATCACTGGCATATGTTGTGAAGCTTGTGTTATGGCATGGGACTGTGTGGGGGTGGGTTTTCTCCGGGTGCCCTGGTTTCCTCCCGCAGTCCAAAGACGTAACAGTTGGCGGGTTAATTGGTCTCTGTAAATTGTCCCATGATTAGGCTGGGGTTAAATCGGGGGATTGTTAGGCAGTGTGGCTGGAAGAGCTGCAAAGGCCTACTCCACACTGTATCTCAATAAAACTACAGTTCAGCATTCAACACCATAATTCCACCAGGCTCGACAGGAAGCTCAGAGACCTCGGCCTTCACCCTGCCTTGTGCAGCTGGATCCTGGACTTCCTGTCAGATCGCCGGCAGGTGGTAAGAGTGGGCTCCCTCACCTCTGTCCCTCTGACCCTCAACACAGGAGCCCCTCAGGGCTGTGTACTAAGCCCCCTCCTTTACTCCCTGTATACCCATGACTGTGTCACCACCATCAGTTCCAATCTGCTAATTAAATTTGCCGACGACTCTACACTGATTGGCCTAATCTTAAATAATAATGAGTCAGCCTACAGAGAGGAAGTCATCACCCTGACACAGTGGTGTCAAGAAAACAACCTCTCCCTCAATGTTGCAAAAACAAAGGAGCTGGTTGTGGATTACAGGAGGAATGGAGACTGGCTCACCCCTATAGACATCAATGGATCTGGGGCTGAGAGGGTGAATAGCTTTAAGTTCCTTGGCATAAACATCACCAAGGATCTCACATGGTCTGTACATACCAGCTGTGTGGTGGAAAAGGCACAACAGTGCCTCTTAAACCTCAGACAGTCGAAGAAGTTTGGTACGGCGCCCTAAGTTCTAAGAACTTTCTACAGGGGTGTGATTGAAAGCATCCTGACTGGCTGCATCACTGCCTGGTATGGGAACTTCCCTCAACTGTAGGGCTCTGCAGAGAGTAGTACGGACAGCCCAGCACATCTGTAGATGTGAACTTCCCATGATTCAGGCCATTTACTAGGAAAGGTGTGTAAAAAGGGCCCGAAGGATCACTGGGGACCCGAGTCACCCCAACCACAAACTGTTCCAGCTGCTACCATCCAGGAAACAGTACCACAACATAAAAGCCAGGACCAACAGGCTCCGGGACAGCTTTTTCCACCAGGCCATCAGACTGATTAATTCATGCTGACACAATTGTATTTCTATGTTATTTATTATAAATTACTATAAATTGCATATTTAGATAGAGACGTAATGTAAAGGTTTTTATTCCTCATGTATATGAAGGATGTAAGTAATAAAGTCAAATCCATTCAATTAAAATTATATATAATATAGAGCAGGGTGAGCTGACTCAGTGACTATCGCCCAGCTGTACTCACGTCTACTGTGATGAATTGTTTTGAGAGATTGGTCACAGCCAGAATCCACTCCTGCCTCTGCCTAAGCAGAGACCCGGACCCACTGTACTTTGCCTATCACCACAATAGGTCTACAGCAGATGAAATCTCACTGGCTCTCTACTCGGCCTCGGAGCACCCGAACAACAGCAATGCTAACATCAGGCTGCTGTTTATCGATTCCAGCTCAGTGTGCAACACCATCTACAAGATCCAAAACCTGGTCCTTTGTACCCTCCTGAGCAACTGGATCCTCAGCTTCCCTATTGAGGGGCCACGGTCACTGCAGTTCAGAAATAACATCTTCCCCTCGCTGACAATCAACACCGGTGCACCACAAAGATGTGTGCTTTGCCCACCACTCTAGTCTCTCTACACCCATGACTGTGTGGCTAGGCCCAGGGCAAATGCCATCTGCAAAGTCTCCAGTGACTCCACTGTTGGCAGAATGCCAACTGGCAACTTGGAAGCGTACAGGAGCGAGGTAGAATGGCTGTTCTGGTGTTGTCACAACAAGAACCTTGCACTCATCGTCAACAAGACCAAGGAATTGTTGTAGACTTCAGGAAAGGAAAGTCAGGAGAACGCATGCCAGTCCTCATTGAGGGGTCAGTGGTGAAAAGGCTGAGCAGTTTAAACTTTCTAAAGTTACCTACATCAATACTATCATCCCCTCAAAATTAATCAATAAGCTCTGAGACCTTGGCCTCAATACCTCCTTTTTCAGTTGGATCCTCGATTTCCTCACTTGTAGAGTCCAATCAATTTGTTGGCAATAACATCTCCTCCACAATCTCCGTCAGCTCAGGTATACCACAAGGCTGTGTGCTTAGCCCCCTGCTCTACTCACTTTACACTTACAGCAGTGTGGCTAAACACAGCTTCAGTGCCATACTGTCGTTGGCCGAATCAAAGGTGGTGATGAGTCAGCGTACAGGAGGGAGACTGAAAATCTGGCTGAGAGGTGCCACAACAACAACCTCTCTCTCAATGTCAGCAAGACCAAGGAGCTGATTACTGACTTCAGGAGGAGGGAAATGGAGGTTTCTGAGCCAGTCTTTATTGGGGGATCGGAGGTGGAAAGAGCCTCTATTGTCTAGAAGTTTGCGAAGATTTGACGTGTCATCTAAAACTTTGACAAACTTCTATAGGTGCAGAGAGGGAGTATATAGACTGGTTACATCTCAGCCTGGTATGGAAACACCAATGGCCAGGAACAGAAAAGCCGACAAAAACTTGTGGACGGCCCAGTCCATTACAGGCAAACTCCTCCTCACCACTTAGTACACTTACAGGGAGCACTGCCACAAGAAAGAAGCTTCTATCATCAAGGACTCTACCATCCAGGCCATGATCTCTTCTTACTAGAACCATCAGACGGGAGGTACAGGAGCTTGGCTTCCTCACCTTGTGTTCAGGAACAGTTATTACCCTTCAGCCATCAGGCTTCTGAACGATTCACTCGCCTCAACACTGAACTGACCCCACAACCTAAAGCCTCACTTTCAAGGACTCTACAACTCACCATCTCGGTGTTATTTATTGACTTGCCTTGCAGATTGGTTGTTTGTCAGTCCGAGTGTGTTTTGTTTTCTGTGGATGCTATTATATTTCTTTACTTTCCAGAGAATGCCTGCAAGAAAATGGATCTCAGGGTGGTATTTGGTGACGTATATGTAGCCTGACAATAAATTTACTTTGAACTTTGAAAATCTGCCTCCTTCCTACTGAAGAAAACAACAGCAGACATTTTCTATCCACCCGTTGAATCACCTTTCCTGTGCACAGCGGACTGCAAGTTTGGTCAGTACAAAGAGTTCTGCATTGAACATTGCTATTTTATTAGGCAGATAATCTATTAATACAATATCCATCTGTGGGAACATCATGTGTTTGGGACAAGGAAGTGGGAGGAAAATTAGCTGTGGGCACCACCTATTCTGTAAATCACAAACATATGAGATTCTGCAGATGCTGGAAATCCAGGGTAACACACACAAAATGCTGGAGGAACTCAGAAGATCAGGCAGCATCTATGAAAGTAATGAAGAGTCGATGTTTCGGGTGGGAATCCTTCATCCAACTGGAAAGGAAGGGGTAAGAAGGTGGGGTTTGGGAACCTGTTTCAGGATGGTACAAGTGTGGAATAATGGCCGGAAGTTTGGGAGGGGTGGGTACAGAAACGTTGGCCTGAAGAAGTGGATGAATGGTCTGAATGCAACTGGAATAATGTCTCGTTCAACTGAAATCGTATTAGTATCAAAATCAGAATCAGTTTTAATATCACTGGCATATGTCGTAAAAAAATTATCCCACTGTCGCTCCCCATTTCTTTCCCTCTTTCTTCAATGTTAGGAACTCTTGACTGTTCTGGCATCCATCATTAAGGACTCCCACCACCCAGGGCATGATCTCTTCTCATTGCTACCGTAAGGGAGCCTGAAGACACACACTCAACATTTCAGGGACAGCTTTTTCCCCTCCGCCATCAGACACCCGACACATCAACTGTGTGTTACCCATCCTGTAAACTGCCTTTTCCAAGAGCTCCCTACAGGTCTATTAAAACAAAAGCTTCACACGATCTTAGAAGTTTCTTTCTCTGGCCAGTTGATCTAATCAACCATTCCAGTTAGCCCTGCCCACCCCTCATCAAACCCTTGAGCTATTCTGAGGCCTCCGTTGTCAGGGTTGTTGCGTCCTAGCTGTCTAGATACACAAGCCAGGGCAGTACGATATGGAGAGCAAGCTGCTGCCCATGTAGGAGGATCCCCCTCTCCACACACCTGATGAATCCAAAGGAACGGCAGAGACCGAGACTGTTTGGCATCAGCAGCGCTGATTTCATCGCCTTTGCGATTCAAGCTCTGGATTTTTCCCTTGGGGTTTACTCCTGAAGCCTTCCCCAAGAGTGGGTACAGCCGCAAAGCAGTGGAGCTTTGAGACTAGACTTTTCCCTCTCATAGGTCACCGAATTATAGGAAGGACATCAACAAAATAGAGAGAGTACAGAGAAGATTTACTAGAATGTTACCTGGGTTTCAGCACCTAAGTTACAGGGAAAGGTTGAACAAGTTAGGTCTTTATTCTTTGGAGCGTAGAAGGTTGAGGGGGGACTTGATAGAGGTATTTAAAATTATAAGGGGGATAGATAGAGTTGACATGGATAGGCTTTCTCCATTGAGAGTAGAGGAGATTCAAACAAGAGGACATGAGTTGAGAGGGGGCAAAAGTTTAAGGTAACACGAGGGGAAATTTCTTTACTCAGAGAGTGGTAGCTGTGTGGAACGAGCTTCCAGTAGAAGTGGTAGAGGCAGGTTCGGTATTGTCATTTAAAGTAAAATTGGATAGGTATATGGACAGGAAAGGAATGGAGAGTTATGGGCTGAGTGTGGGCCAGTGGAACTAGGTGAGAGTAAGCATTCAGCACGGACTAGAAGGGCCGAGATGGCCTGTTTCCGTGCTGTAATTGTTATATGGTTATAGATGAGCTGCCAAATGCAGCTGACGGGCCCCATCTGCCCGGAGTGACTGGTTTTAAGGCGCAGGTAAACTGCCTTTGATCCTTCTGTCAGTAGAAACGGTTCTGCTGGGCTTAGTAGCTGAGCCATACGTGGAGACCAGGAGCTGGACTTGGTTGTCGGAGGCGATTTAAGGTGCATGCCATTGGGAGCATTGAATAGGTAGTGGAAGCTGTTCCCCAGTGCCACTCACCTGTCTATGACAACCTTAAGGAACCTTTGTCTATGAAGCCTACTTGTAGACAGTATAAACTTTAAACCATTTTTTATGATGCTGTAAATACATGTTGATAATTATGTCTTTATGTACATTTAATTTCCTATCTGTAGTTCAATCTCTAACTATAAGATTTTATCTAATTCCTTATTTTAATATTTTTATTTAATGATACAGTGATGGCCCAACTAATCCAAAGAGCCCATGCTGCCCAGTTACACCCATGTGACCAAATGACCTACCAACTGGTACATCTTTGGACAGTGGGAGGAAACCGGAGCACCCGGAGGAAACCCGCGCAGTCACAGGGAGAATGTACAAGCTGCTTACAGAGTGGCGGGAATTGAACCCAGGTCACTGGCATTGTAAATCGTTGCAGTAACGGCTACGCTACCATATCACCCCATTCTTTTTAATTGTTGAATGTTCTTTTTTGTTGCATTTGATGCCCTGACCCCACACCACAGCGAATTCCTAATCCATGTAAATGTGTCTGGTGAATGAAGTTGATCCTTGATAGTCTAAAAAGAGTTTTTTTCCAAGAGGTGGTTTAATACCCGAAACCGATGGGCATGCAGGGAATTTGTAAACAGATACAGTCGTTAGGAGGTGCCATTTTTGTTTGCTTTTATGTGAATTTATAACTGAATTGTTCACAATGTGATTGTAATCTTCAGCCTGGGTTTGCAAAAGGAGACCATATGTCCTTTTGTAAACATTGGACCAAGTCTTAAGGAAATAAAATAGGCTTTTTTAAATGTCGGGCTCCTATTTTCACTTCTCGTTTGTTAAGGACGTACAGATTTCCCAGACAACAGTGACCCAAAGAATTTATTTGTGAGTTAATGTTGCTCTGTGTACTGTTAGTGGCTGAACTAAACATGAGCCAGTACTTAGCCAGGGATGTGATAAATGTTTAGTTGTGACGCACTGATTGCTGCTTCAGTTGTTTCAGAACTACGGGCCAAAAGCAAATGGGTGCTGTCAACGCCATTCAAGTGGAGTTTGATCAATGATTTTTGTACTTGCTCCAACACCCAAGCTGACTGACGACCACGTCCATCGAAACCTGGGCTGTTTCAGTATCACAATCACAATCAGGGTCAGCTTTAATATCACCAACATATGGTGTAATAATGTGCATAATAATAAAAAAACTTACAAATTACATTAAGTATTTATATTAATTAAATAACTACCGTGAAAAGAGGGGATAAACAGTGAGGTAGTGTTCAAGGGTTCATTGTCCAATCAGTAATCTTATGGCGGAGGAGAAGCTGTTCCTTAAATGCTGAAGAAGCAATGCAGTCCAATACATAGTTAATTAACAAATAAATATAAGACCATAAGACATAGGAGCAGAATTAGGCCATTTGGCCCATCAAGTCTGCTCCGCCATTCAATCATGGCTGATCCTTTCTTCCCCCTCCTCAACCCCATTCCCTGGCCTTCTCCCTGTAAACTTTGATGCCATGTCCAATCACGAACCTATCAATCTCTGCCTCCACAGCTGCCTATGGTAATAAATTCCACAAATTCACCACCCTCTGGCTAAAGAAATTTCTTTGCATCTCTGTTTCAAACGGACCCCCCCCTTAATCCTGAGGCTGTGCACTCTTGTCCTAGACTCTCCCACCAAGGGAAACATCCTTTCCAAATCTACTCCGTCCAGGCATTTCAACATTCGAAAGGTTTCAATGAGATCTTCCCCATTCTTCTAAATTCCAGCACGTACAGACCCAGAGACATCAAATGTTCTTTGTATGATAACCCTTTCAATCCCGGAATCATCCTTGTGAACCTCCTCTGGACCCTCTCCAAACCAGCCCATCTTTTAGATGAGGACCTCAAAATTGTTCACAACACTCAAGGTGAGGCCTCACCAGTGTCTTAAAAAGCCTCAGCATCACATCCTTGCTCTTGTATTCTAGACCTCTTGAAATGAATGCTAACATTGCATTTGCCTGCCTCACCAGCAGCTCCACCTGTAAGTTAACCTTTAGGGTGTTCTGTGCATCTCAGATTTTTGGATTTTCTCCCAGTTTAGAAAGTAATCTGCACATTTATTTCTACTACCAAAGTGTGTGACCATGCATTTTCCAACATTATATTTCATTTGCCACTTTCTTGCCCATTTTCCTTATCTGTGTAACTCCTTCTGCATCCTACCTGTTTCCTCAACACTACCAGCCAATCTTTGTAAAATCTGCAGACTTGGCAACAAAGCCACCTATTCCATCACCCAAATCATTGACATACAGCACAAAAAAAGTCCCAACTCCGACCCCCAGCGGAACACCACTAGTCACTGGCAGCCAACCAGACAAGGATCCTTTTATTCCCACTCGCTGCCTCCTACCAATCAGTGCTCTAACCATGTTAGTAACTTTCCTGTAATGCCATGGGCTTTTACGTTGGTAAGCAGCCTCGTGTGGAACCTTGTCAAAGGCCTTCTGAAAGTCCAAGTATACAACATCCACTGCCTCCCCTTTATATATCCTACTTGTAACCATATAACATATAACAATCACAGCACGGAAACAGGCCATTCCGGCCCTCCTAGTCCGTGCCGAACTCTTAATCTCACCTAGTCCCACCTACCCGCACTCAGCCCATAACCCTCCACTCCTTTCCTGTCCATATACCTATCCAATTTTACCTTAAATGACACAACTGAACTGGCCTCTACTACTTCTACAGGAAGCTCATTCCTCATTCCACTTGTAATCTCCTCAAAAATTCCAACAGGTTTGTAAGGGAAGATTTTCCCTTAAGGAAACCATTCTGACTTTGTCCTGTCTTATCCTGTGTCACCAAGTACTTCGTAACCTTATCCTTAAAAATTGACTTCAACATCTTCCCAACCACCGGGGTCAGGCTAACTAGTCTATAATTTCCTTTCTGCTGCCTTCCTCCTTTCTTAAAGAGCTGAGTAAATTTGCAGTTTTCCAGTCTTCTGGCATCATGCCAGAGTCCAATGATTTTTGAAGGATCATTGCTAATGCCTCCATAATCTCTAACCTTAGGGTGCAGTTCATCTGCTCTGGGTGACTTATGTACCTTTAGGTCTTTCAGCTTTTTGAGCACCTTCTCCCTTGCACTCACTTCTCTTCCTTCACACACCACAACATCCGGCACACTGTTAGTGTCTTCCACAGTGAAGACTGATGCAAAATACTCATTTAGTTCATTTGCCATCTTTTTGTCCCCATTATTATTTCTCCTGCCTCATTTTCTAGCAGTCCTATATCCACTCTCATCGCTCTTTTATTTTTTGCGTACTTGAAAAAGATTTTCTATCCACTTTGATATTGTTTGCTCGCTTGTTTTCATATTTCATCTAATGCATCTTTTAGTTGCTCTCTGTAGGTTTTTAAAAGCTTCCCTATCCTCTATCTTCTGGCTATTTTTGCTTTTTTGTATGTCTGCTCTTTTGCTTTTACATTAGCTTTGACTTCCCTTGTCAGCCAGGTTGTACTATTTTTCCATTGATTAGTTCTTTGTTTTTGGAATACATCTGTCCTGCACCTTCCTCATTTTTCCCAGAAACTCACACCATTGCTGCTCTGCTGTCATCCCTGCCTATAATTCCTTCCAATTTACTTTGGCCAACTCCTCTCTCGTACCACTGTAATTTCCTTTATTCCACTGAAATACTGCTATGTCAGACTTTGCTTTCTCCCTATCAAATTTCAAGTTGAATTCAATCATATTGTGATCACAGGCTCCTAAGCATTATTTTACTTTAAGGAGAGACAGAGAGAGCTAGAGAGATTTATTAAATGGTGTGTTGTATGACCATGGGGTAGTTCCTGGCAATTTTTTCTAGAGAAATGCTTTGCCATTGCCTTCTTCTGGGCAGTGTCTTTACAGGACAGGTGACCCCAGTCATTATCAATACTCTTCAGAGATTGTCTGCCTGGTGTCAGTGGTCACATAACCAGGACTTGTGATTTGCACCAGCTGTTTGTACAACCATCTGCTCTGCTCCCATGGTTTCACAGGATCCTAATGTATACAGTATATCTGTGTGTGTAATTGTATGTGTGTGTATATATATATATAAAATATGTGTACGCCTATGACTTTTGCACAGTACTGTAGTAATTTTATGTTGCACTGTAATGCTGCCACAAAAAAAAACAAGTTTCATGACATATGTGAGTGATGATAAACCTGGTTGTGATATGGGTCTCTACTGTGGACTGAGAGTGGGAAGGGGGGAGGAAGAGGGGAATCATGGTTGGGATAAGGGGAAGGCAGAGGGGAGGGAGCAGGAAGCATCAGAGAGATGTTCTGTAAGGATCAATAAACCAATTGTTTGGAATCAAATGACCTTATTTGGTGTCTCAGGGCTGGGTGTGTCTGCACCCGTGCTATCCCCCACCCCCCGCTGCTCTCACTTCTCTGCCGACTGTCCCATACCCCTCCTGTGGTGCTCCACCCTGGCCATTCCCAACATCCTTTGCTCCTGCTAGATTTTCAAACCTGCTCTCTGCTCCTCATTGACAAATAAAGTACTGTGCAAAAGTCTTAGGCACTCTAGCTATATATAAATGTACAGTACTGTATGTTGTGAAGATTGTTTTTCGGTAGTAGTACTTTGCAATACATGATAAAAAAAATCTCATTTACTTAGAGAAATATATATAAAAAATAAATAAGTTGATGAAAAAGAGAGCAAAAAATAGGTGAGGTAGTGTACAGGGGTTATTTGTCCATTCAGAACTCTGATGAAGGAGTGATTCTGACGTTGCACTGGTATAGATTTACATGCCTAAGGTAATGAACTCTTTCAGGTTTTAGAACTTCATGTCTTCTATGTTCCGGCTGAGCTGTGGAACAGCACGTTGAACACCGTTTCCACCCACACCATTAGCAAGTTTGTCTCAGTTGGGTTTGTCAGGTAAGGATTAACTCTGAATTATTGTTCCACCGTCATTGTTTTCTCGTCTCTTTGTTTTCATCCCCCTTCCTGGAAGACATCCTAACAATCACTTCTGAATAACCTTGTCAAGAGCTGTTCCAACATTTTCAAGTCCTGTCAAGTTTATTGCCTGGTGAGGTAAAGGTACAATGAAAACATTCAGGGAAGCAGTCAGCATTACCAAGGCACCAAAAAAAAAACACTGGAGGAGCTCAGTGGGTCAGGCAGCATCTATGGAGGGCAATAGAGAGTCTACATTTTTGTTTGAGACCCCTGCAGATCCAAAATGTCAGCTAGGTCCAGACAAAGGAGCTCTTCCCAAAATGTCGACCGTCCATTTCCCTCCACAGATCTGCTGAGTTCCTCTAGCAGTTTGTGTGATTGCTTCAGATCCCAGTATCTTCTCGATGGGAGAGAGGAGCAGGAGTGTGTCTGGGGTAGGTTGGGTCCTAAGGGCAGCATAGTAGTGAAAGAGGAACACATGGGGGAAACTCTTCTTGCGGAGGGTGATGGAAGTGTACAACGAGCAAGAGGTGGATGCAGGATTGATTTCATCATTTAATAGAAGTTTGGATAGCTAAGTGGATCGGAGGGGTACGGAGGGCTGTGGTCCCAGTGCAGGCTGTTGGGACTAAGCAGAGTAATAGTTCTGTACAGACTAGATGTGCTGTAGTGTTCTATGACTCTGTGTCTGTCCACAATCTCCTGTGTCTCTATTCCTCTCGTCCCAGATATTCTCTCTTTCCTACCCTCCCATTGGGCAGAAGATACAAAAGCCTGAAATCAGATGCCACCAGGTTCAAGCACAGATTTTCCACTGCTGTAATCACATTTCCCCAGTACGTTATGATGGAACCTTGCCCTCGTCGTAGCTCATTATGATTTGCAGCTTTTTGTCTTCCCACACCGCACTTTCCTTGTAACTGTAACAGAGGAAACCAGACTATGCAGAGGAGACTCACACAGTCACGGGGAGAATAAACAAACTGCTTACTCTCAGATTCAGAATCAGGCTTAATATCACTGGCACATGTTGTGAAAGTTGTCTCTGTGGTGGCAGTACATTGTAATACATAATAATAAACATAAGTTACAAAAAGAAAAAATATAATAATTAAATCAGTAATGCAAAAAGAGACGGAAAATAGTGAGGTAGTGTTCATGGTTCACTGTGCATTGAGAAATCTGATGGCAGAGGGGAAGAAGCTGTCATTAAATTGTTGAGTGTGTGTCTTCAGCCTCCCGTACCTCCACCTTGATTATAGCAGTGAGAAGAGGGCATGTGCTGGGTGATGGGGTCCTTAATGACGGGCTGCCTTTTTGAGGCATTGGCTTTTGAAGGTGTCCTGGATGCTGGGAAGTACCGTGTCCATGATGGAGCTGGCTGAGATTACAACTTCCTGCAGCTTTTTCCAATCCTGTGCAGCGGCCCCTCCCCTCCGTACCAGATGGTGAGAGAGCATCCGCTGCTGACCCAAGGTGGCGATAGGTAAATTGCAGCGGGTCCAGGCTGAGTTGAGCCATGACCAACCTCTCAAAGCACTTCATCGCAGTAGATGTGAGTGCCACTGGGTGAGAGGCATTGAGGCAGCTCGCCCTCGTTTTCTTGGAATTGCCCATTGCTGATCATTGGTGCTGTAACGTTGACTGATATGTTATCATGTCACCTCTCCTCTCTCTCCCGTCGGGCAGAAGCTACAAAACCCTGTTTCCCCACCCGAGGACAGCTTCTACCTCAGTGATATCAGAACCCTTCATCTCTCAGTCTGCCCCATCATGACCCTCGTAGTTTGTGTACCTGCACTACACTTCCTCTGTATCGGTAACTGCAAGTAGTTCTCAGCGGAAGACTCTGCAACTTACGAACTTATGCGTCTGCAGGAGCGGGGTTGAGGGGTCAGCTGCCAACTCCTGAGGAACCAGCGCTCACGACGACCGATAAACGGGATACGGGCCCGTAGAGATCACATGGCTGTCCAGTTGGCCGTGACGCAGCCAAGACTAGTGGCCGGTGTGACAACCAGCCAATCAGAACAGTGAGTCAGACAAGTATAAAAGAGAGCACTCCGCAGGAACTACGCTCAGTCGCACTCTGATGTTGTCGCCTCAACTGATGACGAAACATTTGTGACCCACCCCACAGGCTCGGCGGACAACCCTACAAGCAACTGTAGTACTTCATTAAGTCACAGAATGCTACAACACAGAAACAGGCCATTCGGTCTGACTAATGCCGAACTATTAGTCTGCCTATTCTCCCCAACCTGCATGTGGACCATAGCCCTCCATACCCCTCCCATCCATGCCCCTGGCACTCCGTCTCTGCCACCTGTCCCCCGCCATTCCCAACATCTTTTGCTCTCGACAGATTTACAAACTTGCTGTCCACTCCACATTGACAAAACACTTGGGCATGCAAGGGACGCTTGCTCCCGAAGTCCAGCGCTGATGCCACTATGCCACCAGCCAGCTACATATATATCTATAGAGTTTTTTACATATATATAAATAAAAATCAATCAGATCCGGAGTAACAATTATTTAATTCTCTTTTATACTTGTGTACGGAAAATGACATTAGGCAATCTTGAATGAATATATTATAATTTTACATCAGTAAGATTATCTTGATGTACAGAGAGACCTTGGGTCCATGGACACTGTAGCACAGTACGGGCCATTCAGCCCACAATCTTGTGCTGACCTTTTAACCTACTCTAAGATCAATCTAACCCCTCCCTTCCCCATAGCCCTCTGTTGTTTTATCTCCAAGTACCTTTCCTAGAGTTGAATTTGCCTTCAAATTCAACCTTCCAAAATGATTCATTTCACATGCTACACTAATTTCTGTAACTGAAATACCAAGAGCAGTATACATTGTGGATTCGGATGGCGAGGGGTGGCTTGTAATATCAGGAGACGGCTGTTGTTGCATTACCACCAGAAGGACGTTCTGTCGTGCTGAGACATATGTAATACCAACAGAGTGGAAAGAAGGGGGGGGGGGGCGGGGGTAGACGCCAGAATAAGAAGGTGGGGAGGGGGAGGAGTACAAGCTGGCAGATGATAGGTGAGACCAGGTGAGGGGAAAGATGGGTGGGTTGGGGAGGGAGGATGAAGTTAGAAGCAGGGGGTGGTAGGTGGAAGAGGAAAGGGACTGAAGAAGAAGGAATCTGATAGGAGAAGAGAGGGAAGGAGGAGGGGAACCAGAGGGAGGTGATGGTCAGGTGCAGAAAAGAGATGAGTTGAGCGGGTAACCAGAATGGGGAATTGAAGAAGTGGAAAGGGTAATGTTGGAGAAATCGATGTTATGCCAGCAGGTTGGAGGCTACCCGGATGGAGTATGTGGTGTTGCTCCTCCAACTTGAGTCTTGCCTCGTTGTGACAGTGGACTGTCATGTTGGAATGGGAACGGGGAGTGGCTGCCGGGAAAACCGGCCTGTTGTGGACAGAGTTGAATAATGGCCGTTGGCTGGGTGATGCCATACTGTGTACGGAGTCAAGAACTGTACAAAGGTTGCTTCCTTGAATAATGAGGGATAACAAATAATTCTGCTTGTGGTAGTCTATGTTATGTTAATGTCAGAGATGTTAATGCCTTCACAAAAGATTCTCCATTGCTTCTGCAGTCTAAATGTTTGGCTAATCTCGCCTTCTTTTTGATTATATTGGCACACAATCCTTTTATTGGGAGCAGTCAGATTTCTCAGGTTACAAGTGTTTCTGTGTACAAAGCTGCCCCGTGCACTTTGGACAGTGAGTTGTATTGTTTCAGAGACCTACCAGGCAACAGACACTCTGTTTGCCTCAGAACTGATAGAATGAAAAAGACGTTTCTACTTGCAATGTACCTTTTAAAGTTGGAACAGGTTTGCTGATTATAAACACAAAGAGATTCTGCATACGGTGGAAATCCAGAGTAACATGCAAATTGCTGGAGGAACTCAGCAGGTCAGGCAGCATCAGCGGAGAGGACTAAACAGCTGATGTTTCAGGCTGAGGCCTGTTGCAGGGTCTCAGCCCAAAGCATCGACTGTTTACTGCTCTCCACGGTTTACTGACGATATCAGGTTAAATCATCCAGTCATACAGCTCCAAAACAGGCCCTTCAGTTCGTGTTGACCAAGACTGGCACTGAAGATCGACCCATTTGCCCACATTCTAAATGGGGTGGCATGGTAGTGTAATGGTTAGCACAATGCTTTACAGTACAGGCGACCCAGGTTCCATTCCCACAGGAGTTTGCATGTTCTTCCCGTGACCACGTGGGTTTCCTCCCACAGTCCGAAGACCTACTGGTTGATAGGTTAATTGCTCATTGTAAATTGTCCCATGTTCAGGCTAGGATTAAATCAGGGGATTGTTGGGCAGTGCGGCTCAAGGGCTCAATGGGCCTGGTCCGTGCTGTATCTCAATGAATAAATAATCCTGGGGTTTCAACCATCTTTTTTTCTATGGACCCCTTCGCCTGTCGGGTGAAGCCCGTGGACTCCCTCTCGAAATAATATATTGAAACGTACAAAATAAAATCCATAGGATTACAAAAGAAACCAGTTATATTGAAGTACAGTTATCGAAGTATTAAAAAGCATTTCTTTACTAATGCATTAAATAATAGGACTATATATTTAAATTATAGGCAAGCTAAAATTATTATTTTTTTTAAAAAAGGCATCTTAGTGTGAAGGCTGTTGTTGCTCGGCTTGAATGAGAGCATTAGGGTTTAGATTTAGATTTTGTTTATTTTAATGGTTACAAGTGTTGAAAATCCTGATTCACAAAGATATGTTGTTGCAAATGGAATTAAAGCCAAAGTCTCAGGTGCTGCTAATACTTCAGGATGGCGGTGAATGTTGGTAGCTCGGGCTGAGGCGTTCGATTTTATGATATTCGCCAAGCTTGGTAATTGGCTTGTAGACATTTAATCACTAGCCGAGGAGACAGCCTCAGTGCGCAGTTGTTGGTGCTTCCCTCTGCGAGTGCTTGCGTTTATATAGGCCCATGTTCGCTTGCCTCCATAGTGATTGGCTACCCCTCGGTGATGAAATGTCTGCAAACCAATTGCCAAGCTCGGTGACACTGCATCATCAGACAGCTCGTCGTGCTGTGGTTTGTTGCCTACATTCTTAATGGAATGATATGCTGAATTTCAGCTGAGGTCAGTGAAAATGAAGACCGCGGACCCTGGTTTAGAACCTCTGCTTGCAACCTTTCCTTTGCATGTTCCTGTCCAAGTGTCTTTTAAATGTTACTGAACCCGCCTCAAATACTTCCTCTGGCAGCTCGTTCCATGCATTGAAAAAGTCATCCCTCAAGTTGCTGTGAAATTCCCAAGCCATTGGTCAGACTGCACTTGGAGTACTGGAGCAGTTATGAGTTCCTTTTTATAATAAAGGATATGTTGGCATTGGAGTGAGTCCAAAGGAGGTTCAGTAGAATAATCCTGGAATGAAAGGGTTAACATATGAGGAGTGTTTGATGGCTTTGGGCCTGTACTTGCTAGAGTCCAGATGAATGGGGGGGGGGAGGAGGAGGAGAAAGGATCTCATTTTCAATATCAAATATTGAAAAGTATAGAGAGGGTGGATGTGGAGAGGATATTTCCCAAAGTGGGGAAGTCTAGAACCAGAGGGAGTCACAGAATACTAGGACATCCCTTTAGAATAAAAATGAGGGGTAATTTCTTGAGCCAGAGGATGGTAAATCTGTGGAATTCATGGGCACAGAAAGCTGTGGAGGACGAGTCATTGGGTATATTTAAAGTGGAATGAAGGGTTATGGAATTAAGGGTTAAAGGAAAGGAATGGAGGGTTATGGGCTGAGTGCGGGTCAGTGGGACTAGGTGAGAGTAAGCATTCGGCACGGACTAGAAGGGCTGAGATGGCCTGTTTCCGTGCTGTAATTGTGATATGGAGTTTGATAGGTTCTTGATTAGTAAGAACATTAAAGATTGTGGGGTTGAGAGGGATAATGAATGAGCCTTGATGGAATGACAGAGCAGACTCAATGGGCCCAATGGCCTAACTCTGCTCCCATGTCTTACAGTTTTATTATCCTAGGTTAACTTATCGAGTTGTACAGTACTGCAACAGGCTGTTCGGTCCAACCAGTCCATGCTGACTAAGATTTACATCTAAGCGAGGTCCATTTGCCCACATTTGACCAACATCCCTCTAAACCGGGGGTTCCAATTCTAATTTATGCCATGGACTAATACCATTAAGTAAGGGGTCTATGGACTCCAGGTTGGGAAGCTCTGCTCGAAACTTTCCAGTCCATGTACACATCCAATGTACCTGCCTCAACCACTTCCTCTGGCAGCTCGTTCCATACACTGACCCGCCTCTGCGAGAAGACATTGACCCTCAGGTTCCTATTACATCTCTCCCCTCTCACCTTAAACCTATGTCCTCTAGATCATGATTTCCCAACCTCAGAGTGCACTCACACAGTCTCTGCCCCTCTCATATATTGTACCTCTATAAGATCACCCCTCAGCCTGCTACACTCCTATTCTACATCACTAGTTAATAGTAATATACAGTTTAATATAAACTGGTGATCAGCGCCCACTCTACTTCCTGTACACTCACAACTGCTCCAACTGCATCTACAAGTTTGCAGATGATACCACCATAGTGGGCTGTATCTCAAATCACGATGAGTTGGTGTACAGGAAGCAGATAAAGAGCTTATTGACATGGTGTCATGCCAACAACCTTCCCCCTCACTATCAACAAAAGAGCTAGTCATTGGCTTCAGGTAGGAGGGGGCAGTGCACACATTCCTGTCTACACCAACAGTGCTGAGTTTGAGAGGGTTAAGAGCCTCCAGTTGCCAGGACTGAACATCACCAATAGCCTGTCCTGGCCCAACCCAACCACGTTGATGTTAAGGCCAAGAAGGTTCACCAATATCTCTATTTCCTCAGACAGCTGAAGAAATTCAGCATCTCCCAAATTTAACTATGTACGACAGAAAGCTTTCTGCCTGGATAGATAATGGCTTGGTAAGGCAGCTGCTCTGCTTTGACCAGTGACCAATCCGGATGTCGGAAGTTTGGAGAGAAGGGGTCTTCAATCAGGTCCACTGCCCGAGAATAAAAGGCAGGAGCGGGTTGGGGCAGTGTAATAGAGCTTTGACCAGCAACCGGTCAGTGTTGGGATTGATTAGTAAGAGCAAATTAATGGAAGGCAGGGGCAAGTGCTGTGGCCGTCATCTGGGTGGACATAGTTAGAACAGTGATCTCAAAGCTTCAGCTCCGAGCCTTCAGTGAAGAGGTGCTTCACTCAGAAATCAAAGGAAAGAAAAACTTCAGTATTTTTCCTTCTTTATATCTGCTCAGCTGGGACAGTAGAAGATGTCAGGCAGGATAGTGAATGCTCCTTTTTTGGGAGGTGGGAAGGGAGGGAGACTGCCAGTGTCCCCGATCACTACAACTGCGAGAAGTGCATCCAGCTGCAGCTCCTAACAAACTGTGGGAAGGAGTTGGAGCCGAATCTGGATGAACTCCGGATCAATTTGAAGGAGTGATAGATCAGACATATAGAGGGGTAATTACACCCAAGGTGCAGGACACAGGAAACTGGTGACAGTCAGGAAGGGGAAAGAGTTAAGCAGCCAGTGCAGAGTACTGTGGCTATGTGGCCGTCCCCGTCAACAACAGGTTTCTCACTTTGGGACGGGGGTGTAGGGGATGATCAAACAAAGGGAAGTGACAGTGGTTGGGTATCTGGCATTGAGTCTGCCCCTTTGACTCAGAAGGGAAGTAGGGAGAAGAGGCATGGTCTGGTGATAGGGATTTGTTAGTTAGGGGAAAGGACAGGAGGTACTGTGGGCGAAAACAGGATTCCCTAATGGTATGTTGCCTCCAAGGTGCCAGGATCTGGGTTATCTTGGATTTAGTCCGTAGCATTCTTAAGTGGGAGGGAGAACAGCCAGAAGTTGTGGTCTATGTAGATACCAATTGCATGGGTAGGACAAGTGACGAGGTTCTGCATAGGGAGTTCAGGGAGTTAGGTGCTCAGTTAAAGAGCAGGATCTTGAGGTTGTGATCTCAGGATTCCTGCCCATGTCACGTTCTAGTGAGGCCAGAACTAGGAAGATTATACAGTTTAATACATGACTAAGGAGCTGGTGTAGGAGGGAGAGCTTAATATTTTTGGATCATTGGGCTCTCTTCCAGGAAAGGTGGGACCTGTACCAAAGGGACGGTTTGCACCTGAACCGGAGGGGAACTAATAGTCTAGTGGGAAGTTTTGTTAATGTTGGATGGTGGGGTTTAAACTAGAGTTGCAGGGGGATGGGAACCAGAGTGCCAGAACAGTTAGTGGAGATGCTAGAAAGACTTCAGAGTTAGGAATCAGAATGTTGAGCATGGTGCAGCCAGTGCCCGGAGTTGCACATATTTCAATGCAAGTTGTAACATAGGAAAGCCAGATAACAGTACTGAAGATGAGGTATCTGGTTTCCAAACAGAAGGAATTTGAAGTGATGAGAAGCTGTTGATAGGGCAAAAGGAGTCAACAGGAGTTGCAACATAAAAGGTGGACAAAGGTGAATAGAAGAGTGAAGGTGTTGTATGTGAATGCATGCACTATATGGAATACGGTAGATGAATTTGCAGCTCAGTTACAGATTGGCAGGTATGATGTAGGCATCATGGCTGAAAGATTATAGCTAGGAGCTGAATGCCCAAGGATACACATTGTATTGAAAGGACAGGCAGAAGGGCAGACGGGCAGTGTGGCCTTGTTGGTTAAAAAATGAAATTAAATCCATTAGAAGGAGGTGACAGAGTCGGAAGGTGTTGAATCATTGTTGACAGAGCTAAGGGTAAAAAGACCTTGATGAGAGTCGTATTCAGATCTCCAAACAGTAGTAAGGATGTGGCCTACAAATTCCAATGGGAGATAGAAAAAATGTGGAAAAAAAGGGCATTGTTACAATAGTCATGGGGGACTTCAATATGCAGGTAGATTGGGAATGTGCTGGATTCCAGGAGGGGGAGTTTCTAGAGAGTCTATGAGATGACTTTTTAGAGCAGCTCGTGGTTGAGCCCACTGGGGGATCAGCTGTTCTATATTGGGTGTTGTGCAAAGACTCAGAATTGAGCTCAAGGTAAAAGAACTCAGGGAAGGTGATCATAATATGATAAAATTCACTCTGAAATTTGAAAAGGAGAAGCTAAAGTCAGATGTATCAGTATTTCAGTGGAGTGAAGGGAATTACAGAAGCACGAGAGAGGAGTTGGACAGGATTGATTGGATGGATGCCGTCAGCAGCCGGGGTGACGGCAGAGCAGCAATAGTTGGAATTTCTGGATGCAGTTCAGAAGGCTCAGGATATATACATACCAAAGAGGAAAAAGTATTCAAGAGGCAAGATGACATAACCATCAAAGCCACAAGAGAAATGAAAGCCAAAGAGAGGGCATATAATAGAGCAAAATTTAGTGGGAAGTTAGAGGGATTGGGAAGCTTTTAAAAACCAACAGAAGGCAACTGAAAAAGTAATTAAGAAGTTTTCATGTTTTATAACATTGAATCACAGCAAATGTAGCTTGGCTTTTTTGACACAAACAATAGGAAGAGACTCTTTCATGTCAAAATGAAAACAGATCTCTACAAAGTGATCTAAATTAATTAATATAAAACACAAAATAATCAATTACATTAGTATTCATCCCCTTCAAGTCAGCATTTAGTGGATGTACTTTTGGCAGCAATTACAGCCAAAGTTGTAGATAGGTCTCTATCAGCTTTGCATATCAGGGCACTGCAATTTTTCCCCATTCTTCTTTACAAACCTGCTCAGGCTCTGTTAGATTGCATGGGGATCCTGAGTGAACAGACCTTTTCAAGTCCAGCCACAACTTCTCAATTGGATTGTTCTGGCTACTCCAGGACATTAACTTTGTTGTTTTTAAAGCTATTCCTGTGTAGCTTTGGTCATTGTCTTGCTGGAAAACAAATCGTCTCCCAAATCACAGTTCTCTTGCAGACTGCATCAGGTTTTCCCTCCAGGATTTCCCTGTATTTTGCTACTTTCGTTTTACCCTCTACCTTCACAACCCTTCCAGACCTGTTGCAGTGAAGCAGCCCACAGCACGATGCAGCCGCTCCCATGCTTCACAGCAGGGTTGGTGCATTTTTGATGTTGTGCAGCGTTTGGCTTAAGCTTTTGATCTATGGCCACAAAGCTCAGTTTTGGTTTCATCAAACCATAGAACATTCTTCCATCTGACTTCAGAGTCGCCCACATGCCTTCTGACAAACTCTGGAAGAGTGTTTTTCACCAGTGGCTTTCTCTTTGCCACTCTCCGTAAAGCTGAGACCGGTCGGAAGCACCTGGGCAACAGTTGTTGTCAGTGCAGTCTCTCCCAGCTCAGCCGCTGAAGCCTTCCTCACTTGTCCCCTTCTTGTATGGTCACTAAGTTTTTGAGGATGGCCTGCTCTGGGCAGATTTACAGCTGTGCCATATTCTTTCCATTTCCTGTTAATTGACTTAACTGTACTCCAAGGGATATTCAGTGACTTGGAAATTTTCTTGTATCCATCTCTTGTGCTTTTCAATAACTTTTTCGTGGAATTGCTTGGAGTGTTCTTTTGTCTTCATGGTGTGGTTTAGCCAGGATACTGACTCACCAGCAATTGGATGTTCCAGATCCAGGTGTATTTTTACTCCAATCAATCGAAACACTGTGACTGTACACAGGTGATCTCCATTTAAATAAATATTGAACTTGTAAAACCAATTGGCCTCAACAGTGATGATTAAAGGGGGATGAATACATACACAATCAATTATATTGTGTTTTATATTTGTAATTAATTTAGATAACTTTGTAGAGATCTATTTTCACTTTGAAATGCAAGAGTCTTTTTCTGTTGCTCAGTGCCAAAAAGCCAAATTAAATCCTCTGTGATTCAATGTTGTAAAATAATAGAACATGAAAACTTCAAAGGGGCATGAATACTTTTTATAGGCACTGTAAAGTGTAAAAGAGAGGTGAGAGTGAATATCGGACCACTGGAAAAAGATGCTGGAGAGGTAGTAATGAAATAGCGGATGAATTGAGTAAGTATTTTACTTCAGTCTTCGCTGCGGAAGTTCCAGGGGTCAGGGGTCATGAAGTGTGAGTCGTTACCAGAACTAGAGAGAAGGTTCTTAGGAATCTGAAGGTAGATAAGTCAACTGGACCAGCTGGTGTACACCCCAGAGTTCTGAATGAGGTGGCTGAAGGCCTTAGTAATGATCTTGCAAGAACCACAAGATTCTGGAAGACTGGAAAATTGCAAATGTTACTCCAAGAAGGGAGAGAGGCAGAAGAAAAGAAACCATTGGCCAGTTAGTATGACCTCAGTAGTTGGGAAGATATTGGAGTTGATTACTAAGGATGGAGGCACATGATAAAGGAGGCCATAGTCAGCATGGTTTCCTCAAGGGAAAATCTTGCCTGACAAATCTGTTGGAATTCTTTGAAGAAACAGCAAGCAGGATAGACAAAGGAGAATCAGTTGATGTTGTGTACTTGGGATTTTCAGAAGGCCTTTGACAAGGTGCCACACATGAGGCTAATTAACAAGCTGTGAGCTCATGGTATTACAGGAAAGATTCTAGTGTGGATAAAGCAGTGGCAGATTGGCAGGAGGCAAAGAGTGGGAGCAAAGGGAACCTTTCCTGGTTGTCTGCCAGTGACAAGAGGTATTCCATAGGGGTCCGTGTTGGGGCTGATTCTTTCCACTTCATATGCCAGTGATTTTGGATGATGGAATTGACGGCTTTGTTGCAAAGTTTGCAGACAATATGTAGGTAGGTGGAGGGGCAGGTAGTTTTGAGGAAGTAGAGAGGCTACAGAATGAGTTAGACAGATTATGGGAATGGGCAAAGAGGTGGCAGATGGAATACAATGTCAGGAAGTGTATCAAATAAAGTTTAATTATTATTCAGGTCATACGTGGATAAAATTAAACAAGACAGTGTTCCTCTGGGGGTCAGGTGCATAACAAACATTCAAAATGGTGAGAGAGTCACACACACACACACACACACACACACACACACACACACACACACACACACACACACACACACACACACACACACACATCCCCATTACGCAGGAAAAAACACGTGTAGTGCAAGTCCCTGAGTGACGTGCAAATTGATGATGCGGCGCCTGGGGATCCGGCCTGTCCTTCTGCCGGTCGAACACTGGAGGGCAGCACCCAACTGAGCACAGTCTCCAAACTCCACACTACGCCGTGTTGGGAAGTGTACGACAATGCACTTTGGTAGAAGAAACTAAAGGGTTGATTATATTCTAAATGGAGAAAAAAACTGAGGTGCAAAGGGGCTTGGGAGTCCTTGTGCAGGATATCCTGACGGTTAATTTGCAGGTTAAGTCTGTGGTGAGGAAGGCAAATGCAATGTTAGCAATCATTTCACGAAGACTAGAATATAAAAGCAACAATGTAATTTTGTAACTTTATGAAGCAGTGATGGGGCCTCACTTGGAGTGTTGTAAGTAGTTTTGGGCCCTTTATCTTAGAAAGGATGTACTGAAACTGGAAAGGGTTTAAAGGAGGTTTTGAAAATGATTCCAGGATTGAATGGCTTGACATATAAAGAGTGTTTGATGGCCTTGAACCTGTATTCACTATAATTCAGTAGAATGAGGGGTGACCTCATTGAAACCTATCGAATGATGAAAGGGTTTGATAGAATGGATGTTGAGAGGGTGTTTCATAGAACATAGAAATTTACAATACTGTGGCCCACAGTATTGTGCCTACAATGTAACCTACTCTCGAGACTGCCTAGAATTTCTCTAGTGCATCGCCCTCTATTTTTCTAAGCTCCATGTACCTATCTAAGGAGCTCTTAAAAGACCCTATTGTATCCACCTCCACCACCGTCATCAGCTGTGCATTCCATGCAACCACCACTCTCTGTGTGAAAAACTTCCCACTGACATCTCCTTGGTACCTGTTTACAAGCACCTTAAAACTATGCCCCCTCATGTTAGCCATTTCAGCCCTGGGAAAAAGCCTGTGACTATCTAAACGATCAATGCCCCTCATCATCTTATACACCTCTATCAGGTCACCTCTCATCCTCCGTCGCTCCAAGGAGGAAAGGCCAAGTTCACTCAACCTATTCTCATAAGGCATGCTCCCCAATCCAGGTAACATCCTTGTAAATCTCCTCTGCACCCTTTCTATGGTTTCCACATCCCTCCTGTAGTGAGGCAACCAGAACTGAGCACAGTACTCCAAGTGGGGTCTGATCAAGGTCCTATATACAGTACATTATGTGAAATTTGTTGCTTTGCTGTAGCAGTACAGTTCAAAGCCACAGAATTACAAAAGTGAATAAATTGGCCAAGAAAGAAATAATGAAGTATTTGTTCATGGGTTAATTGACCATCCAGAGATGTGATGGCAGAGGGGGAAAAGCTGATCTTGAATCGTTGAGTGTGGGTGTTTGGGCTGCTGTACCTCCTCCCTGAAGGCCATGTACCAAATGGGGAGTGTCCTTCACGATTTTTGCTGCCTTCTTAAGGCATCACTTCTTGATGATCATAGGCACCAGCTCCATCATGGGAACTAGCCTCACCAGCATCGAGGACAACTTCAAAAGGCGGCATCCATCATCAAAGCCCATCATCACCCAGGACCTGCCCTCTTCTCATTGCTACCATCAAGGTGGAGGTACTAGAGCCTGAAGGCACCCAGTCAACGTTTCAGGCTTCTGAGTGGACAGTGAATCCATAAACACTACATCACTAATTTTTTGCACTGTTTTTGCACTATCATCATCAGCATGTGCCATATCATATGACGTGGGCGTTCAAGGTGACCATGATTGTTCTTGGCAAATTTTTCTACAGAAATGCTTTGCCTTCTTCTGGGCAGTGTCTTTACAAGACGGGTGACCCCAGCCATTATCGATACTCTTCAGAGATTGTCTGCCTGGCATCACTGGTTGAATAACCAGGACTTGTGATATGCACCAGCTGCTCATATGACCATCCACCACCTGATCCCATGGCTTCACGTGACCCTGATTTGGGGGGAGGGGCCTTCAGACTAGCAGAGAGAAGGAGTGCCTTACACTTCCTTTGGTAGAGATGTACCTGCATCCTACCTCCCACTTTTTGCAGTATTTAATATAAATATCGTATTGTAATTCATAGTTTTTATTACTGGGTACCGTTGATGCAAAAATATATTGCATGTCATGTCAATGATATTAAGACTGATTCTGATTCTAATGTGCTCGATGTTGGTGCTAGCTCAGTCTACAACTCTCTGCAGCCTCTCTTATGATCCTGTACGTTATCATTTCCATACCAGGACTTGACCCAACCAGTCAGAATGCTCCAGGGTTGGCATGGAACTGTGGGACCCTAAAGCATTCAAATATAATGCAATACCTGCAGTCAGAATTTCTTTGATTTGAGCAAATGACCCAATTTGCTGGGTGTCAACATTTCCGAGGATCTGTTCAAAGGTTATGAAAGTATGTATGCAGTATACAACTCTGAGATTATTCTTCTTAGGATAGCCATGGAACAAAGGAAAACCATGGGAATCAGCTCAGAGAAATAGCAAACCCACCGAGACGATCATTAACAGCCACCCCCCTACCGCACAAAATGCAACAAGAATGTCAGCCCCCAAATCCCCTTCCCCCCACAAAAAACATTGAGAAAGAATGACAAAATCACAGAAATTAAAAACCATAAGACTGAATAAAAGTGCTTAGTTCATAGTCCGGAACCCATACACAGAAGCCTCGGTAACGTTCACCAATACTATTGAAAGAGAGAGACACTGGGCACAGTGATAGGCCAGACAGGCTCCTACTTTGAGCGCAGAGTGATCCCACCAGCCCCGTCTCGTAGTTTCTTTTCCTCGAGGTTTGAGCTGGCTTCTTCCTGGTAACTTTTTGGAGACAGCAAAGCACTGGATCTCCAAACTGGAAATTGCAGGCTTGAGCATTTCCAGAAACACATTCAAGACGAAAGGCAAAGTTAAAAGAAGTGATAGAAGTGAAATAAATGGTTTCATTGTTTTATCCAGAAGGTGTCGACCAAAGGAGAGTTGTACGCAGGTGCCATTTTGATCAGAAGTCTGCCATACAATTGTGAAGAAGGCATGCGAATAGCGTTTGAAGAGATTTTGTATGTTTGAAGACTCTTGCAGGTTTCTACAGACCTTTCTGACTGCATCACCGTCTGGTCTGGAGGCTCTGAAATACAGGATCAGAAAAGGCTGCAGAAGCTTGTAGACTCAGCTAGCTCCATCACGGCCACCAGCAGAAGATGACCAAGGGCAATGTCCTTCAGACAGTTGATGAAACTACTTTTACTTCTTATTTCAAATATGATTTTACTACTCTTAGAACTTCTGATTTACATTTTGATGGTATTTTTTTGGGGGGCAATTGAGTGATCTGCACTTTGCTGAATCCGAGGGAGTTGGGTGAGGCTTCAAGCGAAATGTGCAGCCTGGAGGCCAAGAAGCCTGGAGATGCAGTGCGAGCCCATCATTGGTTCCATTTTTTGCCAAGGGAGGAGGGCGAGTGGATGTTCAGGCCATCTGTCTGTGTTAGGGAGACCAGTGTCTCTCTCCCTGCTGGAGGAAGGAGGCTGCACCTGATTGGTCTCCCACTCTCGTTCGCTGCTCCTGGAAGAAGGTTTAATTGTGGCAGTTGCTGGGTCGTGGTGTTCATGTTACGATGTGTATCTGGATTCTGGTTGTTTTTTATCGCTATTTTGTGTGATTTTCATTATGGCAGACTGGCTGTTCGGCCTGTAGTCAGCGAATGACACAGCGCTAACTTGAACTGAACCGAACTAAACTTTATTAACATTCTGAGACTGTTTCAATGGATTTTTCTTTTATATTGTGTTTTTCACTCGTTTTTGCCATTTGTGCGATTTGTTTCCTTTTGCGCGTTGGGTGTTTGCTGTTTACTTTGACTTTTTTCCATGGTATTTCTTTGCTTTTTTGGTTGTCTGCAGGAAGACTAATCTCAGCATTGTATACCGCAAACACGCTTTGACAATAAATGTACTTTGAGTCTTTGAAACCTCCCCACCATTGAGGACATCTTCAAGAGGCAGAATCCATCGTGAAGGACCCTCACCATCCAGGACATGCTCTCTTCCCATTACTTTCATCAGGGAGGAGGGACAGGAGCCTGATGCCCCACACTCACTGTTTTAGGAACAGATTTTTCCCCTCTACCGTCAGATTTCTGAATGATCCTTGAACAGCACCTTGGTATTTGCTTTTTCGTGGTACTATTTAGTAATTTATTATAATTTTAGTCCTCTGCACCATACTGCTGCTACATAAACAACACATTTCATGATGTAGAGTACAGCGATAATGAACTTGATTCTACATGGAGCGCTATTACAGGAAAGCACTATCCACCATCAAGGACCTCCGTGCTCTCGTCTCGCTATGACCATTGGGAAGGAGGTACAGGAGCCTTGGGTCCTACACCACCAGATTCAACAACAGTTACTAAGTTCAAGTTCAAGATAATTGTCATTCAACCGTGCATGTGTATACCACCAGCAGAAACAACGTTCCTCTGGACCAAGGTGCAAAACACCGTACATTTATCTCACACACACACACACCACATAAAGTAATATTACTACAAATAAATGAATAAATAATAGAAAATATTCCAGAAAATTGACATTTAGCTTAAGGTGCATTTATGATACAAGTTAAAAAGTAAACAGTATAAAGCTACTGGAACTTCATACGTGATGAGACCTGGGTGGTGGCAGGCAGTTCAGAGGACATGGATTAACAGTGAAAGGTGGAAATTTAAGGAGAACATGAGAGGAAACTTCTTCACTCAGAGGGTAGTGAGAGTGTGGAATGAGCTGCCAGCACAAGTGGTGCATGCAAGCTCGATTTCAATGTTTAAGAGAAGTTTGGATAGGTACATGGATGGTAGGGATATGGTCCAGGTGCATGTCAACAGGAGTAGGCAGTTTAAGTTGTTTCAGCATGGATTAGATGGGCAGAAGGACCTGTTTCTATGCTGTACTTTTTCTATGACTATGACTCTAACAAAGAAATACACTAGAATCAATGAAAAACTACAAAGACTGACTCACAAACATTGTTCAAAAGAAGACAAACTGTGCAAATACAAAAAGAAATGAATAATATTAATAATAAATCAGTAAGTAAATAAATAATACTGAGAACATGAGCTGTAGAGTCCTTGAAGGTGAGTCCATAGCTTGTGTTCGGTGATCAGTTCAGAGCTGAGGTGAGTGCAGTTGGTTCAGGAGCCTGATGGTTGAGAGGTAATAACCGTTCCTGAACCTGGTGGCGTGGGATCTAAGGCCCCTGTTTCTCCTTCCTGATGACAGCATTGAGAAGGAAGCATGGTCTGGTTGGTGGGGTCCTTGATGATGGATACTGCTTTCCTGCAACTGCACTCCTTGTAAATATGCTCAGTTATGGGGAGGGCTTTTCGTGTGATGGACTGGGCTGTAGCCACCACTTTACGTCAGGGCTAGATGATGGTTTAGAAGTGATGATGGCAACACACTTGTTCTGTTTCATTTGACAGGGTGTTGCCTGAGCTGAGTTTGAAAGCACTGAGACCACAGCTTGGAAGTCTCCTTGGAACTGAAACCGTCAGTGACAAATTTGCCTTTCTGAAATGCGTAGGGAGAAGTTTGGCCGTGGTGAGTCATTTGCTCTGCTAATAGTGATATGCACAATGTGCAGTGGTTATATTGTACAATTAATAACCCCAGGAGAATGCTGTGGTGGTTAGTACAATGTTATTACAGCTCAGGGCATCAGAGTTTGGAGTTCAGTTCTGGCATCCTCCATATGGAATGCATAAGTTTCCTGTGGGTGCTCCGGTTTCCTCACACAGTCCAAAGACGTACCGGTTAGTAAATTTTCCATGGACTGGGTGAGGGTTGAATCGTGGTGGTCAGGGATTGGGTGAGGGTTGAATTGTGGTGGTCAGGGATTGGGTGAGGGTTGAATCATGGTGGTCAGGGATTGGGTGAGGGTTAAATCGTGGTGGTCAGGGATTGGGTGAGGGTTAAATTGTGGTGGTCAGGGATTGGGTGAGGGTTAAATCGTGGTGGTCAGGGATTGGGTGAGGGTTGAATCGTGGTGGTCAGGGACTGGGTGAGGGTTGAATCATGGTGGTCAGGGATTGGGTGAAGGTTGAATCGTGGTGGTCAGGGATTGGGTGAGGGTTAAATCGTGGTGGTCAGGGATTGGGTGAGGGTTGAATCGTGGTGGTCAGGGATTGGGTGAGGGTTAAATCGTGGTGGTCAGGGATTGGGTGAGGGTTGAATCGTGGTGGTCAGGGATTGGGTGAGGGTTGAATCGTGGTGGTCAGGGATTGGGTGAGGGTTGAATCGTGGTGGTCAGGGATTGTTGGGTGGCACAGCTTGAAGGGCAGGAAAGGGCTACTTTGCACTGTATCGCTAAATAAATAAGTAAGTACCAGGCCTTCAAGCAAAGCAGATTTGGAAATAAGAAATTTTTGTCAACAAAAGCTCTTTGAATGTGCAAGAATGCAATATCCAGGGATTCCCAACCTGATGTCCTTGGACCCCTTGGTTACTGATGGGGGTCCATGGCATAAAAAAGGTTGGGAGCCCCTGCTTTAAGATAATAATGAAATGAAGATTGCCAGAATCTCCTAGTGTGTAGAAGAATGATGGGAGATTTAATAGAGCTATACAAAATTATCAGGGATATAGACAGAGTAAATGTAAGCAGGCTTTTTCCACTGAGGTTGGTGGGACTAGAAATAGAACATATGGAATGGTAAATCCCAGAAACAGGTCCTTCAGCCCATAATGTTGTGCTGGACCAGATAAATTAGTAAGGGTAAAGGTTAAAGGTGAAAGGTTTGAGGGAAACCTGGGGGCTATCTCTTTCACTCAGAGAGTGGTGAAAGTGCGGAATGAGCTGCCAATGAAGTGGTAGATGTGGGTTTGATTTCAACAGATGATGAAGGGGTAAAAGCTGTTCCTGAATCATTGAGTAAGGCTCCCTGTGTTGTGATGTTTTCATGTACCCTCTGAGTTGCTGGAGAATTTAAGAATCAAGATAGTTTTTTTTGTAATATCCAGTACACGTGTAAAGGAGAACAAAATAATTGTTACTCCGGATCCAAAGCAACACAAGAAAAAACACAATAAGATGAAAAACAAAATATCAAAAAAGAAGCTCAATAAATATAAATATATAAGATAGCTTATATATATATAGATTGATTGTATGACCCTAAAGTGATGCTAGCTGGCGTACAGACATAGGTCATTGATGTATATTATATATAACCTATAATAAATTATTCAAACAAGAATGTTAAATCATATATTTGCATATTACTCAGATATATAATAGACTACACTCCTTCCTGCTTAGCTATAAACTCCAACTCAATAGAGAATGCCTTTCAAGTATATACACAGGATACTGTATAATACAGCTACTACACAGACATCCATCCACAGCAGAGTAAATTTTAAATTGTCCCATTCAGACCTAAAGGTTTAATCACTATGGAGGATTTCTTACTCTTGTAGGATAATGTCTTTCCTGACACTCTGCTTGGCAGCTGAGACTTGTGGCTGTGAAAACAGTCTCAGGCCCGGGGGTCTCCTCCGTGGTGGTTGTAGGAGTTGACTCTGATAACACTGGATATCTGGACTCTTCTGTCTGGATCTACTTCGATCTTTGCTTCTCTCCCAGTCCCGCTTCTTTCTTTCTCTTTCTCATGTTCCTTCTCTCTTTTCCTTTTCTCACTTACATTGTTTCTCTGTACCTCTTCCATCCTTTCAAATTCTTGTCTTTCTTATTCTCTTTTTACTTTCTTGTCAGTTTCTCTGAATTTCCTAATTTCTCAAGAGATTAGGTCTCCTTTATCCTCTTCCATTTCCACAGCACTGATGCCACCCTCCTCTTTCTTTTCCTTTCTCTTCTTTCTAGGATGTGCATCTTGATCTTGTGAAGGTACATTTAGTTCACTGGAGTATTCTCTTAATCCTTCTGTTGCTCCCTTTACCATTTGATATCTCCTCTTGGTTTCCACATCCACAACTTCATCTGACCAATCCTGTTTTCATATCCCCATTGTCTCCTTTCCTTTTGGTCTTCCATTCATCCAGCTGGGCTTTGGTCTTTGCATCTACTTTTACGAGCAGCTTTTTGTCTCAAACTTGAAGTTCATGCAATAACCTTAATGCTCACAGAGTAGATTCTGGTTCTTTAAACTCACAAAAGCCGAATGCTTGAAACTTTCCTGAAGCTCCTTGACCTCTCTTCCAGCTTAAAACCAAGCCACATTTTGCAAGTAACCGCCTGATTAACACCTCAGAAGCTTCCTCAGATACCTTGCCGACAAAAATTGTTGTAGTTGGACCAGAGCTTTCATCGCTGTCATGATAAACACCAAGTGCACTGCAGATGCTGTGGTTGAATCAACACGTACAAAAGCTGGATGAACTCAGCAGGTCGGGCAGCGTCCGTTGACTGCTCATTTCAACGGATGCTGCCCGACCTGCTGAGTTCATCCAGCTTTTGTACGTATTGATTTCATCACTTACATGATTCCTTTGAGCAGCATGGCCCTTCTTTGCTTCAATATGCTTTCCAACCAAGGGCACAGGGATTGGCACCAACACCTGTTTTTCCTCTGTTGGCAATGGTTCGTGGTGTTACTGAATGGAAACAATCACGGCATCTTCCAGTATCTTTCTTAATTTGCTTTCAGTTGACTCTCTGTAGAGGATGTGGTATACAAATGTTGGATGGATCGCCAATCGAGTGGTAGTTGTCTCAGCCACTCAATCCCCACGTTGTTGGACCTTCTGTTTTTACCACCTACAAGCTGAAATGTGGCTTGTTGGTTGTTGTATTTCACTGTTACAAATGTCATTCCGTAGGAGTTCTTTCTCCCCAGTGTAAACATCGAGTCTGGCTCTGTGACGTAGAAGGGAAAGGGAGGGAAGAGGTATGCTGTGGTAATAGGGTATTCATTAGTTAGGGGACAGACAGGAGGTTCTGTGGTTGAGAACGAGATTCCCCGATGGTATGTTGCCTCCTAAATTCCGGCTTCCGGGATATCTTGGATTAAGTTCTCAGCATCCTTAAGTGGGAGGGTGAACAGCCAGAAGTCGTGGTCCATGTCAGTACCAATGACATGGGTAGGGCGAGTGACAAGGTTCTGCATAGGGAGTTCAGGAAGTTAGGTACTAAGTTAAAGAGCAGGACCTCCAGGGTTGTGATCTCACAATTGCTACCAGTGCCATTTGCTACTTAGGCCAAGACTAGGAAGATTAGACAGTTTACTATGTGGCTAAGGAGTTGATGTGGGAGGGAGGGCAGAAGATTTTTGTCTCTTTGGGCTCTCTTCCAGGGAAGATGGGACCTGTTCAGGAGAAACAGTTTGCACCTGAACTGTAGGGAAGGTTTGTTAACGCTGCACGGTGGGGTTTAAACTAGAGTTGCAGGGGGAAGGGAACCAGAGTTCCAGAACAGTTAGTGGACAGGTTGTGAAGGCAAATGTTGGTAAGACCTCAAAGTTAGGAAAAAAAGGTTGAGAATGATGTGACCGTTGTCCTAAGCTGCATGTATTTCAATGCAAGAAGTATGGTAGGAAAGGTAGATGATAGTGGTGAAGATGAGGTAGCTGGTTTACAAACAGAGGCAATGTGTAGTGAGGAGAGGCTGTTGATAGGGCAGTCAACAGGATGAGTTGAAACGTAAGAGGCGGATAAAATCGAAAAGGGTGAATACAGGACTGAGGGTGTTGTATCTGAATGGGTGCAGCATTCGGAATAAGGTAGATGAACGTGCAGCACAGTTGCAGATGGGCAGGTGTGATGTTGTAGGCGTCACTGAATCACGGCTGAAGGACGATTATAGCTGGGAGCTTAAATGTCCAAGGATGGACATTGCAGCGAAAAGACAGGCAGAGGGGGCGGCATTCTCTGTTGGTAAGAAATCAATTCAATTCATTAGAAAGAGGTGACATGGGGTCAGGAGGTGTTGAATCGTTGTTGATAGAGATAAGGAACTGCAAGGGTAAAAAGTCCCTGATGGGAGTTGTATACAAACCCCCAAACAGTAATAAGGATGCGGCCTACAAATTACAAGAGGACATAGAAAATGCAGCCAAAAGGGCATTGTTCCAATAGTCATGGGGGATTCAATATGCAGGTAGATTGGGAATACGCTGGATTCCAGGAGGGGGAATTTCTAGAGTGCCTACGACAGGGGTGTCAAACTCATTTTAGGTCACGGGCCGGATTGAGCAAAATGCAGCTTCATGCGGGCCGGATCAGTTGGACGCGTGCGAACGCAGCTTTCGTTGCCTCCGTTTTTTCAGCCTGCTCTCATGTGTCTCAGTCTCTGCTATAACTACAAAGTGTTTCACTTTACAAATTCCGTTTCTTATGACGAAGACTGCCGAATAAACACTAAAAACCCTGAAAACCTGGTACCTGAATAAACTCAGCATTAGCCATATCATACGCCATAGGCACTTCGATTACTGGGGCCAGCTTTAATAGTAATTAGATATTATCTCGCGGGCCAAAGATAATTCCACCGCGGGCCGGATTTGGCCCGCGGGCCTTGAGTTTGACATATATGGCCTACGAGATGACTTTTTAGAGCAGCTGGTGGTTGAGCCCACTAGAGGATCAGATATTCTGGATTGAGTGTTGAGCAATGAATTGAAATTGATTAGAGAGTTTAAGTTAAAAAAAAACCCCAGGGGAAAGTGATCATTATATGATAGAATTCACCCTGAAATTTGAGAAGGAGAAGCTGAAGTCAGATGCATCAGTATTACAGTGGAGTGAAGGGAAGTACGGAGGCATGAGAGAAGAGTTGGCCAGAATTGCTTGGAAAAGAACAGTGAAAGGGACGAATTGAATAAGGATTTTGCGTCAGAATTCACTGTGGAAGACACTAGCAGTGTGGTGGAAGTTCCAGATGTCAGGGGTCATGAAGTGTGTGAAGTTGCCATTAGTAGAGATGTGGTTCTTGGGAAACTATATGGGCTAAAGATAGATAAGTCTCCTGGACCACATTGTGTACACTCCAGGTTTCGGAAAGAGATTGTGGATGCAGTAGTAATGATCTTTCAAAAAGCACTTGATTCTGGAATAGTTCTGGAAGAATGGGAAATTGCAAATGTCACTCCGCTCTTCAAGAAAGGAGGCTGGGAGGCAGAAGAAAGGAAGCTATAGGCCCATTAGTCTGACCTCAGTGGTTGGTAAGATGTTGGAGTTGATTATCAACATAGAAACACAGAAAACTTACAGCACAATACAGGCCCTTCGGCCCACAATGCTGTGCCGAACATGTACTTACTTTAGAAATCACCTAGGGTTACCCGTAGCCCTCTATTTTTCTAAGCTCCATGTACCTATCCAAGAGTCTCTTAAAAGACCCTATCGTATCCGCCTCCACCACTGTTGCTGGCAGTCCATTCCATGGACTCACCACTCTGCGTGAAAAACTCACCCCTGACATCTCCTTTGTACCTACCTCCAAGCAACTTAAAACTGTGCCCTCTCGTGTTAGCCATTTCAGCCCTGGGGAAAAGCCTCTGACTATCCAATGATCAATGCCCCTCATCATCTTACACACCTCTATCAGGTCACCTCTCGTCCTCCGTCGCTCCAAGGAGAAAAGGCCAAAGATGAAGTCTCGGGGTACTAGGAGGCACATGTTAAAACAGGCCATAGTCAGCATGGTTTTCTCAAGGGAAAATCTTGCCTCAAAAAATCTGTTGGAATTCTTTGAAGAAATAACAGGCATGATAGACAAAGGAGAATCAGTTGATGTTGTGTACTTGGGATTTTCAGAAGGCCTTTGACAAGGTGCCACGCATGAGGCTAATTAACAAGCTGTGAGCTCATGGTATCACAGGAAAGATTCTAGTGTGGATAAAGCAGTGGCAGATTGGCAGGAGGCAAAGAGTGGGAGCAAAGGGAACCTTTCCTGGTTGTCTGCCAGTGACAAGAGGTATTCCATAGGGGTCCGTGTTGGGGCTGATTCTTTCCACTTCATATGCCAGTGATTTTGGATGATGGAATTGATGGCTTTGTTGCAAAGTTTGTAGACGATATGAAGGTAGGTGGAGGGGCAGGTAGTTTTGAGGAAGTAGAGAGGCTACAGAAGGACATAGACAGATGAGGAGAATGGGCAAAGAAGTGGCAGATGGAATACAGTGTCAGGAAGCGTATCAAATAAAGTTTAGTTATCATTCAGGTCATACGTGGATAAAATTAAACAAGACAGTGTTCCTCTGGGGGTCAGGTGCATAACAAACATTCAAAATGGTGAGAGAAAGAAGCTCACACACGTGCGCGCGCGTACACACACACACACACACACACACACACACACTCACTCACACTCACACTCACACTCACACTCACACTCACACTCACACTCTCACACTCACACTCACACTCACACTCACACTCACACTCACACTCACACTCACACTCACACTCACACTCACACTCACACTCACACTCTCACACACACACTCACACTCACACTCTCACACGCACACACACACTCACACTCACACTCTCACACGCACACACACACACACACTCACACTCACACTCTCACACACACACACACACTCACACTCACACACAGACACACACACACACACTCACACACACACACACACACACACACACACACACACACACACACACACACACACACACACACACACACACACACACACACACACACACACACACAGTAGTCCAAGTCCCTGAGTGACGTTCAAATTGATGGCTTCTCCTGCCGGCTTCTCCTTGTCTAGTTGGCCCCACAAACTGATCACTGAGACGGTAGACCTGCTGTATTGGTTGATCTGGCAATACAGTATAGTCTTACAAACATAAAAATTACATTATGTAAAGAAAAGTGCACCTTTGGTTGGCTCCCGAGGGGCTTCTGTATTTGAACACGCCACCATCTTATCGGCAGAGCTCATTTTGGCTGGTTTGGTTGGAGCAGTCAAACTTATAAGCAAATAGTATGCCTTTAAACCCAATGGACTCAGCAAAACTTCTACTTGTTTCTCATGAGCTATTTCATTTGCTTTAAAATACTACTCAATTTGTTCTGTATACAATATCTAGTTATCTGCTGTGTAATCTAACACGTCAATCTTTATGATGCAGCCAGCGATTTCCCTCTTTTTTAGAATTATTATTATCACTCACTGTTCATGAACCCGTGAATTCCGTTTTTTTGCCTTTCCTGGTGACGGGCCACTTACTTAGAAGAAAACTAACAAATTCTGCAACGATGAAATTAAGAGGTCAGCCACAATTTGTATAAAATGCCTTCTCAACGTTACAGTGTCAGTAGTGCTGAATGCAAGGTTGTGCGTCATACCAGGTTGATAATGAAATTGCTATTCAGCACGTATACAGATCTGGACACCTTTCTTCTCCTTTTCTCAACTTTTCTCTCTGGATCTACTTTGATCTTTGCATCTCTCCTGGTCCCAGCTTTCTTTCTCCATATCCTTCTCCTTTCCTTTCTCACATTCAGAAGAAAATGTGCTGCTCCGCAGAAAATATAACTTGATGCTTGAACTTCTCGCTGCGTTTCAACAGGAAGGTAGTCCTCTTGGGTTAATTTAAAGCTTCCTCATTGCCACTGTTATGTTTTGTAACTCCAAAACATAAAAGTAATTGCAAGAAAAAGATGTGAGCTCAGGAAAACAGGTCTTAATTTTGTTTTTACTTTAAATGAGGTGCATATGTTTAACATGGTAGCAGCATGACATCTGTAATTCACATTTTTACATATAATGTAAGGAATTATTTAAATGAAAAGAAAGCTTAATTGATCAATATATTTACAATATTTCTCAAATACTTCTGAAATACGCAATGCACAATGTGCTTGACAAAGCAGTCTTGCAATTTACGTTGGGTCTCACCAATGTAGAGGAAGCTAGCCTGAGAGCACCAGGTACAGTAGACAGTTCCAACAGATATGCAGGTGAAGTGTTGCCTCACCTAGCAGGAATGTTTGGGCCCTGAATGGAGGCAAGGGAGAAGGTGAATGGGCACGTGTAGCAGTTTCGCGGTTTCCAGGGTTAACTGCCAGGTGGGAGATTATTAGGAAGGGAGGAATGGACAAGGGAACCGTGGAGGTAGACTTCCCTGCAGAAAGCGGAGAGTGGGGAGGAGGTATAGGTGTATTTCGTTGTAGGGACCCATTGAAGATGGAAGAAGTTACAGAGAATGCTGTGTTGGATGCAGAGGCGCATAGGGTTGTAAGTGAGGACGAGAGGAACTCTGTTATTGCCAGGGCAACGGGAAGATGGTGTGAGCGTGGATGACAAGGAAATGGAAATGCGGGTGTTGCCACCATTAATGGTGAAGGAAGGGAAGCCCTGTTCTTTGAAGAGGAGGACGTCTTTGATGACCTGGAATGGAATGCCTCATCCTGGGAACAGATGCAGCAGAGAAGAAGGATCTGAGAAAAAGGAACAGGAGACAGGGTTGGAGGAGTTATCGTCAAGGTAGCCTTGGGAATTGGTGAGTTCATAAAAGATACCATAGGCAGTTTGCAACTCGTGGGAAACTGACCCATTTTTCATGGTGATTCTCTTTCAGGTCAGAACAAAGCAAGAACTGGAACTGAAAGTGAAATCTTTCGCCCCTCCACATGTAGGTACAGATACAGATCTTTCACACTCAGAATTACTGAGTTGTTCAAATCTTCTGCCATTCCTCTGTTTATAACCGGTTCGGCTTTAAACTTACAGGCTCCCCAACCAGAACTCTACCTTCTGCCCATTACAAGATTGGTTGCCGAGAGACATATGAGTAGCCCAGTGACACCAGGAGCTCAGCAAGACCCTGTGGAAGTCACAGAGTCCTATCTCTTCCATCCGAGTCTGCCCCCGGAAGGCAGCGACTGCGCAGGAGACTGTAAGTCTTCCGATTGCTTCTGCCAACTGTACGATGACAAGGAACGGGGCAGGATCCATGCCTGCCTGACAGAGCGGATGCCTCAGAGCTCAAACCGAGAAGAAAACGCAACAGGAGCTGTTCGGAAAGCGGAGACACTGCAGTGTCCAAGGACACCGGAAGTAACTCGCATCAGCCTGCCTCTGCTTCAGAGACCTCCAAGTACAAACTCAGAGAACGGGGACTTTAGGGAATTTAAAGGTAATGATTATTCCTGGCAGATGGACAAGACAAAGAGTCTGGATGTGTACAGCACCTGGGAGCAGGAATCGTCACCCGGTAACAGTACAGAGCAATCCCATCGGAAAACAGCAAGGATTCAACAGGATGACCTTCAGAGAGAGCAGTGGAGAAAAGGTTCTGAGACAGATATGTGAAATATGTTGGCGTGGAAGAAGATCATTCAATTTTCCCACTGGATGCATTCATAAGGCCGTAAAACACGAGCAGAATCAGGCCATTCAGCCCATTGAGTCTGCTTCGCCATTCAGTCATGGCTGATTTACTATCCCTCTCAACCCCATTCTCCTGCCTTCTCCCCATACCTTTGATGCCCTGACTAATCCCAAACCTATCAACTTCTGCTTTAAATACAAATTCTACAGATTCACCACCCCTTGGCTGAAGAAATTCGTCCTCAGCCCTGTTCTAAATGAGGCTGTGCTCTCTACTCCTAGACTTCTCCACTATAGGAGAATCCTCTCTACACCCACTTTATCTAGGCCTTCCAGTATTTGATAGGTTTCAATGAGAAACCCCCCCTCATTCTTCTAAACTCTAGCAAGTATAGGCCCAGAGCCTTCAAACACTCCTCATCTGCTAACCCCTTTGTTCCCAGAATCATAGCCATTGTGTCACACAGCACAAAAATAGGCCCTTTGCCCCAACTTGTTCCTGCCAACTATGTTGTCACCAAACTATTCCCAGTTGACAATATTTGGCCCTTGTCCCTGTAGCACTTATCAGAATCTCTGTTGTATGTTGGTAGGCACGTGGATGATAGAAAAATGGAGAAGGATATGGGAGGGATTGGTTAGATTGATCTTAGAGTAGGTGAAAGGACTACTCTGCTTGGATTTTCAGAAGACCTTTGTCAAGGTTCCACACATGAGGCTGCTTAACAAGGTAAGAGCCCAGGGTATTACAATGAAAATTTTAGCATGGATCCCCAAAAAGTCCTTCCAGGTGAGGCGACCATATAACAATTACAGCACGGAAACTGGCCATCTTGGCCCTTCTAGTCTGTGCCAACGCTTACACTCACCTAGTCCCACCGACCTGCTCTCAGCCCATAACCCTCCATTCCTTTCCTGTCCATATACCTATCCAATTTTACTTTAAATGACACTACCGAACCTGCCTCTACCACTTCTACTGGAAGCTCATTCCACACAGCTACCACTCTCTGAGTAAAGAAATTCCCCCTTGTGTTACCCTTAAACTTTTGCCCCCTAATTCTCAACTCATGTCCTCTTGTTTGAATCTCCCCTACTCTCAATGGAAAAAGCCTATCCACATCAACTCGATCTATCCCCCTCATAATTTTAAATACCTCTATCAAGTCCCCCCTCAACCTTCTACGCTCCAAAGAATAAAGACCTAACTTGTTCAACCTTCTCCTGTAACTTAGGTGCTGAAACCCAGGTAACATTCTAGTAAATCTTCTCTGTGCTCTCTCTATTTTGTTGACATCTTTCCTATAATTTGGTGACCAGAACTGTACACAATACTCCAAATTTGGCGTTACTAATGCCTTGTACAATTTTAACATTACATCCCAACTCCTATACTCAATGCTCTGATTTATAAAGGCCAGCATACCAAAAGCTTTCTTCACCACCCTATCCACATCAGATTCCACCTTCAGGGAACTGTGCACCATTATTCCTAGATCACTCTGTTCTACTGCATTCTTCAATGCCCTACCATTTACCATGTATGTCCTGTTTTGATTATTCCTACCAAAATGTAGCACCTCACATTTATCAGCATTAAACTCCATCTGCCATCGTTCAGCCCACTCTACTAACTGGCCTAAATCTCTCAGCAAGCTTTGAAAACCTACTTCATTATCCACAACGCCTCCTACCTTAGTATCATCTGCATACTTACTAATCCAATTTACCACCCCATACTTCACCTGTGAGCCTGTTGGGGTCATATACTGTGTTTGGTGCTCCCAGTGTGGCCTGCTTTATATCGGTGAGACCTGACATAGATTGGGAGATCGCTTCACCAAGCATCTACACTCCGTCCGACAGACCAAGTGGGATCTCCCAGTGGCCACCCATTTTAATTCCATTTCCCATTCCTATTCCGATATGTCAATCCATGGACATCCACAGATATCCACTGTGGATAAGGCCACACTTAGGTTGGAGGAACAACAACTTATATTCCTTTTGGGTAGCCTCCAACCTAATGGCATGAACATCGATTTCTCAAACTTCTGGTAATGCCTCCACCCCCTTTCACCTTTTCCCTCTCTCATGTTAACTCCTTGCCTGCCCATCACCTTCCTCTGGTGCTTCTCCCCCCCCCACTCCCCTTTTCTTTCTTCCATGGCCGTCTGGCTCTTTCACCAATCAACTTCATAGCTCTTTGCTGCATCCCTCCCCCTCCAGGTTTCACCTATCGCCTGGCGTTTCTCTCTCCCCTCCCCCCACCTTTAAAATCTGCTCCTCAGCTTTTTACTCCAGCCCTACTGAAGGGTTTTGGCCCAAAGCATCGACTGTGCTTTTTTCCATAGATGCTGTCTGGCCTGCTGAGTTCCTCCAGCATTTTGTGTGTGTTGCTTGGATTTCCAGCATCTGCAGATTTTCTCTTGGTTATCAATAGAGTATTGGCTGATTGGGAGGAGGCAAAGAGTGGGAATAAAAGGAGCCTTTTCTGTTTGGCTGCTGGTGACTAGTGATGTTCTGCAGGGGTTGGTATTGGGCCCACTGCTTTCCACGTTGATTTTGATGATGGAATTGATGACTTTGTGGCCAAATTTGCGGACTATGCGAAGATAGGTGTAGGGGCAGGTAGTGTTGAGGAAGCAGAGAGACTGCGGAAGGATTTAACAGATTGGGGAAATGGGCAAAGAAGTAGCAGATGGAATATGGTGTAGGGAAGTGTATGGTTTTGCACTTAGGTGGTGTGTCCACTTAGAATAGGTAAGGAGGAGTTTCTTAGCTAGAGGGTGGTGAATCTGTGGAATTCATTGCCACAGATGGCCGTGGAGGTCAAGTCGTTGAGTATACAGTATTTAAAGAGGAAGTTTATAGGTTCTTGATTGGTCAGGGCATCAAAGGTTACGGGGAGAGAGCAGGAAAATGAGGTTGAGAGGGTAATAAATAAGCCATGATGGAATGGTGGAGCAGACTCGATGGGCTGCATGGCTAATTCTGGTCCTAATTCTTATGGTCTTATGGTTTAAAGGGTTAGCACAACATCATGGGCTGAAGGGCCTCTACTGTGCTGTAATGTTCTATGTTCTACGAAAATGCCCAGCAGGGAATTAGAAATCATGTGACTAGATAGACCGGGTGGTGATGGCAGCATTTGACACACTGACCTTCACCAGTCAGGGCACTGAGTATAGAATAGGAATGTTATGTCATTGTTGTACTGAACTTCGTGAGACCCCACTTGGAGTAATTTATAACCTGGATAACTGCCTTCTTAAAGCAGCTTCATTATTCAACATGATCATTTGTATCATGTTCCAGGCCTCTGAAATTCCTCAGATTCACCACCCTCCTCATCCCTGTTCTAAAGGGACGTCTTTCTATTCTGAGTCTGTACCCTCTGGTCTTTGATTTCCTCACTATAGGAAACATCCTCTCCATGTCCACTCTAGGCCTTTCAATATTGAATAGGGTTTCAATGAGATCTCTCCCTCATTCTTCTAAATTCCAATGCGTACAGGCTCATAGCCTGGCCAAGTGCACAGGGCAGTCTGCTAAAGTTGAGGGAAAAGTGACGTTTGAACTTCCAGAGAGTATTCTTGCTCCTAGCACTGAAAAGTGGTGGGGATGGTTTGATACAAATAGGGTCGCAGTCTTTGGATGGAGTGTCTTCATGGAACCTTCTCTCCAAGGAATGCACTTCCACACACTGCTCTTGATTCAGCTGCCAATTATGGCACCCTGCCCAATTACCTTTGGAGAGCTTTACCAGGATGCTGCCTCAGTCAGAGGGTGTGTGCTACAATGAGAGATTGGACAAACTGGGGTTGTTTTCTCTGGAGTGGCAGAGGCTGTGTGGGGGAGATCTGATAGAGGTTTATAAGAGGCATAGGTACAGTAGATAAGGAATATTTGTTTCCCAAGGCTGAAATGTCTAATACTAGAGGGCTTTCATTAAGGTGAGAGGGGGTAATTTCAAAGGAGATGTGAGGACAAGTTTTTTTTTGACACGAAGAATGGTGGGTGCCTGGAATGCGCTGCCTGAGCTGGAGGTAGAGACAGATACATTAGAGACTTTTATGAGATGTTTAGATAGGCACATAAGTGTGAGGAAATGGAAGGATATGGACATTGTGTAGGTAGAAGGAATTAGTGTATTGGCCATTTAAATTGGCTTGGCACAACATTTTGTATGCGTGGCTTGGATTTCCAGCATCTTCAGATTTTCTCTTGTTTGTGGCTAAACTGCATCCTCTTTGTTGGTCCTGTGACCTCAATGTGACAAAAGAGGGCATACTCCTCACTGGAGCTCAGAAACTCTTGAGTAGTGTGGGAGTGAGACTGATCTGACGGTTTGTAAAATGGGTTAACTAATTGTACAGAGACAATTTGATATTCCTTTTATTGCACTTCAACCTTGTTAATAGACATTTCCTCCATGGGAGAGCGACAGATGCCTATTTTGAAGTCCAGCAGGATTCACAGTAACAACACTATGGATTCAGGAATTCCGGAATCACTGGACGACAGGGATTTGGAATACTTAGAAAATCAAAGAAAAAAGAGGTACCTTTAATTAGAAATTCCACCATTGATGAATGTTGTATGTAAAATTACTGTACATGAGGCAGAGCTAGGGCAGATAGAATCTGTTACTCATAGTATGTAGATAGTTGTAGATTAAAGGGGGTTCTTGATCAGTTAAGGAAGTGGACTGAGGAGTGGCAGATGGATTTCAAAGTTCAGAGTTAATTCATTATCAAACTATATATGTGTCACCATATACAACCCCTTTTTGTGCAGGTGTTCACAGTAGATACAAAGAATACAATAGAATCAATGAAAGACTGTGCCCAACTGGACGGGCAAACAACCAATGTGCGAAAAAGCAACTGTGCAAATATCAAAAGAAAGGAAAAAAATAAATAATAATAATAAATAAAAAAGCAATAACTATTGAGAACATGAGATGAAGAGTCCTTAAAAGTGAGTCCGTAGATTGTGGGAACATTTCAGTGATAGTGTGAGTGAAGTTATCCCCTCTGGTTCAAAAGCCTGATGGTTGAGGGGTAGTAACTGTTCCTGAACCTGGTGGTTTCGGTCCTGAGGCTCCTTCCCAATGGCAGAAGAGAGAAGAGAGCATGGCCTAGATAGTGGGAGTCCTTGATGATGGATGCTGATTTCAATGAAGGTATGTGTGTGGTGATGCATTTTGGAAAGTCAAACCACTATAGGACTTATGAATGGTAGTGCACTAGGGAGTGTAATGGCACAGGGGGCTTAGGAGGACATGTGGATAGTTCAGTACAAGTGATGTCACATGTAGACAATATAGGTCTTTAGCACACTGGCCCTCATCAGTCAGGGCACTGAGTACAGGAGCTGGGACATTATGTTGCAGTTGTACAAGTTGTTATTGAGACGAGACTTGGAGTGTAGTGTCACCTTGTTATAGGAAAGATATTGTTCAACGGGAAAGAGTGCAGGGAAAATGTTCAAGGATGTTACTGGGACTACAGGAACTCGGTTATAGGGAGACGTTAACCACATTAGGTCTTTATTCCCTGGAACACTGGAGAATGAGATGACCTAATAGAAGTGGGATAGATAACATGGACGGTAACAATCTTTACCCCAGGGTAGGGGTTCCTATGCTGAGCAAAATATCCATCTAAACTAGTCATCCTATTTGCTCATGGTGGCATATGTTCCTCTAAACCTCCCCTGGCCATGTATATTGTGTTATAATCTACCTGCCTCAACCACTTCCTCTGACAGCTTGCTCCATATACTTACCACCCCCTGAATGATGAAGTTCCTATTAAATTTCTCCCCTCCCACCTTAAACCTATGCCTTCTAGATCTTGATTCCCCAACCCTGGGACTTCTTGTAGTTTTTACACACAGCAGGTATATTGCGTTGGTGATGGGTAAGAGAGATTTTTAGGTGTTGGATGGGGTGCCAATGAGTTGGTAAATAAAATCAGAAAATATGGTAATCTTTCTTTTCAGTCAACAAGTGAATCAGGGTCCAGTATCTCGAAATATTGAAGAGGAAACCAGCCAGGTACTGTAATTTCATGTACATTGATTTCCCTGCAATTTCCGTGTTTTACAGAATTGGATTGTCCTCTCTTTTTTAATCCTGGTATCATTTCACAGTGTGTGACTGCACAACATGTAAATAAATGGGTCCATTAATCCATAAGACCGTTAGATATACAAACAGAATCAAGCCATTTCTTCCCATCCAATCTGCTCTGCTACTCCACCATGGCCGATCTGTTATCCCTCTCAAACCCATTCTCCTGCCTTCTCCTCATAACCTTTTGAAATCCTGACTAATCAAGAACCAATCGATCTCTACTTTAAATATACCCAGTGACTTGGCCTCCAAAACCATCTGTGGCAGTGAATTCCATAAATTCAGTACTTACGGCTAAGCAATTCCTCCTAATGTCTGTTTTAAAAGGATGTGCTTTTATTCTGAGGCTGTACCCTCTCCAACCTAGATTCCCTCACCATAGGAAACATCCTCTCCACAACCGCTTTTCAATATTCGATAGGTTTCAATGAGATTCCCCCCTCATTCTTCTAAGCTTCAGTGAGTACAGGCCCAGAGCCATCAAACGTTCCTCATACTGTACATTAACCCTTTTATGCACAGGGTCATTTACGTGAATCTCCTCTTGACCCTCTGCAATACCAGCACATCCTTGGGGATGGAGTAGTTAAGATATCCAAGGAACTGAGTTAAATCCTCTCGCAGTTTGGAAACTCCTATTGGATTGGGTGCAACACCAATTTTATGCACCTGATCCCATCCATTTCCTTGACTTCCATATTTAGCTGGTCTGAGTGGTGTCACAACACCAATCTTACACTTAACATCAGTAAGACCAAGGAACTGATTGTGGACTTTGGGATGGGGAAGTTGGGAAAACACACAGCAGTCCTCATTGAGGGGTCAGTGGTGGAAAGGGTCAGTAGTTCCAAATTCCTGGGCATCACAACTTGAAGGATCTATCCCAGGGTCATCAAGTCCATGCTGAAACCATTTAAACTTCCTACTCCCATCATCCTGTCTGTACCTGGACCCCAGCCCTCCATGTACCTATCCAAACTTCTCTTAAACGTTGAAATCAAGCTCGCATGTGCCACTTGTGCTGGTAGCTCATTCCACATTCTCATGGCCTCTGAGTGAAGAAGTTTCCCTGCATGTTCCTCTTAAACTTTTCATCTTTCATCCTTAACCCATTATCTCTAGTTGTAGTCCCACCCAACCTCAGTGGAAAAAGCCTGTCTATAGCCCTCATAATTATACCTTTTTTTATAATCTCCTCTCAGTCGTCCATATTCCCAGGAATAAAGTCCTAATTTATTTGATTTTGCCATATAACCCCAGCAACATCCTTGTAAATTTTCTCTGTACTCCTTCTATCTTATTTACATCTTTCCTGGGCTCAATGCATTAATGCAGTTATGAAGAAGGCACAACAATGGCTCCATTCTGTTTGGAGTTTGAGTGAATCTCCTCTGCATGCTCTCTGCTGTAATCACGTCCCTCTATATGACATATAAGGAGGCAATTCAGCCCATTGAGGTTATGTTGGTTTGAAGAGAAATCACATGCCTTTCTAGTTTTCCCTGAAACCTGATCTCCCCAGATTCGTCAACTCCTCAACCACCCCCCCCTCCACTGGTGTTCTATCTTTATAGATTAGATTAATTTAATTTGTCACTTGGACATTGGTGCAAAAGTCTCAGGCACATGTATATATAGCTAGGATACCTAAGGCTTTTGCACAGTCCTGTACTTGTTAACGTGGAATGGAGAGAAAGTTTGTAAATCTGATGGGTTGGGAATGACAAGGGTGAAGTGCCATGCGAGGGGTGTGGGAAAGATGGCAGAGAAGGAGTGCCAGGAGCGCAGTGGAGGGGATGGGGTTAAGGGTAGCGTTGGTGCAGACACACGCAACCCTGAGACACCGGGCAAGGTCATTTGATTCCAAATAATTGGTTTATTGATCACTACAGAATGTCTGTCTGGTGCTTCCTGCTGCCTCCCCTCTCCCTCCCCCTATTCCCTAACATTCCCCTCTGCCTGCCCCCTTCCTACTCTCAATCCACAATAGAGATCCATATCAGAATCAGGTTTATCATTATTTATGAGACATGCCAAAGGATTTCGGCCCGAAATGTCGACTGTACTCTCTTCCATTGATGCTGCCCGGCCTGCTGAGTTCCTCCAGCATTTTGTGTGTGTTGCTCGGATTTCCAGCATCTGCAGATTTTCTCTGGTTTATCATATTAAGACGTGGTCATGAAATTTGTATTTTTTGCTTCAGTTCTCTCCCTCTCTTTTATATAAGACTTTTGCACAGTGCTGTACAGTGAAATGCTTCATTTGTGTCAATGACAAATCAATCCAAGGATGAACTGGGGTAGCCCACAAGCATCACTCTGCTTCTGATCAACGTAGCCTGCCCGCAGCTTACTGACCTTGGGAATGTGGGAGGGAATCTGAACACCCAGAGGAAATCCACATGGTCACGGGGAGAATGTACGGACAGTGAGGGGAATTGAACCCTGATCGCAGGTGTTGTAAGGCGTTACACTAACTGCTACGCTACAAGGCCACTGTCTGTGTGAAGCAAACAGCCAGTCAGTATAAAAAGAGCGGTGAATGATGAGGATTTGCAGTTTAATTAAACTGAATGTCGAATTTATTGTCAGATGCACGTGTACAGGTATACAGGGCACACAGGTGCAGTGAGAACTTCTATATGACCTAGGCAGCAGCAACTCAGGTACAGACCATTGAGGACACAACATTCATAAACAAACTAAAACACAAAATTCTACAAAAACAATTAGATCAAAAAATTCCACTGCAGTGTAAAGTGATCAAAGTAGCCATATTGTTAAACTCTGGTGAGTAGGGTTTTGTAGGTTGGTTCAGGAACCAAATGGTTGAAGGGACGTGGCTGTTCTTGAACCTGGTGGTGTGGGAATTTAGGCTTCTGTAACTCCTACTCAGAGTCAGCTGTGAGAAGAATCACAGCCCACCTCTTCTTCCTTCGCGCCTTTGACCTATTCTCTGATTCAAGTTGTGTGTGAGTGTGTGTGTGTGAGAGACAAGCCATTTCTCAACAACGTTATATTGGTTTATGTTCTTCTCTTCACCAATTAGATGCCAGGAGGCTGCAGAGAATTAAATTATCCGGTAGGTGGGAAGGAGTATTCTCTTCCTCCTCCCCCGCCTCTCCTGACCGCCGCTGTACAACGAGCTCGGCTCCCAACAGAAAGTGAGTACCTGGCCCAGTTTCACGTTTGCAATTCTGACTGAAGCTGTAAGGTAATGATATGGATGTGGAAGGTATGCAGGCAGATGGAATGATGGAACAGGTCAGTTATGGAGTCACGAGAGTCTGCAGATGCAGAAATTTGGTGATTTGGTAAACTGGTTTACTATTGTCACAACTACTAAAGTTGTGAAGTTTGTTTGGTGTGGCATCCATGTGATCACTTATCACAACAGTGCACTAGGGTAGTACAAGGGAAAGGCATAAGACCCAGGGGCAGGATTATGCCATTCAGCCTTAATCAAATTGGGCAAATAGAAAATGAAAGAGAGTAATCAGAAGCACATGGAACATGAACCTAAGGGTCCTCCTAAAGCAAGTCCACCAATAGCCTGTCCTGGTCCAACCATATGAACGTCACGTCCGGGAAACTCACCAATTCCTTTATTACCTCAGGAGGCCAAAGCAATTTGACCTTCAATTTCTGCCAATGTATCATAGAAAGCATCTTATGGCAGCAAGCAACTGCTTCTCCTGTGACCGCAAGAAACTGCGGAGAGTTGTGGACGCAGCTCAACACCTCACAGAAACCAGCCTCCCCTCTGTGGACTCTGTCTACACTTCTCACTGCCTCGGTAATGCAGGATCAAAGACCCTACCCACGCCGGACATTCTCTCTTCTGCTCCTCCCATCAGGCAGAAGATACGGAAACCCGAAAGCACGTACCGCCAAGCTGAAGGGCAGCTTCTATCCCACCCTTATCAGGCTATTGAATGTTTCTCTAGGATGACACGATGGACTCCTGGCCTCAGAATTCCTTTGTTATGATCTTGTACTGCACCTTCTCTGTAACTGTAACACTTTGTTCTGAATCCTGTTATTGTTGTACCTGTTTAATGAATTGGCCTGCATGATCAGTCTGCAAAATGCTGGAGGAACTCTGCAGGTCCGGCAGCATCTATGGAGAGGAATAGATAGTTGACATTTCGGGCTGAGACCTTTCATTAGGACTTCAATCACTGCGTTCCTCCAGTACTTTGTGCATGTTATTCTGATTTTCCAGCATCTGTAGAATCTCTAGTGTTTATGCAAAACAAGTTTTTCACTGTACCTTGGTACATGTGACATTAGTAAACTCATTCCAGTTCCAATGCCTTGACACTGAATGTTAAAGAGACAGGGTGGTGGACTTGCTAGAGTCATAGAACAGTAAGGAAACAGGCCATTCGGCCCATCTAGTACATGCCAAGTCATTAGTCTGCCGGTCCTATCGACCTGCACTTGGACCATGGCCCTCCATACCCCTCCCCTCCATGCACCTATCCAAACTTCTCTTAAATGTTGAAATTGAACCCGCATCCACCACTTGCACTGGCAGCTCGTTCCCCACCCTCACCACCCTGAGTGAAGATGTTAATATTACGCACCCTTAATGGTTTAAATGAAACAGCAGCAACAGACCAGGCCTGGAGTCTGGTTTTGTATTAAAACCACGATCTTTATTAGTACCTACTTAATATAGCAACTTAAACAAGAATAATCACAAGTCAACAGTGTTATGAGTATACATATGTGTAAATATATCTCCCAAACTATTGAGCTCGGTGGGGGGGCGGGCATGAAAGTTCAGTTCATCCACAGATTAAGTGATGTGAGGGAGATATTTGTAATCCAAGGTGAATGTCGAGACAAGGCATTTATGTCACATTCCACAGGTTCCACGGTGGTAAAACAGGATAACAATCGCTGTAGGTTTTATCCATCGTTGGTTCAAATCCACTTACAAATTTATCACCGATAGAGCTTATCACAGGGGTACAGTCTTCAAAGGGAACTACCACCCAGGCAAGGGCTAATACAAGCGCCCTCTTCTTTGTGGTGGCGTGTTGGGGAGGAAGCATTAAGAAGAGGGACGCCTCACGTCTTAATAAGCTGGTAAGGAAGGCGGGCTCTGTCGTGGGCAAAGTACTGGAGAGTTTAACATCGGTAGCTGAGCGAAGGGCGCTGAGTAGGCTACGGTCAATTATGGAAAACTCTGAACATCCTCTACATAGCACCATCCAGAGACAGAGAAGCAGTTTCAGCGACAGGTTACTATCGATGCAATGCTCCTCAGACAGGATGAAGAGGTCAATACTCCCCAATGCCATTAGGCTTTACAATTCTACCGCCAGGACTTAAGAACTTTTTAAAAGCTATTATTAATGCTTTTTGAGATAGTGATTTAGATGCATATCATATTTTTTACTGAGTTAAGTATTGTATGTAATTAGTTTTGCTACAACAAGTGTATGGGACATTGGAAAAAAAGTTGAATTTCCCCATGGGGATGAATAAAGTATCTATCTATCTATCTATCTATCTATCTATCTATAAGTAGATTCCACAAGGTTGCTCCCAGTCATACAACGTGATAGCTACTTATCTGTGTGCTGGGTCGTAGCTCAACCCAGACTTGTGGGCACTCGAAAGTTCCAACCAGTGACCCCTTACTCACTGGCTTCCTTCCATTGTCCGACTGACCTCTGACTGTGACTGTCTGTGTCCTTGTTTTAAAGGTAAACAAGCTGTGGGTCAGTCAGTGAATAACGTCATAGTCCTGGCTCACTGAAGTGCTCTTTTAAAATGACAGTCCACAGTAAACAAAACCTGGGGGTTCGTAACATTACCCCTCATGTACCCTTTAAACACTTCATTTTTCACCCTTAACCCATGACCCACCAGTTGTAGTTTCACCCAACCTCAGTGGAAAAAGCCCGTTTACATTTACCCTATCTGTACCCTTCATAATTCTTTATACCTCTATCAAATCTCCCACCAATCTTCTAAGTTCTAGGTTAGAAATCTGATATTTTCTTCACCTTTGCGTTCAACGTGTTACTTTACCGTATTATATCACACCACCCAGGCCGTGCTGTTGTCGCTGCCACCATCAGGTGGGAGGTACAGGGGCCTCAGGACTTACCCCTCCATCAGACTCTTGAACAAAAGAGGATAATTACACTCATCTATTGAGATGCTCCCACAAACAATCATCTCACTTTAAGCTCTCTTTATCTTCTTGTTTCAGGCTCTCATTTATTGCTATTAATTTATATTTGCATTTGCACAGTTTGTTGTTTTCCATGCTCTACTTGATCTTTCATCATAGAAACCTAGAAAACCTACAGCACAATACAGGCCCCTTGGCCCCCATAGCTGTGCCGAATATGTCCTTACCTTAGAAATTACCTAGGGTTACCCATAGCCCTCTATTTTTCCGAGCTCCATGTACGCATCCAGGAGTCTCTTAAAAGACCCTATTGTATCCGCCTCCATCACCGTCGCTGGCAGCCCATTCCACACACTCACCACTCTCTGAGTAAAAATACTTACCCCTGACATCTCCTCTGTACCAACTTCCAAGCCCCTTAAAACTGTGCCCTCTCGTGGCAGCCATTTTAGCCCTGGGGAAAAAGCCTCTGACTATCCGCACGATCAATGCCTCTCATCATCTTATAGACTTCTATCAGGTCACCTCTCATCCTCCTTTGCTCCAAGGGGAAAAGGCCGAGTTCACTCAACCTATTCTCATAAGGCATGCTCCTCAATCCAGGCAACATCCTTGTAAATCTCCTCTGCACCCTTTCTATGGTTTCCACATCCTTCCTGTAGTGAGGTGACCAGAACTGAGCTAAGTACTCCAGGTGGGGTCTGACCAGGGTCCTATATAGCTGCAACATTACCTCTCGGCTCTTAAACTCAATCCCATGATTGATGAACGCCAATGCACCGTACGCCTTCTTATCTACAGAGTCAACCTGTGCAAACGTCTTGAGTGTCTTGTGGACTCGGACCCCAAGATCCATCTGGTCCTCCACACTGCCAAGTCATCAATTGCTACGTCAATGCTGTTGTAGTTACTATTCTATAGATTTGCTGAGTATGCCCGTAGGAAAAAGGATCTCAGGGATATACGTGGTGACATATATGTACTCCGATAATAAAATTTGCTTTTGAATTTTTTAAAAACTCTACCTTATGTTGCCCATTTTCTCCCCCCTCATCCCCCCCCGTCCCATAGAGGAACAGCTCATTGCCCAGATCGAAGCCGTAAAGCAAGAGAGGAAGAGCCTTGAGAAAACAAGGCAAGAGTTGGTGAAGAAGGCAAAAGCATTGTTGTCACAGGTCCGATTACGAGGAAACCAAGGTGAGAGGTTAGACCTGAGCTCCAGGTTAGACCATGAAACACAACAATAAGAGGAAGCTAGGGCTATTTGGTCCCACAAACCCTTTCCAACAGTTTATCTTAGAGCAACACACAGAAATGTTGGAGGAACTCAGTGGGTCAGGCAGCATCTATGGAAAGGAATGTACAGACAATGTTTTGGGCTGAGACCCTGCCTCAGGACTGAAGAGGAAGGGAGCAGAAGCCACAATAAGAAGGTGGGAGGAGGGGAAGAAGGACAAATTAAAAGGTGATGGGTGAAGCCGGGTGGGTGGGGGATGAAGTAAGAAGCTGGGAGATGATAGATGGAAAAGGCAAAGGGCTGGAGAAGAAGGAATCTGGTAGAAGAGGTGAGTGGACCACTGGAGGAGGGGCACCAGAGTAATAGGCAGGTGAGGGAAAGAGAAGAGGTAGGGAGGAGCCAGAGTGGGGCATTGAAGAGAGAAGGGTTGGGCAAGGGTGGGGGGAATCACACAAGGTTAGAAAAATTGATGTTCATGCCATCAGGTCAAAGCTCCTGCTGTTAACCTTATACTCTGCCTTCAGCCTTACAAAGGCTGACACCACATTGTACCAATGTCCTTTTGTAACCTACAACAATCTTCTTCACCATTCATTTGCAAGTTTGCCATCTGCAAACTTACTAACCCACCCTACCACTTCCTTATCCAAGTCATTTATAAAAATCACAAAGATCAGGGGTCCCAGAACAGATCCTTGTGGAAAACCGGTGTACCAGAACAGATCCCTGTGGAAAACTGGGGTACCAGAACAGATCCTCGTGGAAAACCGGGGTTCCAGAACAGATCCATGCAGAAAACCAGGGGTTCCAGAACAGATCCTTGTGGAAAACCGGGGTTCTAGAACAGATCCTAGCAGAAAACCAGGGGTTCCAGAACAGATCCTAATGGAGAACCGGGGTTCCAGAACAGATCCTTGTGGGAAAACCGGGGTCCCAGAACAGATCCTTGCAGGGGTTCCAGAACAGATCCATGCAGAAAACCAGGGGTTCCAGAACAGATCCTCGTGGAACCCTGGCTTTCCAGAACAGATCCTTGTGGAAAACCGGGGTTCCATAGCAGATCCTTGCAGAAAACCAGGGGTTCCAGAACAGATCATTGCAGAAAACCAGGGGTTCCAGAACAGATCCTTATGGAGAACCGGGGTTCCAGAACAGATCCTTGTGGGGAGAACCGGGGTTCCAGAACAGATCCTTGTGGAAAACCAGGGGTTCCAGAACAGATCCTTGCGGAACACCAGAGGGCCCAGAACAAAGCTTTGTGGAACAAAGATGAAGCTTCACTTACACACAAAAAAAAGACAATTCCATGAGGAAAGAAACAAAGGACAAGGTGGACGAGGAACATATTTAGGGCTACAAACAAGGCTCATGTAATAACAATGAACTAATAATTAGCTTAATAGGCAGGTGAGCAGGTAGGGGTTGGCCTTGTCGTCTCTGCCTCCCTCAAGTGACCACCTCCCTATTCATCTGCCTGTCTAAATACCCCCTGTGTGTTGCTGTTGTGTTTCTTTCACCACTCTCCCTGGCAGCAAGTTCTGTGTCTGCCTTGTAAGTCTTCTTTAACTCTTCCCCCTTCTTTGTCTGGCAGTACGTGACAGCTGGAAGAAACAGTACTTCGGATCAAAGAAAGCAACTGCTCCACTAGAAGACACATCCAGCAAGCTGCGGCAGGAGCTGGACATGTTTTACCAAAAACTGTTGCATCATCTGGCTGCCAGAGAGACCAGGAAACGGTTCCCAAACTCCGCGAGTGCCAGCAGTTCCAAAGTAAAGCCTGTTCACTCTGTGTTAATGCATACAAACGCTGGAGTAACTCAGCAGTTCAGGCAGCATCTCTGGAGGGAAATGGATAGTCAACATTTCAGTCAAAGGTGCTGACCTGCTGAGTTCTTCCAACATTTTGTGTGTGTTGCTTAACCCGTGACCTCTAGTTGTCGTCCCACCCAACCTCGGTGGAAAAAGCCTGCTTGCATTTACCCTGTCTAAATCTCTCATGATTTTGTATACCTCTATCAAATCTACACTTAATCTTCTACGTTCTAAGTCCAAACCTATTCAATATTTCCTTATAACTCAGGCCCTCCAGTTCCAGCAACATCTGTACACAAAAATACAACTGCAGATGCTGTGGATCAAAGAATACGTACACAACGCTGAAAGAACTCAGCAGGTCAGGCAGCATCCGTGAGAAAAGAGTAGCAAAGAGTATCAGGAAGGGTCCTGATGAAGGGTCTCGGCCCGAAACGTTGGCTACTCTTTTCTCACGGATGCTGCCTGACCTGCTGAGTTCTTCCAGCATTGTGTACGTATCCAGCAACATCTGTGTAAGTTTTCACTGTACTCTTTCAACCAGAATCTATTGTATCTCCTTTCACTTTGTGCGCCAGCTCCATTCTAATGAATTCTAGAACATCATAAAGTTAAAGATTAGCTTTATTTGTCATGCATACATCGAAATGGGTCACCTGTGCCAAATTAAATCAGTGAGGATTTTGCTGGGCAGCCCACAAGTATCCCCAAACTCCTGGTGCCAACGTAGCATGCCCACGACTCACTAACCCTAACCCGTACGTCTTTGGAATGTGGGAAGAACTGCACACAGTCATGGGGAGAATGCTGAAATTCTATACAGATCCCATCTTATGGCTGCTGCTATAAAGCGATTTGTTAACTGCCACCCCCCATTCCATACCCCCCACACCCCTGCCCCATCTTCAAAGTGCAATGGGAGATAGAAAATGCATGCAGAAAGACAATATTACAGTGGTCATGGGAGACTTCAATATGCAGGTAGATTGGGAAAATCAGGTTGGTGCTAGATTCCAGGAGGGGGAATTTCTAGAGTGCCTATGACATGCTTTTTAGAGCAGATCGTGGTTGAGCCTCCTAGAGGATTATTTGTTCTGGATTGGATGTTGTGCCCTGAACCCGATTTAATTAGAGAGCTTAAGGTAAAAGAACCCTTAGGGGAGAGTGATCATAATGTTTTTTTTAGAAATCTACAACACATTGTAGGCTTTTCAGTCCACGGTGTGCTGACCATGATAATCTACTCTAGAAACTGCCTAGAATTTCCTTACTGCATAGCCCTCTATTTTTCTAAGCTTCGAGTACCTAAGTAAGAGTCTCTTAAAAGACCCTATTGTATCAGTCTCTACTACCATCACTGGCAGTGCATTCCATGCCTTCACCACTCTCTGTGTGAAAAACTTATCTCTGACATCTTCTCTGTACCTACTTCCAAGCACCTCAAAACTGTGCCCTCTTGAGTTAGCCATTTCAGCCCTGGAAAAAGGCCTCTGACTATCCACACAATCAATGCCTCTCATCATCTTATAGACTTCTATTGGGTCACCTCTCATCCTCTATCACTCCAAGGAGAAAAGGCCGAGTTCACTCAACCTATTCTCATAAGACATGCTCCCCAATCCAGGCAACATCCTTTTAGATCTCCCCCCCCCCCCCACTCTCCCAATAGTAGCCACAACCTTCCTGTAGTGAGGTGACCAATCAGTCCCATGGTTGATGAATGCCAACACACCATACGCCTTACCAAAGTCTTACCATTTATATTTTTCTCTGTCTTCAAATTTGCCCATCCAAAATAAACCACTGAAATCAATATGATCAAATTCGCCCTGAAATTTGAGGAAGAGAAGCTAAGGTCAATGTGTTAGTGGAGTAAATGGAGTTAGAGGCATGAGAAAGGAGTTGACCAGAATTGATTGGAAGGGAACACTGGCAGGGATGATGGCAGAGCAGCAATGGCTGGAATTTCTGGAAGCAATTCGGAAGGCACAGGATATATAATTGAATTTAATTGACTTGATGCTCTCAGTTGTGCCCCTATAGAAAGTTCTTAGGGTTTGGGGGCCCATACCAAACTTTTCAACCATCTGAGGTGAAAGAGGTGCTGTTGTACCTTTTTCACCACACAGCTGGTGTGTACAGACCACGTGAGGTCCTCAGTGATATGTATGCCGAGGAACTTAAAGCCGTTCACCCTCTCAACCCCAGATCCATTGATGTCAATAGGGGTTAGCCCGTCTCCATTCCTCCTGTAATCCACAACCAGCTCCTTTGTTTTTGCGACATTGAGGGAGAGATTGTTTTCTTGACACCACTGTGTCAGGGTGATGGCTTCTTCTCTGTAGGCTGCCTCATTATTAGAGATTAGGTCAATCAGTGTAGCATTGTCATTAAATTTAATTACCAGATTGGAGCTGTGGGTGGTGATACAGTCAAATGGGTATACAGATAGCAAAGGATGGGCTTAGTACACAACCCTGAGGGGCTCCTGTGTTGAGGGTCAGAGGGGCAGAGGTGAGGAGCCCACTCTTACCACCTGCTGGCAATCTGACAGGAAGTCCAGAATCCAGCTGCACAAGGCAGGGTGAAGGCCGAGGTCTCTGAGCTTCTTGTCAAGCCTGGAGGAATTATGGTGTTGAATGCTGAACTGTAGTCCAAGAACAGCATTCTCACATAAGCCTTTCAACTGTCCACTCGTTGGAAACATCTGAGTACTTCAGCCTCAGGGATGACCAAGCTTCAGGTTGCATCAGCTGTAGGTCTCCTCAGAGGCTCAGTGTAGGCAACATTGAATTGAGCGTAAAAGAGATTTTGCTCGACTGGGAGAGAGGCATTGCTGTTGGAAACTCCACTGCAATGGTGTGCCGACCTTGCCATATGCTGCGTGTGTCATTGGTGGAAAGTTGAGTCTGAATCTTGTCTCAGTATTGTCGTTTTGCTGCCTTGATGACTTTGAGCAGATCATAGCTACATTTCTTGAGCTCCTGCTGATTACCGGCGACGTAAGCTTTGTGTCGTGCGGCAAATGCTGCTCACATGGGACTGTTGATCCAGGGTTTGGATAGACCCTGACTAATTTCTGGGGGACAACATGATGCACTTCCAGATAAAACTTGTAACCCCATCTGTGAACTTGGAGACTCCCTCATCATGAAAGACTTACAGTCGACATCATCAGAGCAAGGACTGCATTGATGCAGTCCTGCTGCATGGAGGCCGATTGGTCTAATCAACAGCGGATGGTTTTAACTTTAGCCGCCTCTTGTTTCACCTGCTGGCTGTACCTTGGCTGCAGAAAATTGGAGAAGTGATCTGATTTTACAAAGGAGCGCTTTGTAAGTGTTGCGGAAGGGAGAGTAGCAGTGGTCGAGTACGCTACCTCCCTGTTTGCTCACCTGGATGTGTTTGTAAAATGTCAGAGAGACAGTGGGGCTCTATTAAAGTCACTGGCGACGATGAAGGCAGCCTCTGGGTGTGCGGTCTCCAGGGTGCCGATGGTCTCATCCGGTTGCTTGAGAGCCAGGTCAGTATCAGCCCAAAGAGTAAGAAGTATTCTAAAAGAAAGATGACACAACCATGGACAACAAGAGAAGTCAAAGCCAACATAGAGTAAAAATTAGTGAGAAGTTAAAGGACTGGGAAAATTTTAAAAACTAACAGAAGGCAACTAAAAAAGTAATGAAGAATATAAAGCTGGAATATGAAAGTAAGCTAGCCAATAATATTAAAGAGGAAATGAAAAGTTTCTTTAGATACATAAAGTGTAAAAGAGAGGCAAGAGTGGCTATCAGACCATTGATAAACAACGCTGGAGAGGTAGTAATGGGGGATAAGGAAATGGTGGATCAACTGAATAAGTATTTTGCATCAGTCTTCACTGTGGAAGACATTAGCAGTATGGTGGAAGTTCTATGTGGCACATGGCATGAAGTATATGAAGTTACCAGAACTAGAGAGAAGGTTCTTGAAAAACTGAAAGGTCTGAAGGTAGATAAGACACCTGGACCAGATGGTGGACACCCCAGAGTTCTGAAAGGGGAGGCTGAAGAGATTGTGGAGGCATTAATAATGATCTTTCAAGAATCACTACATACTGGAATGGTTCTGGTAGACTGGAAAATTGAAAAATGTCACTCCTCTCTTCAAGAAGAGAGAGGAAATTATAGGCCAGTTAGTCTGACAGTGGTTGGGAAGATGCTGGAGTGATTATTAAGAATCTGGTCTCAGGGTACTTGGAGGCACATGATAAAACAGGCCATAGTCAGCATGGTTTCCTCAAGGGAAAATCTTGTCTCACAAATCTGTTGGAATTCTTTGAAGTAATAACAAATAGGATAGACAAAAGAGAGTTGTTTGATGTTGTGTACTTGGATTTTCAGAAGGCATTTGACAAGGTGCCACACATGAGGCTGCTTAGCAAGCTACAAGCCCATGGTATTTCAGGAAAGATTCTAGCATAATTCTGCTCCTATATCTTATGGTCTTAAAATGGGCCAAGGAATGGCTTTTGGCAAAATATTTTATTATTGTCACATGTACTGAGGTAGCCTGAAAAGATTTTCTTGCATACCAACCATAAGGATCAAATCTTACAACAGTTTATTGAGGTTGAACAGAGGAACAATAACAGAATGCAGAATAAGGAGATGGTTACAGAGAGAGTGCACTGCAGGCAGACAATAAGATGCAAGACCACGACGGATTGAGGTTAAGAGTCCATCTTATCCTACAAAGGATAATAGTCTTATGACAGTGGGATAGAAGCTGTCCTTGAGCTTGATGGTACGTGCTTTCAGGCTTTTGTAAACTCAGGAGGTTCCACAGATGCTGGCCACCCAGAGCAACGCACACACAAAATCTTGGAGGAACTCAGCAGGTCAGGCAGGAGAGTGGAGCATGGGAGAAAGGGAAGGAAGACAGGAACCAGCAGGGGGTAAGAAGAAGAGAAGGGGTAAGGGGGGGGAGCCAGAATGGAGCATGGGAAAAGATAGGAGGAGGAGGAGGAGCGAGAGAGAATACCAGACGTTAGAGAAAGGGATATTCACACTATGAGGTTGGAGGCTACTGAAAGAGTATATGAGATGTTGCTCTTCCACCCTGAGGATGGCCTCATCTTGGCAGTAGAGGAGGCTATGGACCAATGTGTCGGAATGGAAATGGGCAGTGGGATTAAAATGGTTGGTCACAGGATTATCCTGCTGTCTGTGGATGGAGCAAAGGTGCTCGACAAAGCACTCCCTCAGTCCACATCGGGTCTCACCAATGTAAAGGAGGCTGCACTGAGAGCACTGGATACAGTAGATGACCCCAACAGACTCACAGGTGAAGCGTCGCTCCACCTGGAAAGACTGTTTGGGGTCCTGCATGGAGGTGAACGGGCAGATTTAGTACTTCTTTCATTTGCAGTGTTAAGTGCCGGGAGGGAGATTAGTAGGAAGGGATGAATGGACAAGGGAATCACGGAGAGGTCGATCCCTGCGGAAAGTGGACAGTGGTGGGGAGGGGGAGGTAGAGATGTGTTTGGTGGTAGGATCCCACTGAAGATGGCGGAAGATGTGGAGAGTGAAGAGCTGGATGCGGAGGCTCATGGGGTGGTCAGTAAGGACGAGAGGAACACTCTCTCTGTTAAGGCAGTGGGAAGATGGGGTGAGGGTGGATGTCTGGGAAATGGAGGAGATGAGAAGGCATTGATAGAGTGGGCAGCCAGCACCTTTGTCCCAGGGCAGTAGGAACGAATATGAGGGGCCATGCTTGTAAGGTGCTTGGAAGAAATTACCGGGGGGGGGTGGGGTGGCAGAGAGTGGTGGGTGCATGGAATGCATTGTCAGGGGTGGTGGTAGAGGCAGAAACATTAGGGACATTTAAGAGACTCTTAGATAGGCCCAGGATGAAAAGAAAATGGAGAGCTACGTAGGAGGGAAAGGTTAGATTGATCTGAACCTAGGTTAAAGGGTCAGTACAACATTGTGGGCCAAAGGGCCTGCACTGTGCTGTAATTTTACTAGGTTTACAAATGATAGTAAAATAGTTGGTATCATTGACAATACATTGGCAGCAGCATCTGAAGTTGCGTCACGCTGAGCACCGGTGCTCGCTCCGGACCCCCTCCCCCAGGACTGTGCGCTCAGCCCGCTGCTGCTGGGTCCAGCTCCTACCACATCATTGTTCACCAATCATACAGGGGCGGTGGTGAGTCGGCGTACAGAGAGGAGGTAGGGAGGCTGTCAAATGGAGTGAGAACAACAACCTGAGTCTGGATGTGGACCAGACAACAGAGGCGATTGTGGACTTCAGGAGGGCACCGGTTAACTTCACTGCACTTCAATATCTCCACCTGGGAGAGAGTGATGAATCGGTGCAATTCATTGCCACGGAGGGCTGTGGTGGCAAAGTCATTGGGTATATTTAAAGTGGAAGTTGCTAGGTTTTTGATGAGTAAAGTTACTGGGAGAATGAGATTGAGAGGGATAATAAATCAGCCATGATGAAATGGTGGAGCAGATCTGATGGGCTGAATGGCCTAATTCTGCTCCTATGTTTTATGGCCTATTTAATTTCATGCCATTTTAATATATATACGATGGGTCCCCTTTCTGTACCGTTTGTGGGAGTTGGCTGTATGCAAATATCACTGAGAATTCAACCGCCAGGACTTAAGAACTTTTTAAAAGCTATTATTAATGCTTTTTGAGATAGTGATTTAGATGCATATCATATTTTTTACTGAGTTAAGTATTGTATGTAATTAGTTTTGCTACAACAAGTGTATGGGACATTGGAAAAAAAGTTGGATTTCCCCATGGGGATGAATAAAGTATCTATCTATCTATCTATCTAATTCCTCCAGTTGGGCAGCAGTTATTTAAAATCAGCCAGTCTTGTACCAGCGTCTGTCTCTCCTCTCTCCCTGTCACTATACACACTGACTATCCTCCCTCTACACTCTCAGTCCTGCCGCGAGGCCTTGACGATCATCACGGATGCTGCTCGACCCGCCGGGTTCCACCAGCAGTTTATATTGGATTTCGGATTCCATATGTGCCGTGTGTTGTGTTTCTAAATTAAACCAATTTTCTGTTGCAGAACGAATTAATTATCCAGATTACAACACTCAAACACGAGGTGGACCAGCTTTATCACAGAGTGGAAAATGCCAAAATGAAGCTGGTCACCGAGATAAAGGTGCGGTATCAGTTCTGTAATTTAATTTAATTTTAGCAATACAGGCGGAGTAGGTATTTCTGGCCCTTTGAGCCTGTCTGCCCCTACAGCCTCCGAGTAATCTCATTAATCATGGGACAATTTACAATAACCAATTCATCTACTGGTATGACTTTGGATTGTGGGTGGAAGCTCGGGCACCTGATATAGCACCCAATATACTGTATTCTACAGAAGCCTTAGGTTGCCAGAGTGCCTAAGACTTTGCTCAGTACTGTAGTAATTTTATGCTTTGCACTGTACTGCCACCGTAAAAAAAAAGTCATGACATATGTGAGTGATGATAAACCTGATTCTGATATGGGTCTCTGTTGTGAATTGAGATTAGGGAGGGGGGGTAGTGAGAGGGGAATCATGGTTTGGAAAAGGGGAACGGGGAGAGGAGGGAGAGGGAAGCACCAGAGAGACGTTCTATAGTGATCAGTAAACCAATTGCCTGGAATTAAGTGACCTTGCCTGGTGTCTCAGGGCTGGATGTGTTTGCACCTGTGCCACCCCCTTCCCCTGGCACTCCTTCTCTGCCACTTCTCCTGCGGCACTCCATCCTCACCATTCCCACCATTCTTTGCTCCCGCCAGATTTACTAACTCACTCTCCATTCCACGTTGACAAATACAGTACTGTGCAGAAGTCTTAGGGGCTCTAGCTATATGTACGTGTTTAGCTAGACTTCTGCACGGTGCTGTAATGATATGGAAAACGTCCATGTTATCAGGGCATTACAGAGAACACTGACAGGGAGTGTACAGGTTGTGGAATCAGTTCAGTCTTTGGGTGAGCGAGTTTAGCGCTGGTTCAGGAGCCTGATGGTTGAAGGGTAACAACTGTTCCTGAACAATTCACAGATGGAACAACTCCACAAATGGGGGCATTCGACAATCCACACCAGGGGTGCAGGAAAAGAGCTACTTTTTAATCAGGGCGGCGATGGAAATTTCAAAGGCAGATCTCTGCGGCAGTTTCTGTGAGTTGAGGAGTGACCAGTCAGTGAGGGATTCATTAGAAAGGGGGAAGCGGAGTGGCCGTTCATTTGCGTTGTGCCAGTCTTTAGAGGGGCTTTGGCTCATCAGGCCTGGGTGAGGTAGATTGTCTTGTAAGTTTCTCTCTCTCTCTCTCTCTCTCTCTCTCTGTCTGTCTGTCTCTCTCTCTCTGTCTCTCTCTCTCTCTCCCTCTCTCTCTCTCTCTCTCTCTCTCTCTCTCTCTCTCTCTGTCTCTCTCTGTCTCTCTCTCTCTCTCTCCCTCTCTCTCTCTCTCTCTCTCTCTCCCTCCCTCTCTCTCCCTCTCCCTCCCTCTCCCTCTCTCTCCTCTCCCTCTCTCTCTCTCCCTCTCCCTCTCTCTCTCTCCCTCTCTCTCTCCCTCTCTCTCTCTCTCTCCCTCTCTCTCTCCCTCTCCCTCTCTCCCTCTCCCTCCCTCTCTCTCTCTCTCTCCTCCCTCTCTCTCTCTCCCCCTCTCCCTCTCCCTCTCTCTCTCTCTCCTCTCCCTCTCTCTCTCCTCTCCTCTCTCTCTTCTTATTTGCTCATTCCTCATCTATAGTATAGTGAGAATGGCTCTGGGGCAGTACTTTGAACTGTGTGTGGGATGTGGGAAGTCTGGGAGATGTCCAGTCTTCCAGATAACCGGATCTGTACCACGTGCGCCGAGCTACAGCTCCTGAGGGAACGTATTAAGGACCTGGAGCTGCAGCTCAATGACCTTTGACATACAGGAGCTACGGGGGGGGGGGGGGGTAGTTGCCCCATAGGTTGTCGGAGACAGGTAACTGGGTGACTGTCAGGAGAACGAGGGGAAATGCACGGCCAGTGCAGAGTACACCTGTGGCCGTTCCCCTCAATAATACGTATATAACTTTCGATAGAGGGGGCGACCAGCCTGGGAGGAGCCACAGTGACCGGGTCTCTGGCTCTGAGTCTGGCGCTGTGGCTCAGAAGAGGACTGCAGTGCTGATAGAAGACTCTTTAGTCAGAGGAATAGCCAGGATGCAACGTCCATGGTCGACCCTGGCCAGCGTGGGCCTCGTATTGCCCTAATACCACAGTGCATGCACTTAAGGTGAGGGGGGTAAGTTCGAAGGAGATATGAGGGGAAGTTTTTTTTCACACAGTTGAGTGGTGGGTATCTGGAATGTGCTGCCGGAGGTGTGGTAGAGGCACTTCGAAGGGACAAACACATGAATGTGAGGAAATGGAAGAATAAGGACGTTGTGAAGGCAGGTGTTAAGTTTAGTTGGCCTTTTTTCAGAATCAGTTTTAAAATCACTGTCAAATGTTGTGAAACTTGTTCTGTGGCAGCGATACACAATAAAAACAACAATTACAGTAAGAAGTATATATGTACATAATAAAAGTTAGATTAAGTAAATAGTGCAAAAAAAGTAGTGAGGTGGTGCTCATGTGTTCGATGTCCATTCAGAAATCTGATGGCAATGGGAGAGAAGCATCTTCAGGCTGCTGTACCTCCTTCCTGAGAGGAGGTGATGGGGGGGTTGTTAATGATGGATGCAGCCTTTTTGAGGCATCGCTCCTTGAAGATGTCCTGGTTGCTGGGCAGGCTGGTGCCCATGATGGAGCTGGCTGAGTTTACAAGTTTCTGCACCTTACTTTGATCCTGAATAGTGCACTCCACCCCCCTCCCACGTCCCCCCCCCCATACCAGACAGTGATAGAAAAGTACAGCACAGAAACAGGCCCTTCGGCTTAACTAGTCTATGTCCGAAACATTTTAAGTGCCTACTCCCATCGACCTGCACCTGGGCTTTAGCCCTCCCTACCCCTACCATCCATGTACCTATCCAAACTTCTATTAAACATTGAAATCGAGCTCACCTGCACCACTTGTGCTGGCAGATCACTCCACACTCTCACCACCCTCTGAGTGAAGAAGTTTCCCCTCACATTCCCCTTAAACTTTTCACCTTTCACCCTTAACCCATGACCTCTAGTTGTAGTCCCACCCAACCTCAGTAGAAAAAGCCTGCTTGCATTTACCCTATCTATAGACCTCATGATTTTGTATACATCAGTCAAATCACCCCTCATTCTTCTGTGCTCCAGGGAATAAAGTCCTTAACCTATTCAATCTTTCGACATAACTCAGGTCTTCAGTCCCGGCAATGTCCTTGTAAATGTTCTCTGTACTCTTTCAACCTTATTTACATAGTTCCTACATAGTAGATAGGTGATCAAAAATGCACACGATACTCCAAATTCGGCCTCACCAATGTCTTATAGAACTTCAACATAACATCCCATCTCCTGTACTCAGTATGAAGGCCAATATGCCAAAAGCTTTCTTTACAATCCTATCTACCTGTGATGAATTAAGAACTTGTCTTCCTAAATCCCTTTTTCTACAGCAGTCTTCAGTACCCTACCATTAACTGTGTTAGGACCTCCCCTGGCTGGTCCTAACAAAGTGCAACACCTCACACTTGTCTGCATTAAATTCCATCTGCCATTTTTCCAGCTGGACAAGGTCCCGCTGTAACCCATGATAGCCTTCCTCGCTGTCCAGTACACCCCCAATGCTGTAAAATGATGCAGCCAGTTCGAATGCTCTCCATGGTACATCTGAAGACATTTGTGAGTGTCTTTGGTGACATAGCAAATTGGTTCGACACAGCATTGTGGGCTGAAGTATCTGTTCCTGTGCTGTGCTTATCCCAGTGAAATGAACTGTTCCAGTAACTTCTGTTGCCTTTACAGTTGAGGAAACAGACAGTGTTAGATCTGCAAGCTCTCCGGGCTGAACTGCTACAGAAAAAGATGTAGTCATCTCTGACACGCCAGCCCACTGGTTCCACACCTCGCAGCTAGACACCTTCACTACTTCAGCAGTGCCTCAGGACTGGATCAGCATCCATCAGAAACTACCACACCGCTTCCAAACTCATCAGGATCTCCTCGGCACAACACACAAGAGACTCTGCAGAGACTGGAAACCCAGAGCAACACGCACAGAATGCAGGTCAGGCAGCATCTATGGAGGAAAATAAACAGTCGACATTTAAGGACAGTTCATCCTCATCTGCAAGTCTGCATTGTATCTGGTGGTCCTGGTGTGGCTTCCTCTACAGCAATGAGATTGGGGGAGAGCTTTGTCGAGCAGCTTCACTCTGTACACCGCAAAGCACAGGATCTCTCGGTAACCACCCATTTCAATTCCACTTCCATTCCCATCCTGACATGTCTGCTCATGGTCTCCTCTACTGTCACAATGAGGCTGCATTTGGGATGGAGGAGCAACACCTTATATTCCGTCTGGGTAGCCTCCAACCTGTCAGCTGAACATCAATTTCAATAACTTCCGGTCATTACATCCCCCTCCCCCCTCCTCTCTTTATCCATTCCCCATTCTGGTTACCCTCTCCCCTTCTCTCCTCCTCACCTGCCTATCACCTCCCTCAGTGCCCCTTCTCCTGCACTTTCTCCCATGGTCCACGCTGCTCTTCTACCGGATTCCTTCCTCACCTGGTCTCACCTGTCACCTGCCAGCTTGTACTCCTTCCCCTTCCCCACCTTATTCTGGCTTCTGCCCCTTCCTTTCCATTGCTGATGAAATGTCTCCGCACAGAACTCTGATTGTTTATTCCTCTCCGTGGATGCTGACTGACCTGCTGAGTTCTTCTGGCATTTCAGTGTGTGTGGCACGGAAGGAAATCCTTTTCAACCAGCGCATCCTCTGTGTTGGTCGTTGATGGAAGCGATTCATTTCACTGTATGTTGTGATGTATGTGTTGGTTGTCAATGCAAATGACACATTTCACTGTATGTTTCGATGTACATGTCTGAAATAAAACTAATCTTTCTTGACATAGAAATTCAAGGTAGAATTCGGAATTTTCAGGTTGGTTCGGAAATCCGATGGCAGTGGTGAAGAAGCTGTTGTTGACCCAAGCACTGGTAATCTTGAAGTCAGAGGAGAAACACCTGTCTCTTAATTGATAGAAACATCAATTAAGAAGCCAATTAATTGGCAAATTAGTTTAATATGATCAATATACTGAGTTACAGTGAAAACTTGCTTTTGCATGTCATGCATCATTACATCAATGCATTGATGTTGAACAAGGAAAAACTAATAGAAAAGGCCTGAGTTATCGGGAAAGACTGAACAGGTTAGGAGCGTAGGAAAATGAGGGGAGGTTTGATAGAGGTATATGTTATGTTTTGTAACTTCAAAATATGAAACTAATTCAAAGGAAGATGCTGGGAGTCCAAAAATGCAAGTTTAACTTCATCTTTACATTAAGTGAGGCATGCAAGTTTCACTTGATGATGTATGCAATGAACTTATTTCTACATATAACCAGTACTGGATTATGTAAATGAACAAGAATGCTTAATCAAACAATATGCAAGATGACTCAAAAATTATTACTATATGAAATACACAATAGTATACAAAATGAGTGGAATAGACAGGATTAATGCAAGCAGACTATTTCCACTGAGGTCTGTTGAGACTGGAACTCGAGGTCATAGGTTAAAGGTGGAAAGTGAAATATTTTAAGGGTATGTGAGGGGAACTTTGCTCAGAGAGTGGTATGAGTGTGGAACAAGCTGCCAGCTGAGGTGGTGGATGTGGGTTGGATTTCAACATTGAGGAGAAATTTGGATAGATACATGAATGAGAGGGGTATGGAGGGTATGATCCAGGTGCAGGTCGATAGGATTAACCAGAGTAACAGTTTGCATGGACTAGATGGGCTGAAAGGCCTGTTTCTGTGCTGTAGTGTTCTATGACTCGAAGGCCAAATAAAGTGTCACAGTTACATAGAGAGTGCAGTGCAGGCAGACAATAAGATGCAAGGCCAGAGGGAAAACTTACTCACTCAGAGGGTCATTATAACATCCCAGAAGCTGTATGAGGAACAACTCAATCACACTCAGTGATCAGGGCTCTGTCGAAATCCTTTGCATTTTGTCTTTCAGGTGAAAAGAGTTTCTCATCATAGTGACACAGCTAGTGTAACGCTTTACAGTGCTAGCAATCGGGGTTCAGCTGTCACTGCTGTCTGTAAGGAGTTAGTATGTTCTCCCTGAGACCACGTGGGTCAATTCCGGGTGCTCTGGTTTCCTCCCACAGTCCAAAGACGTACCAGTCCATAAGGGTTGGTAAGTTGAGGGCTCTGGAAGCTGACAAGTTCTTGAATTTTCAGCCCAGTGGGATACAGGAGACAAGAGAATGTCCAGATGAGTGGGGTCTTTATGCATTATGAACTCAGGAGGTGTGTTATCTGAAAGTTTCACATAATAGTCTGCTTTAAAAATTTGAAATCTGTCGTCTCCTCTTTTTCCCTGGTCCAACCTTGTAGACTCCAAGGTCAATAAAGCTCATCAACTCCTCTACTTCCTCAGGAGGCTGTAGAGATCTGGCAGGTCCCTGTCAAACTTTAGCAACTTTTATCGATGCACCACAGAAAGCTTTGTAAGGCAACTGCTCTGCCCGTGTCCACAGGAAACTGCAGAGCTGTGGACACAACTCAGCACGTCACAGGAACCAGCCTCCCCTCCATGGACTCGTTCTACACTTCTCACTGCCTCAGTGTAGCAGCCAGCACAATCAAAGACCCCACCCACCCTGGGCATTCTCTTCCCCCTCTCCCATCAGGCAGAAGATACAAAAGCCTGAAAGCACGTATCACCAGGCTCAAGGACAACTTCTACCCCACTGCTATAAGGCTACTAAACAGCCCCTAGTGCAATAAGATGGACTCTTGACCTCAGGGTCCACTTTGTAATGATTTTGCATCTTACTGTTCACCTGCACTGCACTTTCTCTGTAACTGTAACACTATTCTGCATTCGGTTATTGTTTTCCTTGTCCTACCTCAGTGACTGATATGATGAAATGATCTGTAAAGATGGCATGCCAAAATAAGGAGATACAGAAGCCTGAAGGCACACACTAAATGATTCAGGAACGGCTTCTTCCCCTCCGCCATCAGATTTCAGAATAGAGATTGAAACCATGAACACTACCTCACTACTTTATCTTTTTGCACTACTTATTTAATATAACTTTTTAAAAACATATATATTTACTGTAATGTACAGTTTTTAGTATTGCAATGTGCTGCTGCTGCACATCAACAACTTTCATGGCATATGCCAGTGATAGTAAACCTGATCCTGCAGTTTTTGGCTGCGCCTCAGTACATGTAACAATAAAAGCAATTTAATTCTGTTCCACGATATAGAATTCAGGACCTGGAATATCAGGACCTTCATGGACTGTCCTGAACGTCACTCTACTACCAGAGCTCAGAAAGTCAGAGACTCTGACAGTGGCATCCCGAGTGAGATGACAGGTAGCAGATGACCATTTCAAAGAACTAACAGTCCCTTCTTAGAACAAACAATAAGAGAGATGTTATCTTCACAAAGCGAGCTTCGCTATCATAGCTATGCATCTCAGTGATTCTCCATGCCGAACTAGTGAAGGCTTTATGACATGAGATAGTCTCCATAAATCAGTGTATTAGTACAGGAGTAGGGAAGTTTTGTTGAATTTATATAAGACGTTGGTGAGTATTGTGTACAGTTCTAGTCACCTACCTGCAGGAAAGATTGAAAGAGTGCATGGCAAATTTACAAAAACGCTACCAAGTCTTGAGGACCTGAGTTGTTGGGCAAGGTTGGATAGGTTACAGCTTTATTTGTTAGAGATACAGAAGGGGACAGGCTCTTCTGGCCCAACGAGCTGCTCCAACCAGCAACTCACCGATTTAACCCTAGCCTGGTCATGGGACAATTTACAATGATCAATTAACCCACTAACTGATATGTCTTTGGACTGTGGGAGGAAAGCAGAGCACTTGGAGAAAGCCCAGGGAGGATGGGCAAACTCCTTACATATAACCTCCCAGTTTACAGTGGACACACCATCCTACATGTCCATAAGACCAAAAGGCACAGGAGCAGAATTAGGCATTTGGCTCCTGGAGTCTGCTCCACCATCTGATCATGGCTGATCCTTCTTTTGCCCTCCTCTGCCCTGCTCGCCGGCCTTCTCTTCATAACCTTTGATGCTGTGTCCAATCAAGAACCCATTAATCTCTGCTTTAAATACACCCAACAACCTGGTTTCCACAGCTGCTTCTCATTGCTACTTTCAGGAGGATGTACAGGAACCTGAACACACACACTCATCATTTTAGGAACAGTTTCTTCTCTTTTGCCATCAGATTTCTGAATGGACAACGAACCCATGTACACTGCCTTAATATTTTTTTCCTCTCTTTTGCACTACTTATTTTTTTAATCTTTATTTCTTACTGATATATATATTATGTATTGCAACAAATATCATGAGCTGGTGATGTTAAATCTAATTCTGGTTCTGACTCTGAAAAGGCCATTTAGCATGCTGGCCTTCAGCACTCAGGGCATTGAATACAGAGGATGAGACACACTCTAAGAACTTTGAGGCAAGCAAGGTTCACCCACCCCCTCCATTTTAACTATGTTTTACAGGAGCACCATTGAGAGGTTGGCCAGGTTTAGACTTTATTCCTTGGAATGTAGGCAAATGATTGACACATGTAAAGACAGAGAATAGAGAGACATCAATCACATAGAAGCGAAAGAGTAAGGAGGTATTGATGAGGCTCTATGGGGCACTGGTGAGACCCCAGTTGGAATACTGTGTGCAGTTTTGGGCCCCCTATCTTAGAAAGTATGTACTGATGTTGGAGAGAGTTCAGAGAAGATTCACGAGGATGATTCCTGGAATGCAGGGACTAACATATGAGGAGCGTTTGTCGGCTCTTGGACTGTATTCATTAGAGTATAGAAGAATGAGAGGGAATCTCATAGAAATATTTCGAATGTTGAAAGGGTTGGACAGAGTAGATGTGGAAAGGCTGTTTCCCTTGGTGGGTGAGTCCAGGACAAGAGGTCACAGTCTTAGGGTACCCATTTAAAACAGAGATGAGGAGAAATTTTTTTAGCTAGAGAGTCGCGGATTTATGGAATTCGTTGCCACATACAGCTGTGGAGGCCCAATCATTGAGGGTTTTTAGGGAGGAGATTGACAGGTATCTAATTAGTCAGGGTATCAAGGGATATGGAAAAAAAGCCGGAAATTGGAACTAGATGGGAGAATAGTTTAGCTCATGGTGGAGTGGTGGAGCGGACTCGATGGGCCGAATGGCCTGCTCCTGCTCCTTTGTCTTGTGATCTTGTGAAAGGATTTAGTTTACATTTGCATGGTGTTCAGTACAGACGTTGTGGACTGTAAGGCCTGTTCCTGTGCTGTCATGTTTTTTCTCTGTTGGACACGGGTAATGTGGTAATCTGTGAGTCTGATTCATTGGTTCATTGGCAAGATCCATCGGGGGGCTGAGTGGCTTTGGCTGTCACATGGCCAGGCCTTTAAGCTGCTGCCAAACTGGGATGGAGACACTGGAGGTGGGGTGGCCCAGCGAGCATCTGGGCTGGGCCCACCTGTCAGTGCTCCTCTCTAGCGTTATCTCGATGGATTGAGTTGGCCTCCAGCTGCACTACCATGTGATGAGGAACTGTCGTGTGCTTGTTCTTGCTGAAACGTGGCTTTGGGACAACAGCCCATGGAGCATCAGTCTACAGGCCTTGATACCCAAAGGATTGGCTATATTGTCATTTCTTTGTGACTGTATATTTTTTGGCGTCATTTGTGCAAAATATGCCTTGTGCTGTGTGTGACTGTCGGTACCATGTTTTACCCCTTGGCCCTTGCATTTGCTCCACTCTTCGCTGCACTAAGGCTGATGCTAGGGGCTTGTACCAGGCGCTCCGGGGTTTGTGTCTGTGAGCCCCGGGGTTTGTGTCTGTGATCTCTGGGGTTTGTGTCTGTGAGCCCCGGGGTTTGTGTCTGTGAGCCCCGGGGTTTGTGTCTGTGAGCCCCGGGGTTTGTGTCTGTGATCTCCGGGGTTTGTGTCTGTGAGCCCCGGGGTTTGTGTCTGTGATCTCCGGGGTTTGTGTCTGTGAGCCCCGGGGTTTGTGTCTGTGATCTCCGGGGTTTGTGTCTGTGAGCCCCGGGGTTTGTGTCTGTGATCTCCGGGGTTTGTGTCTGTGATCTCCGGGGTTTGTGTCTGTGAGCCCCGGGGTTTGTGTCTGTGAGCCCCGGGGTTTGTGTCTGTGATCTCCGGGGTTTGTGTCTGTGAGCCCCGGGGTTTGTGCCTGTGATCTCCGGGGTTTGTGTCTGTGAGCCCCGGGGTTTGTGTCTGTGATCTCCGGGGTTTGTGTCTGTGAGCCCTGGGGTTTGTGTCTGTGATCTCCGGGGTTTGTGTCTGTGAGCCCAGGGGTTTGTGTCTGTGATCTCCAGGGTTTGTGTCTGTGAGCCCCGGGGTTTGTGTCTGTGATCTCCAGGGTTTGTGTCTGTGAGCCCTGGGGTTTGTGTCTGTGATCTCCAGGGTTTGTGTCTGTGAACCCCGGGGTTTGTGTCTGTGATCTCCGGGGTTTGTGTCTGTGATCTCCAGGGTTTGTGTCTGTGAACCCCGGGGTTTGTGTCTGTGATATCCGGGGTTTGTGTCTGTGAGCCCCGGGGTTTGTGTCTGTGAGCCCCGGGGTTTGTGTCTGTGATCTCCAGGATTTGCGTCTGTGAGCCCGGGGTTTGTGTCTGTGAACCCCGGGGTTTGTGTCTGTGAGCCCCGGGGTTTGTGTCTGTGAGCCCCGGGGTTTGTGTCTGTGAACCCCGGGGTTTGTGTCTGTGAGCCCCGGGGTTTGTGTCTGTGATCTCCGGGGTTTGTGTCTGTGAGCCCCGGGGTTTGTGTCTGTGAGCCCGGGGTTTGTGTCTGTGAACCCTGGGGTTTGTGTCTGTGAGCCCCGGGGTTTGTGTCTGTGATCTCCGGGGTTTGTGTCTGTGAGCCCGGGGTTTGTGTCTGTGAGCCCCGGGGTTTGTGTCTGTGATCTCCGGGGTTTGTGTCTGTGAGCCCCGGGGTTTGTGTCTGTGATCTCCGGGGTTTGTGTCTGTGAGCCCGGGGTTTGTGTCTGTGAGCCCCGGGGTTTGTGTCTGTGAGCCCCGGGGTTTGTGTCTGTGATCTCCGGGGTTTGTGTCTGTGAGCCCGGGGTTTGTGTCTGTGAGCCCCGGGGTTTGTGTCTGTGATCTCCGGGGTTTGTGTCTGTGAGCCCCGGGGTTTGTGTCTGTGATCTCCGGGGTTTGTGCCTGTGAGCCCCGGGGTTTGTGTCTGTGAGCCCCGGGGTTTGTGCCTGTGATCTCCGGGGTTTGTGTCTGTGATATCCGGGGTTTGTGTCTGTGATCTCCGGGGTTTGTGTCTGTGAGCCCCGGGGTTTGTGTCTGTGATCTCCGGGGTTTGTGTCTGTGAGCCCCGAGGTTTGTGTCTGTGATCTCCGGGGTTTGTGTCTGTGATCTCCGGGGTTTGTGTCTGTGATCTCCGGGGTTTGTGTCTGTGAACCCCGGGGTTTGTGTCTGTGATCTCCGGGGTTTGTGTCTGTGATCTCCAGGGTTTGTGTCTGTGAACCCCGGGGTTTGTGTCTGTGATATCCGGGGTTTGTGTCTGTGAGCCCCGGGGTTTGTGTCTGTGAGCCCCGGGGTTTGTGTCTGTGATCTCCAGGATTTGCGTCTGTGAGCCCGGGGTTTGTGTCTGTGAACCCCGGGGTTTGTGTCTGTGAACCCCGGGGTTTGTGTCTGTGAGCCCCGGGGTTTGTGTCTGTGAACCCCGGGGTTTGTGTCTGTGAGCCCCGGGGTTTGTGTCTGTGATCTCCGGGGTTTGTGTCTGTGAGCCCCGGGGTTTGTGTCTGTGAGCCCGGGGTTTGTGTCTGTGAACCCTGGGGTTTGTGTCTGTGAGCCCCGGGGTTTGTGTCTGTGATCTCCGGGGTTTGTGTCTGTGAGCCCGGGGTTTGTGTCTGTGAGCCCCGGGGTTTGTGTCTGTGATCTCCGGGGTTTGTGTCTGTGAGCCCCGGGGTTTGTGTCTGTGATCTCCGGGGTTTGTGTCTGTGAGCCCGGGGTTTGTGTCTGTGAGCCCGGGGTTTGTGTCTGTGAGCCCCGGGGTTTGTGTCTGTGAGCCCCGGGGTTTGTGTCTGTGATCTCCGGGGTTTGTGTCTGTGAGCCCGGGGTTTGTGTCTGTGAGCCCCGGGGTTTGTGTCTGTGATCTCCGGGGTTTGTGTCTGTGAGCCCCGGGGTTTGTGTCTGTGATCTCCGGGGTTTGTGCCTGTGAGCCCCGGGGTTTGTGTCTGTGAGCCCCGGGGTTTGTGCCTGTGATCTCCGGGGTTTGTGTCTGTGATATCCGGGGTTTGTGTCTGTGATCTCCGGGGTTTGTGTCTGTGAGCCCCGGGGTTTGTGTCTGTGATCTCCGGGGTTTGTGTCTGTGAGCCCCGAGGTTTGTGTCTGTGATCTCCGGGGTTTGTGTCTGTGATCTCCGGGGTTTGTGTCTGTGAGCCCCGGGGTTTGTGTCTGTGAGCCCGGGGTTTGTGTCTGTGAACCCTGGGGTTTGTGTCTGTGAGCCCCGGGGTTTGTGTCTGTGATCTCCGGGGTTTGTGTCTGTGAGCCCGGGGTTTGTGTCTGTGAGCCCCGGGGTTTGTGTCTGTGATCTCCGGGGTTTGTGTCTGTGAGCCCCGGGGTTTGTGCCTGTGATCTCCGGGGTTTGTGTCTGTGAGCCCCGGGGTTTGTGTCTGTGATCTCCGGGGTTTGTGTCTGTGAGCCCTGGGGTTTGTGTCTGTGATCTCCGGGGTTTGTGTCTGTGAGCCCCGGGGTTTGTGTCTGTGATCTCCAGGGTTTGTGTCTGTGAGCCCCGGGGTTTGTGTCTGTGATCTCCAGGGTTTGTGTCTGTGAGCCCTGGGGTTTGTGTCTGTGATCTCCAGGGTTTGTGTCTGTGAACCCCGGGGTTTGTGTCTGTGATCTCCGGGGTTTGTGTCTGTGATCTCCAGGGTTTGTGTCTGTGAACCCCGGGGTTTGTGTCTGTGATATCCGGGGTTTGTGTCTGTGAGCCCCGGGGTTTGTGTCTGTGAGCCCCGGGGTTTGTGTCTGTGATCTCCAGGATTTGCGTCTGTGAGCCCGGGATTTGTGTCTGTGAACCCCGGGGTTTGTGTCTGTGATCTCCGGGGTTTGTGTCTGTGATCTCCGGGGTTTGTGTCTGTGAGCCCCGGGGTTTGTGTCTGTGAGCCCGGGGTTTGTGTCTGTGAACCCTGGGGTTTGTGTCTGTGAGCCCCGGGGTTTGTGTCTGTGATCTCCGGGGTTTGTGTCTGTGAGCCCGGGGTTTGTGTCTGTGATATCCGGGGTTTGTGTCTGTGATCTCCGGGGTTTGTGTCTGTGAGCCCCGGGGTTTTCAGGCTAGTATGGCCGTAGGCGAGCCCCGGGGTTTGTGTCTGTGATCTCCGGGGTTTGTGTCTGTGAGCCCCGGGGTTTGTGTCTGTGATCTCCGGGGTTTGTGCCTGTGAGCCCCGGGGTTTGTGTCTGTGATATCCGGGGTTTGTGTCTGTGAGCCCCGGGGTTTGTGTCTGTGAGCCCCGGGGTTTGTGCCTGTGAGCCCCAGGGTTTGTGTCAGCCACTCCGTGGTTTGTGTCTGTGAGGTCCACGGCATTTTGCTCTGTTGTGTGATGAACTGCAGGTGAAGCTGTGGGTCCGCTTCGGCTGCTCTGGCTTCGTGTCTGCGGACTCACTCATTCGGAATGTTGTTGCTTGTTTCATTGTTTGCATGATTTGTGTTTTTTTTAATCTCTCCCTGCACATTAGGTGTTCATTGGTCTTTTTTAATTGGTTATTTTGAGTTTCTGGTTCTGTAGCTTCCTGTAAAGAGACAAATCTCAAGGTTATGTAAAGTATACATACTTAGACAATAAATGTACTTTCAACTTTGGAAAGCTCTTTCATTTGGCTGTATTCTTGGGTATGGTTGAATGACAATTAAACTTGAACTTATGCTTAAAGTTAACTTTAACAGCTCTCATTCAACAGTCACATCACTGAATACGATAAATAGAGGCATTTGTAAATTTAGTTTTAAGGGAAAATTATTGACCGGGCAGAATTTGACACGATAAAATCAACGTAGACTTCAAGCAACAAAGTCTTAAATGTTTCAGAATATTTTATAGCAGAACTAGATTGCAGTATGTCCATTGAAAATTATGAAGTCACCTTGGTTCAAGATAAAATCATCAGAGGTCAGTTCACAATCAGCATGTATACACCCGTGTTTGTCATAATTAATTTTATACACTATGGAAAAACAGAATTTTACCATGAATTTCATGAAGTCCGTATCACAGAGCTTGACAATGAGTTGTAAGGAAGCATTAGAAAAGAGTTAGTTGATTCAGTTAACAATGATCTGTAAATCATTAAATTTTATTTCAGTAAATTTCATTCATCAGAGAACATATTAAATCTGATTCTTGGATTTTTGTGCATTCATTATTCTTCCTTGCTAACAAAAACTCATTCACGATTAAAGGGATCTAACTCTGTACATTCATTAAGAATTATATAAAGCACTCCACATATTTTGGGTCTGCATTGCTACTGTTGCATTGGAACTATAATTTAGGAAATTCCCAGCCCACACTCCAATGCCGGCAAGTTTGAACATCTTCACCAGAGATGCCTTTGCTGCGATACTTTGTGGGTTATCGTACCACACTTCATGGGACTTTCCTTGGGACTAACAAAGATAAAAATCAAACTGAGTTTAATGGTTCAATTTAATGTCTGAGAATGTATGCAGTATACAACCTGGAATCCTTACTCGTCACAGACATCCACGAAACAGAGAGAGGAAGAAAAAACAATGAATTCAGAAAAACATTAGTTAATTTTTCCTTTTTGAATTAAAGTTTCTATTTCATTAGGTTTTGGCATTAACATTGTTTGACCCAGTTTATCTCTTAAATAGGCCTTTAATTGAAAATAACAGAAAAGAGTGTTATTTGATATTTTATATTTATTCTTTAATTGATCAAACGACATCAATATACCTCCTTCAAAACAGTCACCTATATATCTGATCCCTTCTTGAAACCAGTTATATAAAAGTTGATTATCCATTGTAAAAGGGATAAGTCTATTTTGAATTAGGGTTCTCTTTGCTAATAAAGATTTCTTTATCTCATCATCCACATTTACCTTATTCCATAAATCGATCAAATGTTTTAATATAAGAGATTCTTTCTTTTCCCGTATCCATTTGGATTCCCATTTATATATAAAATCTTCTGGTATATTTTCTCCTATCTTATCTAACTCTATTCTAATCCATGCCGGCTTTTCTTCATCAAAAAAAATGCAATAAATCTAAGTTGATTTGCTTTATAATAATTCTTTAAATTTGGGAGTTGTAACCCTCCTAAATCAAATTTACATGTCAATTTTTCCAACGATATTCTTGACATCTTAACTTTCCAAAGAAACTTCCTCACACATTTATTCAACTCTTGAAAAAACTTCTGGGGAGTTGTATTGGTAATGTTTGGAATAAATATTGTAATCTGGGAAATATATTCATTTTTACAGCATTAACTCTACCTACTAATGTTATTGGTAACATCATCCATTTATCAAGATCTTCTTGTATTTTTTTCAATAATGGCAATTAATATAATTTATATAAATTCTTTATATCATTATCAACTCTTATACCTAAATATTTTATACCATTAAAAAATTTATGTCTTGTATGTATAATTTGATTGAAAAACAGACAATTAAACCAGGAATTCATAAGTCAAGACAAAAATGGGAAACTGATTTGAATATTAAAATTGATGAAAAAAATTGGTCAAGGCTGTCTTGATAGTATGACAAATACAATAAATGTCCGACTTAGATTAGTACAATACAATTTTTTACATCAATTATATATTACACCACAAAAAATAAATAGATTAAACCCAAATTTATCTGACCAATGTTTCCGATGTAATCAAGAAATCGGTACTTTTTTACACTCTACTTGGTCTTGTTTTAAAATTCAACCTTTTTAGATAAATCTAAGACTTTTACTGGAACAAATTATTTGAATACAACTTCCACATAGCCCGACATTATTTTTATTAGGCGATATTGAAGGGATAATACCAAAATCGAAATTGAATAAATATCAGAAAAAATTTATAAAAATTGCATTGGCAGTAGCCAAAAAAGCTATTGCAGTTACTTGGAAATCAGATTCATATTTAACTATGGACCATTGGAATAATGAAATATATAGCTGCATTCCACTTGAAAAAATTACTTATAATTTAAGAAATGAATATGATATATTTTTGAAAATTTGGCACCCCTATCTACAAAAGATAGGATTAAATATATAGGTCCTTTGAAGATAATTATTAGTTATTTGGGGGGAAAAATAAAGATATATACTAAAGTTATTTTGAACTCCATGGTGCATGTGGGGATCCTTCAATATCCAGGCAATTCTTCTTTCTTTCTTTCTTTCTAGACAGGGATGTTAAGGGGGGAAGGGTTAAAGGGGAGGGGAGGGCTAATACTAAATATTACTTTTCATTACTTTATTATTCTATTCATTGTATGTAATTCTCTTAAAAATTTAATAAAAAATACATATAAAAAAAGAAAAACATTAGTTGTCATATCCAACAATGACAGGAAACCTGTGTGGGAGAGTTTTAAAGTGGAAAAGCCATTCCACTGGGCAGTTCCACTCCCTTGGCCTTAGAAGTCCAGGTCCAGTGATACGAGTAGTCAAGTATGAGTAACAAAAACCATTACACACATTATAAACACAAGAAATTCTGCATATTCTGGAAGTCCAGAGCAACACACAGAAAATTCACCCTGCAATTTGAGAATGAGAAGCTAAAGTCAGATGTATCATTGTATAAAGTCATATGTATCACAGCTGTATCAGTGGAGTAAAGGGAATTATAGTGTCATGAGAGAGGAGCTGGCCAAAAATGATTGGAAAAGAACACTGGCAGGGATGACGGCAGAGCTGCAATGGCTGGAATTTCTGAGTAAGGCACAGAATGTATATATCACAAAGAGGAAGAAGTATTCTAAAGGTAGGATGACACAACTGAAAGGCTCTGAAAGAGGTGGCTGAAGAAATTGAGGGGACTTTGGAAATTATCTTTCAAGAATCAATTGATTCTGGCATGGTTCTGATGGAATAGAAATTTGCAAATGTCACTCCACTCTTCAAGAAAGGGAGAGGCAGAAGAAAGGATGTTACAGTATAGGCCAACTTGTCTGATCTCAGTGATTGGGAAGACGTTGGAATCGATTGTTAAGGATGTGGTTTCAGTGTACTTGGAGGTACATGATAAAATAGGCTATAGTCAGCATGGTTTCCTCAAGGGAAAATCTTTTAACCATATAACGATTACAGCACAGAAGCAGGCCATCTTGGCCCTTCTAGTCCGTGCCGAACTATATAAATTTTCTATAAATCTCTTGGATTTTGAAGAAACAACAAGCAGGTTGGACAAAAGAGAATTTGTGGATACTTGGATTTTCAGAAGGCCTTTGACAAGGCACCACACGTGAGGCTGCTTAACAACACCATGGGGGAAGCCCATGGTATTACAGGAAAGATATTAGCATGGATAATGAAGTGGTTGATTGGCAGGAAGCAAAGAGTGGGAATAAAGGGAGCTTTTCTGGTTGGCTGGTGGTGAATAGAGCAGTTGACTAAGGTCTGTGTTGGGATTGATTCTTTTTATGTGATATGTCAATGATTTGGATGATGGAATTAATGGCTTTGTGGCAACATTTGTGGATGATACGAAGGTAGGTGGAGGTGCAGGTAGTTTTGAGGAAGGTGAGAGGCTACAGAAGGGCTTGGACATATTAGGAGAATGGGCAAAGAAGTGGCAGATGGAATACAGTGTTGAGAAGTGAATGGCCATGCACTTTGGTATAAGAAATAGAAACACATACTATTTCCTAAATGGAGAGAAAATTCATAAAACCTGAGGTGCAAAGGGACCTGGGAGCCCTCGTGCATGATTCCCTTAAGGTTAATTTGCAGGTTAAGTCTGTGATGAGGAAGTCAAATGTGATGTTAGCATTCATTTGGAGAAGACTAGAATATGAAAGCAAGGATGTAATGTTGAGGCTTTATAAAGCACTATTGACGACTCACTTGGAGTATTGTGAGCATTCCTTGTCTAAGAAATGATGTGCAGACATTGGAGAGGGTTCCAGGATTGAAAGGCTTTTCATTTGAGGAGCATTTGATGGCTCTGGGCCTGTATTCACTGGAATTCAGGAGAATGAGGCATGACCTCATTGAAACCTATCAAATAGTGAAAGGGCTGGATAGAGCGCATGTGGAGAGGATGTTTCTTATGGTGGGGGACTCGAAGACCAGAGGACACAGCCTCAGAATATGGGAGTGTCCTTTTAGAATGGAGATGAGGAATTTCTTTAGCCAGAGAGCAGTGAATCTGTGGAATTCATTGTCACAGGTGGCTGTGGAGGCCAAGTCATTTTGTATATTTAAGGCAGAGGTTGATAGATTCTTGATTAGTCAGGGCATGAAGGGATATGGGGAGAAGGCAGGTTGACTGGCTGTGAGAGAAAATGGATTAGCCATTTGAAATAGCCATGATGAAATAGCAGAGTAGAGTTGATGGGCCAAATGGCCAAATTCTGCTCCTATACTTTACAAAATTATGTGGGGTGCAGAAACAGAGAGCTGCTCAGAGAGAGGGCAGGATAGCTGGGGGTAGATCTTGCAAACTGGGCCTGGACCCAGGGGGTGGGGAGTGGGGGTGCAAGCTAACACAGATGTGAAAGGACGTGATAGTGAGACACAGATACAGAGAAAGCGGGACGGTAGTGGGCCACGAGGAGATCATGTGAACCACGAGAGCAACAGCTGCTCCCTGGGCCCCAGGGAAGATGTCACTAGGAGAGTGGGGCAATAGAAACAAGAACGGGAGGAGGAAGTGGGGAGCGGACGGTGTGAAGTGGTGCAGGGAGAAGCAGAGAGACTGAAGGGTGGTCTGGGGTGGATCTGTCAAACTGGGTGGGGACCGGGACGGGGAAGGAGGGGACTCATCAGCATCCACACGCCTCGAGATGATGGTGTGACACTCTTTTGGATGGTTCTTGGGGTTGTAGACCTGGGGCAATTTGCACTTTCTAGAGTGGCTGTATAGCCCCTCTCTAGAGTGACAGTCTCTTTTCACAGCGGCTGCTGGTGTCGGAGGAAGGTGCGCTGGGCGATGCAGCCTTGGCTTTTCCACTGGCTCTCTTGTTGATGAGCACGTTGATCCCTGCTATCTCAGCACGTTGTACTCCGCTCTTGACCGCGGCCCTCCATGCTGTCTGATCTTCAGCTATTTCCTCCCAGGTGTTGAGGTCGATGCCTGCCAGCTTCGTGGCGTGCTTGCAGATATCTCTGTAGCGGAGGAACGGTCTTCCTCGTGGGTGATAACCCTCATTCAGCTCACCATGCAGCACATCCGTGGGGAAGTGTCCCCGGTCCGTCCGTTTGACGTTGACAACCATCTGTGGCTGAGTCTGTCGATGCTGGAGGTGTCAGCCTGCTGCAGAACCTCTGTGTTGGTGATTCTGTCCTGCCAGCAGATGGGCAAGATGAGCCTGAGGCAGTGTAGTTGGAACGAGTTTAGCCTCTTCTCTCGACTGATGTATGGTGTCCAAGCCTTGCTGGCGTAGAGGAGTGTGCTGAGTACACGTGCAGCTTGGTCTTTGTCAGCTGTCTGTTGTTCCACACTCCCTCATTCACCCTGACCATGACAGCGGCAGTTTCGGCAATCCCACTGTTCACCTCTGCTTCGTGGCACAGCGAGCTGGTGATGGTCGAGCCAAGATAGGCGAAGGAGTCAACTACATCAAGAGAACAACCATCAATGGTGATGTCTGGGGGAGATTCTGCACCCTGGGCCGTGACGTTTGTCTTCTTCAGACCGATGGTTAACCCAGACCCCTTGCAGGCGTGGGCAAAGCGGTTAATCGGTTGTTGGAGTCTGCCTTCAGTGTGACTGCATCATCTGCAAGCAGCCTCTCGCGGATGAGGGCTGTCCTAACTTTGGTCTCGGAGTGCAAGCGAACGATGCTGAACAGCTCCCGTGCAAAGGGAGATGCCTTCAGTGCGGTCTGTGAAAGCACAGTGAAGGAGCACGGAGAAGAGGGTCGGTGCCAAGACACAGCCTGGTTTCACTCCGCTGCTCACTGGAAAGGCTTCAGAAGTTGGTCTGTTGAAGTGCTGTGTGTGTCCTTGTGGAAGGGTGATGTGATGCTGTGCAGTCTGGGGATTGGGGGCAGCCAATCTTTAGCAGGAGTTTCAGGAGCCTGCTTCTGCTGATGAGGTTGACTACCTTGGTCAGACCACTGAAGCCTGTGCACACTGGCTTCTTCTTCTTGACACTTCACCTGCAGCTGGTTCAATGAGAAGATCATGTCCACTGTAGACACGCCAGCTCTGGATCCACACTGGGATTCCGGGCAGACTCCGGATGCAAGGCTCTGGAGTCAATCCAAGACGATGCAGGTGAACACCTTCCCCACAATACAAAAGAGAGAGAAGCCACGGTAGTTGTTACAATCACTATGGTCAACCTTGTTTTTGTACAGTGTGACAATGTTGGCATCTTGCATGTCTTGGGGGATGTGGCCTTTCTCCCAGCAACGAGACAGAGGCTCGTGCAGATGATGCTGCAGTGTAGGCTTCCCACTCTTCAAGACTTCCGGGGGATTTCCATCTTTCCCTGGGGCTTTCCCATGGGCGAGACAGTCGATGGCTTTGCTGAGCTCCTCCATCGATGGCAACGCATCAAGTGCCCTCGGGGCAGAATTGGTCCCCACGTACCGGGTTGCATACAGCTGCAGGTAGTGCTCTACCCGATGTTCAAGCTGCTTGATCTGGTCCATGATGACTACCCCATTTTTCCACTTCAGTGGGGCTGTCCTGGTGGCTGGAGGGCCTGTTGCTGATTTGATGCTGTCAAACATCTTTCATTCCCACAGTTGGCAGCTGATAGGAATTTGCTGCACAGGTTCAGCCAGTAACTGTTTGCACAATGTCCGACAGTTTGCTGTGCCTTGTTTCTCGTAGCTCTGATGGCACTGCAAGTGCTGGCAGCCAGCAGGCTTCTCTCTTGGCCTCTGTCGCTTGCTCCATTGTATCCCGGTGTGCATCGTGCCCGTCTGCGTTCTTGTGCTCCTCTTTTACCAAATGCTGTTATGGCTGAGCTGAAGATGGCACCACGGAGTTGTGACCACTTGGAGTCAGTAGAGGTACTGTCACCTGGACTGTTTTTCATTGCAGTCTGCGAACTGCTGTTCTTTGTCAGAGTTCACTGTACAGCAGGTGTTGATGCGAGATCGGCCCTTAGTCTTGCAATGATGGAGTCTCTTTGGCGTTAGCCCCACTCTGCTGAACTGTGAGTGCAAAGGGCACCGTTCAGGTCCCTGCGCCTGGTGATGATAGGGTTGAGCAGATAGATAGATAGATAGATAACTTTATTCATCCCCATGGGGAAATTCACCTTTTTTTCCAATGTCCCATACACTTGTTGTAGCAAAACTAATTACATACAATACTTAACTCAGTAAAAAATTATGCCAGTGGTGGGACCGTGGATGTCTCCAGGAGACCTTGTGCCATTCCTTTCCCGGAAAATACGTTGTTGGTGATGCACATTCATGATGGCAGCACAGTTCTAGGAGTCTCTGCCTGTCCTTGTTCATCTTGCCAACGCCATGATGGCCAAGGCAAGAAGCCCATCTTCATGGTCAGCTCCAACTCTAGCATTGAAGTCTCCCAGCAGGTACAATCCTTCAGTGCTTGGGATTCTAGATATTGCCTCATCCAGAGCCTTGGAGAACTGGTCTTTGGCCTCTGGTGAAGTGTTGGGTGTGGCTGATCAGGAGATTTTCGGGTCCAGAAAGTGACGATAAGCAGAAAGCAAGGATTCTTTCTGTTCCATGATGGCGATGATGGAGTTCTTCACTACAAAACCAACCCCATTCTGCCTTGGGTCCTCATGCGGGAGACCCTGCCAAACGAAGGTGTAATTGGACTCTCTGATGGAACCGTTATCTGTCAGACAGGTTTCCTGGGGGTAGGCAAAGTCGACGAGCCGTTGAGTGAGCTCCCTGTCAATGACTGCTGTTTTGTGGGCACTGTTGATCTGTTGGAGATTGTCAGTCAGTCCAGGACACATGGCCTGGATGTTCCAGCTTGTGTGGGGAATAGCTGGCTTCTTCCTAGTTTTAATCCTTCCACCTTGTGCGGAGTCCCAGCTTGCTTGTCGAGGTGAACTCTGACCCCCATGCCCCCAGTGAAGCAGGCAAGCAGCGGCAGGAAAGCACCTTACTGGCTGTGGGCTGCCCAACTTGAGGCAGGCGAGATGCGATGATCTCTCCACCACCAGAAGTGGCCCCTGGTGCTCGTTTCCTGCACCAATCAGTTGAGCTTCTAACCGGTAGCTGCCACTTCCCGTGTTGTGCCAATATCTTGCGACATCAAGGGAGTGCCCTCTCCATAGTGCCACGGGCCTGGGCGAGGGGATATGGAAGTCTTGGGCCACCCTGATCTCAAGACCCACCCTCGGTGTTGCTGGCAGAGTCCAGTGGAAAGGGAAGAGCCAATACATTTGGTGCCAGCCCAGATGCAGGAATTGCTGGATGGCGACATAGTAAACCTTAGGACTCCTTTACCCTTTGCCTTTCCCAAGGCACACACAAAGCAGTGCGACTATTTACCCATAACTCTGATGGTGCCACTGGCGATAATTCCATTGCCTGTTCCTCCATAACCTCTGGAGATGATGAGCAGTCTCATTGAGATTTGGGTCAGAAATCATCAATTGCTGGAGCGATGATGCAGTCGGAGGTGAAGCCGCTGTGCACCGGCACCAATCGCCAGCCGAGAGCCTAGTCTCTGCGAGGTCTCCACACCCTCCCGCCAGCCAGTCAGCGCCGTCTTTAGGGGGGGATTAAAACCGATGATAAAAGGAGAGGACAACGGGGCAGAAGAGGACCTGGAAGGAGGAGCGCTGTGCAGACTGTGTAGGGTGAACCAGGAGTGAAAGCGAGGACTTCCCGGGGAAGGCTAGAATGGCTCAGAGAGAGCGGGATGATTGGATGTGGATGCTGGAATGTGAAGAGCCACAGGGTAGGGAGTCGGTGCATGATGTCGGGAGAAGAGGGAGGCAGCAGAAAGTGAAGGATGTCCTAATACGGAGACACAAGAGACTTGCAGATGTTGGGATCTGGAACATCTGGATCGGATGGAAAAGGGGCCCATTACTTGTGTTGTCTCACTGAACATGTGGGCATGCTATGTTGGCGAGCAACCCCCAGCACATCCCTGTTACTAATGATGATGCAATTCACTGTATTAGGTACACCTGTACACCTGCTCATCAATGCAAATGTCTAATCAGCCAATCTTGCAGCAGCAACTCAAAGCAAAAAAGCATGCAGGCATGGTCAAGAGGTTCAGCTGTTCCAACCAAACATCAGGATGTGGAAGAAATGTGATCTAAGTGACTTTGAACATGGAATGATTGTTGGTGCCAGATGGGGTGGTTTTAGTATCTCAGAAATAGCTGGTCTCCTGGGATTTTCATGCACAACAGTCTCTGGAATTTACACAGCCGAGTACCAAAAGTAAAAACAAAACAACCCAGTGAAAATACCTCATTAATGAGAGAGGTCAGAGGAGAATGGCCACACTGGTTCAGGCTGACAGGAAGGCGACAGTAACTCAAATAACCACATGTTACAAGAGTGGTGTGCAGAAGAGCATCTCTGAATGTGGAACATATCAGACCTTGAAGTGGGTGGGCTACAGCAGCAGAAGATCATGAATATACACTCAGAGGCTATTTTTTTTTTAGGTATAGGAGGTAGATAATAAAGTGGCTACAGCATGATTTGTTTCATGTGCATGTGACAAATAAACCTGCATCTGAATGAACACACAAAGCACTGGAAGAACCCAGGAGGCCTGACTGCATCTGTGGAAGGAAACGGACAGCAGGATTTTTTGTCAAGACCCTTTATCTGTACGGAAAGAGGGGAGATAGTCTTTATAAAGAGGTTAGGGAGTGGAGCAAGAGCTGGCAGGTGATGGGCAGATCACAGTGAGGAAGGGAATGATGGGCAGACAACATTGGGGGAGAAAGAGAGAGGGGCATATGCTGACAGGTGGAAGGCCTCCAATATGCTTTGACAAATGGACTTACCATGTATGTAAAGGATGGGACTTGCAAATCATTTTTCCAAAACTTCTGAGATAGTGCTCTGGGCATGAGTGTCATGACAGTCTTGTATGGGATTGTGTCTCCACTCTTGACGTTGCAAGTTTCTTTGTCGGACTTATTGATCAACTCACATCCACCATCCTGAGAATTATACAGTTTGAAAATTAGTTGATGGATGGAGTTTCCCCGTCGTTGAGTACATCTATAAGGAACGCTGCCAAAGGAAGAGCAGCATCCATCATCAAAGACCCCCACCATTCAGCCCATATTGTAACGGCGTGTGCTGAGAGGTGACTAAGGAACACAGACTCCCACGTTGAGACAAACAAAAGTTTCTTCATCGGAACTCCAGCTGAACTTCAGTGGTTTGACCGAGTGACACCATGAGGTGAATCATACAGGGACCCCACGTTAAGTTCTAATCAAGAGTCCACTTTAAATAATCTCAGAAGTCTGAAAAACCCATGGCAGTCAAAATAAACTTCACATGATCAAACAGAAAGCACAAGGGCTGAACAACTCTCAATAAGATGACAACTTACAAATACAAGTGCAAGGCTGGTGGGGTTCATGACGCATATTCTCTGCTCGCTATGACCATCGGGCTGCAGATACAGGAACCTTAGGTCCCACACCACCAGGTTCAGGGACAGTTATTGCTTAACAGCCGTCCGGCTCCTGAACCAGCACGGATAATCTCACTCACCTCAACACTGAACTGATTCCACAACCTACAACTCATTTTCAAGAACTCGACAACTCATGTTCTTGACAGTATTTATATATTTTTTTTTTCCTTTTTCAATTTGCACAATTTATGGTCCTTTGTACCTTGATTGTTAGTTCATCTTTGTGTGTGTAATTTTTCATTAATTCAATCGTGTTTCTTTGAATTTACTGTGAATGTCTGCAAGAAAATGGATCTCAGGGTTTTAAACGGTGACATAAATGTACGTTGATAATAAATTTTATTTGAAATTTGAATAACCTATGGACTAATTTTCAAGGACTCTATAATTCATATTCACAGTATTATTTATTTAGTTATTTTCACAATTCCATTCTGTATTTATTGTTACAATTTGCAACGGTGTTGTAACTTGAAACACTAACAATGTAACTCTGCAGAAGCACTAAAATCTTCCAGCAAATAGGGTGTGGTATGTTTATTATTTAGAAAATTTATGGATTATAGTAATTAACACATAATTAATTACAAGTTATTTTACTATTATATTAACATATTATATTAACTGTTGTCTCATTTTTACTATGCACTGTACCAGCAGTTATGGTCGAAATGACAAGAAAAGTGACTTGACTTGACTTGAGATGTCAAAACTTTATTAGCATAATTTCAAAATTATATTAACATTATATAAAAGAAATTTCCAGCTGCAAGTTAACAAAGTGTACATGCGTGGAAGCATTTCGTTTACTGTGTGGCTGCACACATACACAGGTTAGAGGGACCAGTCCCTGAAGCATCAACTGTTTATTACCCCCCACCCATAGATACCTCCTGACCTGCTAATATTTTCTCCTTACCTCATGTAGCTTCTTGCAGGTATAATCAACACCAAACCATGGAACACCAAGTATGAGCTTGCTGGGAGAGATACCCAGGTTGATATATTCAGTGATACCTAAGTAAGCAGAGTGAATCTGTGATTAACATGGAAACCGGGCTGGTAGATATTGAACTGGAAGGTGTTATTAGATATAAGACCATGAGATATAGGTGCAGAATTAGTTCATTTGGCCCATCAAGTCTGCTCTGCCGTTTCATTGTGGCTCATTCATTTCCCTCTTGGCCCTAATCTCTTGCTTTCTCCCTGTATCCCCTCATACCTGACTAATCAAGAATCTATCAATCTCTGCCTTAAATATACCCAATGACATGGTTTCCACAGCTGCCTGTGGCAACAGATCTGCAGATTCACCACTCTCTGGCTAAAGAAATTCCTCCTCATCTCTGTTCTAAATGGACATCTCTCTATTCAGAGGTGGAGTGCTCTGGTTCTTGACTCCCCCTCCACAGGAAACATCTTCTCCACATCCACTCTATTTGGGTCTTTCAACATCGGATAAGTTTCAATGAGATTTCCCTCCCCCCCCACCATTCGTCTGAATTTCAGTGAGTAGAGCCCCAGAATCATCAAATGACTACAGGGAGTTAGGAAGGAAGCTGAGAAGCAGGACCACAAAGGTAGTAATCTCAGGATTACTGCCTGTGCCATGTGACAGTGAGTATAGGAATAGAGTGAGGTGGAGGATAAATGCACGACTGAAGGATTGGAGCAAGGGGCAGGGATTCAGATTTCTAGATCATTGGGACCTCTTTTGGGGCTGGTGTGACCTGTGCAAAAAGGATTAGTTGCACTTTAATCTGAGGGGGACCAATATCCTGGCATGGAAGCTTGCTAGGGCTATTGGGGAGAGTTTAAACTAGAATTGCTGGGGTTTGGGAACCGAACTGAAGAGATGGAGGAAGGGGCGGTTGGCTCACATATTGAGAAAGCTTGGAGATAGTGCGAGAGGGAAGATAGACAGGTGATAGAGAAGGGATGCACTCAGACCGATGGTTTGAGATGTGTTTATTTTAATGCAAGAAGCATCATGAACAAAGCAGATGAGCTTAGAGTCTGAATCAGTACTTGGAGCTATGATGTTGTGGCCATTAGAGAGACTTGGATGGCTCAGGGGCAAGAATGGTTACTTAGAGTGCCAGGATTTAGATGTTTCAGAAAGGACCAGGGACGGAGGCAAATGAGTTGGAGTCATGGCACTGCTGATCAGAGATAGTGTCACGGCTGCAGAAAAGGAGGGAGTCATGGAGGGATTGTCTACTGAGTCTCTGTGGGTGGAAGTTAGAAACAGGAAGGGGTCAATAACTCTACTGGGTGTTTTTTATAGACCACCCAATAGTAGCAGGGACATTGAGGAGCAGATAGGGAGACAGATTCTAGAAAGATGTAATGATAACAGGGTTGTCGTGGTGGGAGATTTTAATTTCCCAAATATTGATTGCATCTCCCTAGAGCGAGGGGTTTAGATAGGGTGGAGTTTGTTAGGTGTGTTCAGGAAGGTTTCCTCACACAATATGTAGATAGGCCTGCAAGAGGAGAGGCTGTACTTGATCTGGTATTGGGAAATGAACCTGGTCAGGTGTCAAGTCTCTCAGTGGGAGAGCATTTTGGAGATGGTGATCACAATTCTATATTCTTTACCATAGCATTGGAGAGGGATAGGAACAGACAAGTTTAAGAAAGCATTTAATTGGAGTAAGGGGAAATATGAAGCTATCAGGCAGGAACTTGGAAGCATAAATTGGGAACAGATGTTCTCAGGGAAATGTACGGCAGAAATGTGGCAAACGTTCAGGGGATATTTGTGTGGCATTCTGCATAGATATGTTTCAATGAGACAGGGAAAGGATGGTGGGGTACAGGAACTGTGGTGTACAAAGGCTGTTGAAAATCTCGTCAAGAAGAAAAGAAAAGCTTACAAAAGGTTTGAAAGGTAATGTTAGAGATCTAGAAGATTATAAGGCTAATAGGAAGGAGTTTAAGAATGAAATTAGGAGAGCCAGAAGAAGCCACAAGAAGGCCTTGGTGAGCTGGATTAAAGAAAACTCCAAGGCATTCTACAAGTCTGTGAAGAGCAAGAGGAAATGACATGAGAGAATAGGACCAATCAAGTGTGACTGTGGAAAAGTGTGTATGAAACCGGAGGAGATAGCAGAGGTACTTAATGAATACTTTGCTTCAGTATTCACTACGGAAAAGGATCTTGGCGATTGTCGGGATGACTTAGAGTGGATTGAAAAGCTTGAGTGTATAGTCACTAAGAAAGGATGTGCTGGAGCTTTTGGAAAACATCAAGTTGGATAAGTCTCTGGTACTGGATGAGATGTCCTCCAAGCTAATGTGGGAGGCGAGGGAGGAGATTGCTGAGCCTCTGGCAATGATCGTTGCTTCATCAATGGGGATGGGGGAGGTTCTGGAGGGTTGGAGGGTTGCAGATTTTGTTCCCTGATTCAAGAAAGAGAGTAGAGATAACCCTGGAAATTATAGACCAGTGAATCTTACTTCAGTGGTTGGTAAGCTGATGGAAAAGATCCTGAGAGGCAGGATTTATGAACATTTGGAGAGGCATAATATGATTAGGAATAGTCATCATGGCTTTGTGAAAGGCAGGTTGTGCCTTATGAGACTGATTGAATTTTTTGAGGATGTGACTAAACATGTTGCTGAAGGTAGAGCAGTAAATGTAGTGTATATGGATTTCAGCAAGGCCTTTGACAAGGTGCTTCATGCAAGACTTATTGAGAAAGTAAGGAGGCATGGGATCCAAGGGGACATTGCTTTGTGGATCCAGAACTGGCTTGCCCACAGAAGGCAAAGAGTGGTTGTAAACAGGTCATATTCTGAATGGAGGTCAGACACCACTGGTGTGCCTCAGGGATCTGTTCTGGGACCCCTTCTCTTCATCATTTTTATAAATGACCTGGATGAGGAAGTGGAGGGATGGGTTAGTAAATTTGCTGATGACACAAAGTTGGGAGTGTTGTAGATAGTGTGGAGAGCTGCCAGAGGTTACAGCGGGACATTGATAGGATGCAAATCTGGGCTGAGAAGTGGCAAATGGAGTTCAACCCAGATAAGTGTGAGATGGTTCATTTTGGTAGGTCAAATATGATGGCAGAATATAGCATTAATGGTAAGACTCTTGGCAGTGTGGAGGATCAGAGGGATCTTGGGGTCCGAGTCCATAGGACACTCAAAGCATCTGTGCAGGCTGACTCTGTGGTTAAGAAGGCATATGGTGCATTGGCCTTCATCAACCGTGAGATTGAGTTTAAGAGCCGAGAGGTAAATTTACAGCTACATAGGACTCTGGTCAGACCCCACTTGGAGTATTGTGCTCACTGTTGGTCACCTCACTACAGGAAGGATGTGGAAACTATAGAAAGGGTGCAGAGGAGATTTACAGGAATGTTGCCTGGATTGGGGAGCATGCCTTATGAGAATAGGTTGAGTGAATTTGGCCTTTTCTCCTTGGAGCGACATAGGATGAGAGGTGACCTGATAGAGGTGTATAAGATGATGAGAGGCATTGATCATGTGGATAGTCAGAGGCTTTTTCCCAGGACTGAAATGGCTATCATGAGAGGGCACTGTTTTAAAGTGCTTGGGAGCAGGTACAGAGCGGATGAGATGTCAAGGGTAAGTATTTTACGTAGAGAGTGCTGACTATGGAACGGGCTGCCGGTGACGGTGGTGGAGGCGGATATGATAGGGTCTTTTCAGAGACACTTGGATAGGTATATGGAGCTTAGAAAAATAGAGGGCAATGGGTAACCCTAGGTAATTTCTGAAGTATGTACATGTTGGGCACAGCATTGTGGGCCGAAGGGCCTGTATTGTGCTGTAGTTTTTCTATCTTTCTATGTTCTAAATGCTCTTCATTTGACAAGCCTTTCAATCCCAGAAGACATACCTGAAGAAACTTTACTGTAGGGAGAATTCGGCTTTGCAAAGCAGTCCTCGGTACTTGTAGAGTGCATCAAATAACTCATAACAAACAGACTGTCAGAGTTAGCATTAAGTTTTGCATATTCGTAGCACCGACCATAGATACATTGTGGAGACCAAGGCACATTTACTATGACCTAAGTAACAAAGAGAAATTACAATAAGTTAACTCTGTTGGAGGTTGGCTCTGTAGCATAATGGTGAGTGTAACACTATTACTGCACCAGTGACCCAGGTTCAATTCCAGCCGCTGTCTGTAAGGAACTTTTATGTTCTTGTGACCATGTGGGCTTCCTTTGGGTGCTTCAGCCTCCTCCCACATTCCAAAGAGTTACGGGTTAGTAGGTTATTGGTCTCTTGAGTGTAACTGGGCAGTGCAGGCTTGTTGGGCCGGAAGGGCCTGCTACCATGCTGTAAATCTAAATAAAAACAGAAAAAAATCTTATAAGTACTGTGACTATATCTACCCCCTGTACCTAATCAAGTTGCCACTGAGTGTATGTTCATGGTTTTCTGCTGCTATAGCCCGTCCACTTCAAGGTTCGATGTGCCGTGCATTCAAAGATGCTCTTCTGCACACCACTGTTGTAACGTGTGGTTATTTGAGTTACTGTTACCTTCCTGTCAGCTTGAACCAGTCTGGCCATTCTCCTCTGACCTCTCTCATTAACAAGACATTTTTCACCCACAGAACTGTCACTCACTGGATGTTTTTTGTTCTTCACACCATTCTCTGTAAACACTTAGAGACGGTTGTGTGTGAAAATGCCAGGAGATCAGCAGTTTCTGATATACTCAAACCACCCCATCTGGCACCAACAATCATTCCACAGTCAAAGACATTTCTTCCCCATTCTGATATTTGGTCTCAACAACAACTATACATCTTGACCATGTCTGCATGCTTTTATGCATTGAGTTGCTGCCACATGATTGGCTAATTAGCTATTTGTGTTAAAGAGCAGGTGTACCCAACAAAGTGGCCACTGCATGTTTGTACAATCACATCTGCATGAAATTCATGGGAATTGCTAGTTAATTTTGATCAGTTTTCAGTCTTAATTTTTTTTCTTTCATTGAATCTCAGGGTTATATATGGAGATATATATGCATGTACTTTGATAATAATTTTACATTAACCTTTGAGTTTACTTTGAAATTTGAATAATTAAATTAAGTTTCTGATATCCCAGATAAGGTCAGGAAAACCATTAAAGTCCCAGAGATTCAGTCAATACGATGCATTGCATCTTCAACTTAATAGTCAATGCATTAAGTTCCCTGGACTTGAGGGATTGGGTTAAAGACAGACTTTTTTTTGGAGTATAGGAGACTGAGGGTGAACTTACACAAATCTATGTTTATAAACCATCTTATATATGTAAGGGCTTCTCTGTAATGTTCACTGTTGAGGTAATGGTTTCTCTGTAGCAGCAATGTTTGGGTTATAACTAGAGATAATGGGTGGCTATCTAATGGGAGAAATGTTATTCTTTCTTCTGTGTCTGGAAGCTGTTGGTTTCATGGGCTTTTGCCAGAAGGTGCAAGGGGAATGATGAGAGGAGACGTGACTTGAGAGAGTCAGCGGGCCGCCCAACTGGGTGGACTCTGGGGGTCAGTGACGCTCGGAGGAGATCAAATAGTGGCTAGAAGATCTTGCTGAGTGAGCTCCAATGATTTGTGCACGGACTGTTTAATAAGATTGGGGCCCTTTTATATTTTGTTTCTCTGCTAACCACATAGTCAAAGTAAGAGTTATAAATCTCAATCGTTTAACCGCATATTGTGTACTGTTCATTATTTCTGGGTACTGATTTGAAATGGGGCACATCGCAAAGCATCCACCCAAACGAGATTTATTAAGTTTGGCCGGGCAGGGGAGGTTATCACCCCTGAGATTAAGCCGCTAGGGGAAGCGAGTGTTACATATATTTATATTTATTGTGTTTTTTATTATTGTGTTCTTTATCTGATTTGTTTTGAGCTGCATAATAATTATTTCATTCTCCTTTACACTTGTGTGCTGGAAATTACAGGGTGGTGAGTTGTAAGGTGCTCCTTCCCTCTGCTGGCCTGCAGGTCTACCTTGGGCAAGGTGTAGCACCTGCCTAGCCCCCCTCCACTCTCACCCCCATGGATCAGGGTCATGTGAAGCCATGGGAGCAGGTGGTGGATGGTCGTACAAGCAGCTGGTGAATATCACAAGTCCTGGTTGTGCGACCACTGACACCAGGCAGACAATCTCTGAAGAGAATTAGTAATGGTTGGGTCACCCATCTTGTAAAGACACCGCCCAGAAGAAGACAATGACAAACCACTTCTGTAGAAAAATTTGCCAAGTACAATCAAGTTCAGGGAAAGATCAGGATTACCCATGTCACATAATGAAGAAACTGGAAATGACATGAAACAATTTTGAATTTTGAATATAGTAGTGTATAAAATAATGGGACATTGACTGGGTGAATTCAGACTTTCTCCCAGGAAAAGTGAATAAACTAGAAAATGGGTTGTCAAAGATGTCTAACCATGGCTTCTGGAGGTGGGCAGTGGAGGGCTCTGCTTGGTTCTAGCTAGTGATGTTCCAGGGGGTGCCCGTGCCTGGGTAATTCCTGAGAAAGAAAGTGTGGTGTCAATGGATTCCAGCACCATTGGGCACAGCAGGGGATAGATGTCATCTTAGATTGTCAAACATCTAAGAGGAGTATAACCTTGTCATGGTTTGGAGGCTTCTGTGATCCAGTGAGCTATGGTGGCTGGAGTCAGGGCTTTATGCTTAGGCTCTTGGTAGGGTCACCCATACCAAAGAGGTCAAAGAGTAGAGGCCAGACGAAGTGTGGTCCACCAGTCCTCCAGGTTTGGAGGTTCAGTTGAGGGATAACCATCCTGATTGGTAAAACAGCATCGTTATGGGAACAGCAATGAAGAATCCTTCTACATCTGAGTGCGACGGTATTCCACCTGGGACCGGCGTGACCGACAGTGGTGAAAACTGAGTGGAAACTACTGGCACGATGAAGGAAGCCCTGAACACTGTCAGGAATGGAGGACCTTCATTGCTGTCCTATACACCTGTGGCAAAATTGCCAGTAAGTAAGATTGAGATAAGGACATCTTAATTTATGTTAGTCACTATGATTGTCTCTGTATTGTTATAGAATCATAGAATTATAATTTTATAATAAATGTATTTTTGTAATTGAAAAAAGGAAAGGGAATAAAAAGCTAGAGGTCAGAGATTCAAGGTGAGATGGGAAAGATTTAATGGGAATCTCAGATTGGTGGAACATCTGGGTAGTCTCTAACCTGATAGCATGAGCATTGAATTCTCCAACTTCCAGTAATTGCTTCCCAGTCCTTCTTCCCTCTCTTTCCATTCCCCATTCTGGTTCCCCTCTCACCCTTCTCTTATCCTCGCCTGGCTATCACTTCCCCAGGTACCCCCCTCCTTCCCTTTCTCCCATGGTCCACTGTCCTCTCCTGTCAGATTCCTTCTTCTCCAGCCCTTTACCTCTTCCACCTATCATGTTTAACTTCTTACTTCATCTGCCCTCTGGCACCCACCTGGACGAACCTATCACCTAGCTTGTCCTCCTTCTCATCATCCCACCTTCTGATTTTGGCTTCCTCCGCCTTCCTTTCCAGTCCACGGAAGGGAATTGGGAGAAACGTCGACTGATTATTCCTCTCTGTAGATGCTGCCTGACCTGCTGAGCTCCCCCAGCATTTTGTGTGTTGTGAAACGCTGGGGGCCGGGGGGGGAGGGCATGGTTGACAGCCCGCCCTGCATTTCTAATGACCAGCACTGTTTATTATTGTGTTAAAATGCTTTTGTGGGATTATAGAACAGAGAAATTTACAGCCCTTTGTGCCGACCATGTAACCTACTGTAGAGACTGCCTCGAACTTCCCTAATGCATATTCCCTCTATTTTTCTAAACTTCATATATCAATCTAAATGTCTCTTAAAAGACCCTATTGTATCCACTTCCACCACCACCGTCGGCAGTGCATTGCATGCACCCACCACACTCTGTGTGAAAAATTTACCCCTGACATCTGCTCAGTACGTATTTCCAAGCATGGCGGGAAGTTCAGTTCATTTATTGTTACATTTTAGCTAGGGTTATACAGCAATTCCCTTGTGTAACTGTAACTGGAGTGTGTGACGGTCACCTCCCCAGTCTGTACCGAGACTGGTTGGGTTTACTCTCTGGTCATGGTGCCCGATCTCTTCTGTGTTTATCACAATCAAACTGCTGTTGAGTTAACGAGCTTCCTCATCTGTCATTATGGACCAAATGTTCGCCACACTATGCTACATGGGGGTTTGAGGAACAACCTTTTCACCCAGAGGATGGTCTGTGTATGGAATAAGCTGCCAGAGGAAGTGGTTGAAGCAGGTACAGCAATGATTTTTCAAAGATATTTGGATAGGAAAGGTTTAGCGGCATGTGGGTCAAATACAGGCAAGCAGATTTAGATTAAATTGGAATCTTGGTTGGCATGGACCAGGTGGGCTGAAGGACCTGTTGCTGTGATCTATAACTCAACATTTTGTTTTCATGATGATTACCTGATTTATGTAGAGTCAAATGAGGGCACAGCCTTGGAATAGAGGGATGTCCATTTAGAACAGAGATGAGGAGGAATTTCTTTAGGCAGAGGGTGGCGTATCTGTGGAACTCATTGTTGTGGAGGCCAGCTCATTCGGTGTACTTAAGACTGAGGGTGATAGGTGCTTGATTGGTCGGGGTGTCAAAGGTTATGGAGAGAAAGCAGGAGATTGGGGTTGAGAGGGATAATAAATCAGCCATGATGGAATGGTAGTGTGGACTCGATGGGCTGAATGGCCTAATTCTGTTCCTATGTCTTTGGGTCTTATGGTCTTAAGGACTCTTGACCTCACAATCTACCTTGTTATGACCATGCACCATATTGGCTGTCTGCACTGCACTTTGTGACTGTAACACTTCATTTTGCATTCTGTTTTTGTTTTACCTTGTACTGCCTCGATGCACTGTTGCAATTTAATGATGCGTTTGGACAGTATGCAAGACAACGTTTTTGTTTTCAATCCATACAGGTCATTTCAGCACATCAGTATGACAAGGTAGAACAACGGAAAGGCAATAACCAGATAGCACATTACGGGAGAGAGTGCCTGGGGTGGGAGGGCTCCATTGAGGGGAAGTCGAGGGAACACGCCCCAGTCCTCATCAAGGGATCAGCAGTGGAAAAGTGAGCAGTTTCGTGTTCCTGGGTATGAACATCGCTGAAGATCTATCCTAGGTCCAATATATTGATGCAATTACGAGTGCACGGTAGTGGCTATACTTCATTCAGAGATTGAGGAGAATTGGAATGTTACCAAAGACACTGATAGATTTCTACAGATGTACCATGGAGAGTGTTCTAACTGGTTGCATCTCTGTTTGATATGGCGGAGGGGTTCTCAATGCACAGGATTGGAAAAAGCTTCAGAAAGTTGTAAACTCAGCTCCATCATAGGCACTAGCCTCCCCTCCATTGAGGACATCTTCAAAAGACGATGGCTCAGAAAGGCGGCAGGATCCCATCACCTAAGACATGCCCTCTTCTCATTGCTGCCCTCAGGAAGGAGGTACAGGAGCCTGAAGACACACACTCAGCATTTCAGGAACAGCTTCTTCCTCCCCACCGTCAGGTTCCTGAATGAACCCATGAACACTACCACAGTATTTTTGTTTGCTTTCTCTCTCTCCACTACTAACCACAATTTACTAATCCTAACCCGTACATCTTCGTAACGTGGGAGGAACTCGGTGCAATTGGACACATGCAGTCACGGGGAGAACATGCAAACTCCTTACAGTCAATGGTGGGAATTGAACCCCCGATCAGTGATGGCTGGCTCTGTAACAGCATTAAGTTTACAACACGTTCAAATGGAATCAGATCCCAATTTCCATATTTAAAAAAAAAAATCATTTTGCCATCATGCTTAATTGGAGTCAAAACGCATCACATTTAACAGTAACAGCTCATTACCTTAGACTGGGATATTTCTTTGTGAAACGCTGTGAAGATTTGTTGAACAGCTTCAGTTATTTTCTGGGATTCAGGAGAATATTTGGTGACGACCTGATCCAAATGTAGGTTGATTCCATCCATCTGATTTGTCTTCACCAACTTCACTTGTTTATTGACCCATTCACTCATCTTCTGTTTAGTCCATATTGTATTGACTGGTGGTATGGTTACTGATGGTAAGACCATAAGACATAGTAGCAAAATGAGGCCATTTGGCCCATTGCATCTGCTCTGCCATTCCATCATGGCTGATTTATTATTGCTCTCAACCCCCTTCTCCTGCCTCCTCCCTGTAGCCTTTGATACCTTTACCAATCAAGAACTTATCAACCACCGCTTTAAATATACCCAAATGACCTGGCCTCCACAACCATCCATGGCAATGAATTCCACAGATTCACTACTTCCTGGCTAAAGAAATTCCTCCTCATCTCCGCTCTAAAGGGTTGTTCTTTGTGCCCTCTGGTCCCTGGTTCACCACTATAGGAAACATCCTCTCCACATCCGCTCTATCTAAGCCTTTCAGTATTTGACGTTTCAATGTGAACCTCCCATTCCCATTCTTCTAAGCTCCAGTGAGTAAAGGCCTAGAGCTATCAAACGTTTCTCATATGTTAACCCTTTCATTCCCGGGATCATTCTTGCCTTCTTGATCATCTCCAATGGCAACTGGTTGGAATGGACTTGCAGGAAGTCAAAGAGTAGATCTGGAACAATATGATGCACAGTACAGGCCCTTTAACCTACTTTAAGATCAATCTAACCCTTCCCTTCCACATAGCCCTCCAATTTTCTATCATCCATATGCCTATCTAAGAGTTTCTGAAATGCTTCTAACATATCTGCTTCTACAACCATGCACCCATGGGTCCATGCACCCATACTCTCTGTGTGAAAAAAATCTATCTCCGACACACCCCTTCTATATATTCTCCTCCATTCTCCTTAAAATTATGCTCCCTCATATTAGCCACTTCTACCCTGGGATAAAGTCTCTGGCTGTCTACTTGACCTATGCCTCCTATCATCTTGTACACGTTTACCAAGTCATCATTCATTCCCCCTCCCTCCCTGCCCTAGCTCGCTCAACCCATCCTCATAAGCCATGTTCTCTAATCCAGGCAGCATCCAGGTAAACGAGAGGAAATCTGCAGATGCTGGAAATTCAAGCAACACACACAAAATGCTGGTGGAACATATCAGGTCAGGCAGCATCTATAGGAAGAAGCTCTGTCGACGTTTCGGGCCGAGACCCTTCATCAGGACTAACTGAAAGAGAAGATAGTAAGAGATTTGAAAGTAGGAGGGGGAGGGGGAAATGCGAAATGATAGGAGAATACCGGAGAGGGTGGGGTGAAGCTAAGAGCTGGAAAGTTGATTGGCAAAAGGGATACAGAGCTGAAGAAGGGAAAGGATCATGGGACGGGAGGCCTAGGGAGAAAGAAAGGGGGAGGGGAGTACCAGAGGGAGATGGAAAAGAGGCAGAGTGATGGGCAGAGAGAGAACAAAAAGGGGAGAGGGGAAAATAAATATATCAGGGATGGGGTAAGAAGGGGAGGAGGGACATTAACGGAAGTTAGAGAAGTCAATGTTCATGCCATCAGGTTGGAGGCTACCCAGCCGGTATATAAGGTGTTGTTCCTCCAACCTGAGTATGGCTTCATCTTGACAGTAGAGGAGGTCATGGATAGACATATCAGAATAGGAATGGGATGTGGAATTAAAATGTGTGACCACTGGGAGATCCTGCTTTCTCTGGTGGACAGAGCGTAGGTGTTCAGCGAAACGGTCTCCCAGTCTGCGTTGGGTCTCACCAATATATAAAAGGCCACACCGGGAGCACCGGATGCAGTATACCACACCAGCCGACTCATAGGTGAAGTGTCACCTCACCTGGAAGGACTGTCTGGGGCCCTGAATGGTGGTGAGGGAGGAAGTGTAAGGGCAGGTGTAGCACTTGTTCTGCTTACAAGGATAAGTGCCAGGAGGGAGATTGGTGAGAAGGAATGGGGGGGGAGGGGGTTGAATGGACAAGGGAGTCGTGTAGGGAGTGATCCCTGTGGAGAGCAGAAAGAGGGGGGAGTCTGGACAAAGATTTGACATTCTCTGACCAATGTCACCTCTTGGCTGATTTATTGACTGATTCCTTCCATGGCTGATTTATTATCCCTCTCAACCCCATTCTCCTACCTTCTCCCTGTAATCTTTGATATTGTGACTAATCAGGAATCTACCAACCTCCACTGTTAATGACTGCCAATGAATTTCACACATTCTCCATCCTCTGGCTAGATACATTCTTCCACATTTCTGTTTTAAATGGGTGTCTGTCTATTCTGAGGCATCTGATCCTAGACTGCCCCACTATAGGAAACATCCTCTCCACATCCAGTCTATCTAGGCCTTTCAATATTCGATAGGCTTCAATAAGATCCTCCCTTATTTTCTAAACTCGGTTAAGTACAGGTCCAGAGCCATTAAATGCTCTTAGCATAGTGACCCTTTCATTCCTGGCATCATTCTTTTGAACCTCCTCTGGACCCTCTCCAATGACTTCAGGAAGCAGAAAGATACAATACTTTAATAAAATCGGTTACCTCTCATAAGCAGTTGTACACCTTTTGCATGGGCGTGACAGAGGAGTTCAGGGTCATATTGTTGTGAGGCTACAATAATTGTGATGTTTGACCACATGTAATGCTTCCAGTCCTTTCCTTCATTGTCAAAGATGAGGACCTGCTTCAACATAAGGGCTGTAGTTACACCTTTACACAAAGATGAAAGACCGTTTCCCTGATCTACAGCACATTGCACAGTCAGAATCAGGACCAGGTTTGTTATCACTGGCATATGTCGTGAAATTGTTGCTTTGCAGCAGCAGTACAGTGAAATACAAAATACTAAACCATAAATTACAGTAGGAAAAAATATTTAAGTACTGCAAAAAGAGTAAACATTCTGAGGTGGTTCATGGACTGTTCATAAATCTGATGGCCAAGGGGAAGAAGCTGTTCCTGATACATTGATGGGGGAATTAGAGGTCAGATTAAGGTTTAGGGACGGGAATGTGGTAGAGTTAGTGGTCAGATTAGGGTTTAGGGACAGAAATGTTGGGTGTTAGAGGTCTGATTAGCGTTTTGGGCTAGGGATGTGGGGAGTTAGTGGTCAGATTAGGGTTTAGGGATGGGGATGTGGGGAGTTAGAGGTCAGATTAGGGTTTAGGGATGGGGATGTGGGGAGTTAGTGGTCAGATTAGGGTTTAGGGATGGGGATGTGGGGAGTTAGAGGTCAGATTGGGGTTTAGGGATGGGGATGTGGGGAGTTAGAGGTCAGATTAGGGTTTAGGGATGGGGATGTGGGGAGTTAGAGGTCAGATTAGGGTTTAGGGACGGGGATGTGGGGAGTTAGTGGTCAGATTAGGGTTTAGGGATGGGGATGTGGGGAGTTAGAGGTCAGATTGGGGTTTAGGGACGGGGATGTGGAGAGTTAGAGGTCAGATTAGGGTTTAGGGATGGGGATGTGGGGAGTTAGTGGTCAGATTATGGTTTAGGGATGGGGATGTGGTGGAGTTAGAGGTCAGATTAAGGTTTAAGGACAGAAATGTAGGGTGTTAGAGGTTTGATTAGCGTTTCGGGCTAGGGATGTGGGGAGTTAGTGGTCAGATTAGGGTTTAGGGATGGGGATGTGGGGAGTTGGAGGTCAGATTAGGGTTTAGGGATGGGGATGTGGGGAGTTAGAGGTCAGATTAGGGTTTAGGGACAGGGATGTGGGGAGTTAGAGGTCAGATTAGGGTTTAGGGATGGGGATGTGGGGAGTTAGAGGTCAGATTAGGGTTTAAGGACAGAAATGTAGGGTGTTAGAGGTCCAATTAGTGTTTCGGGCTAGGGATGTGGGGAGTTAGTGGTCAGATTAGGGTTTAGGGACAGGGATGTGGGGAGTTGGAGGTCAGATTAGGGTTTAGGGATGGGGATGTGGGGAGTTAGAGGTCAGATTAGGGTTTAGGGATGGATGTGGTGGAGTTAGAGATCAGATTAGGGTTTAGGGACAGGGATGTGGTGGAGTTAGGGTTTAGGGATGGGGATGTGGTAAGTTAGAGGTCAGATTAGGGTTTAGGGATGGGGATGTGGGGAGTTAGAGGTCAGATTAGGGTTTAGGGATGGATGTGGTGGAGTTAGAGATCAGATTAGGGTTTAGGGACAGGGATGTGGTGGAGTTAGGGTTTAGGGATGGGGATGTGGGAAGTTAGAGGTCAGAATAGGGTTTAGGGACAGGGATGTGGTGGAGTTAGAGATCAGATTAGTGTTTGGGGACAGGGATGTGGGGAGTTAAAGGTCAGATTAGAGGTTAAGGACAGGGATGTGGAGGAGTTAGAGGTCAAATTAGTGTTTAGAGACAGGGACATGGGGAGTTAGAAGTGAGATCTCTGCTTTCCGCTCTGCATTCGAAGAGCAGCAAAGTGGACATTGGTATGAAGGAGATCTGTTGTTGTTGGTCTGTCCTAGGTTGTTGCAGATCAATGAGAGCAGGAGGTATGAAGAGGTGCAAGTCTGGGTCGGTCAACGCACTCGTAGCTGGAGCTGTGGGGCTCCATCATCGTCTCATCTGGGTAGTTCTGGTCACCTACCTACAGTCAGGACACACCTCTCCCTCAATATCTAAAAACCAAAAGAGCTGATTGGGGATTACAGGAGGAACTGGGAAAGGCTCAGCCCAATCAACAACAATGGGTCTGTAGTTGGGAGGGTGAGTAGTTTCAAGTTCCTTGGTATACACATGACCAAAAACCTCAACTGGACTGTACACACTGGCTATGTAGCAAAAAAAACACAACAGCATCTCTTCCACCTCAGGTGACTGAAAAAGTTCGGCACGAGCCCCCAAATCCTCAAGACCCTCTACAGGGACACCATTGAGAGCATCCTGACTGGCTGGGAAACTTTTAACTCGCAAATCCCGTCAAAAGGGCATGATTCATTATAAAGTGGAATAGTAAGATTTTCAAAGACTATTAGCTTGAGGTTATGCAGGAATGTGCTAATTTTAAACAAGCTTTGTTAGAATTATTTTTATTAAGGGTTAACTGTCCCTTGGCTACCTAGTTTGTCTGAGAATCTCATTAAAGATGGACCCTTTGAACTGTTTCATTGGAATGCTGAAGCCTAACGATTTTTTTTAAAATTTCAAAGCTAACTGCTTATCCTTTTTTTTAATGAAGATATAAGATTAAATGTTTAATGTCTTTCAGAATGAATAATGGTAACTTTTACTTTTGGCAAACCTTTGTAACCAATTTACTTTTATATTTTTTTAATACTATATTTTTGAAATACAAGAATTGAATATCTTGTCTGGAAATTCTTTAGACTAGGTTGGAATATAAACAACCTGAAACTATTTGGAGCAATCACCAGGTTTTTTGGGGGGGTTGTTCCTAGTTGTAGATGTCGGCTTCCTATCGGTCGACTTTCTTTCTTTGGGAGGAAGGTGGGGTGATGGTTTTTTTTTCTCAGAAGCTGTTTTCAATTTTTTTAGCCAACTTGTTCCTTTGTTACCATTTCTCAAGGTCTATGGATTGGTTTTAACTTACATTTTAACCCTTTCTTTAAATTATGCTAAAAATGGACCAAACTATTAATCTACTCAGTTTTAATGAGAAAGGGTTAAATCACCCTGTCAAACGTAATAAGATTTTTGCTTATATCAGGAAATTTAAGGTCCCTTTTATTTTTTTACAAGAAACTCACATATGCAAATGTGATAATCTACGTTGAAATGGACTTTGCTTTCATTCGTCTTTTCAGGCCAAATCTAGAGGAGTTTCAATTCTTATAGATAATACACTTTCCTTTGTCCAACATAAAGTAGTCTCTGATACTAATGGACATTTTGTTATAGTTTCAGGAAAACTAGATAATAAATTAATGGTATTTGCCAATGTGCATGCCCCCAATGTAGATGATCCAGGATTCTTTGAGCATTTTTTTTGTTTCTACCAAATCTGAGTCTTTATTCATTGGTGATGGGATGAGATTTTAACTGCTGGCTGGACCCAATCTTAGACCGATCATCTTCTAAACCATTGTCTCTTAACAAATTAGCTTTTTTCTTTTTTATTGAAATGTGGCATTGTTGATGTTTGGTGTTTCTTACATCCTTTAGATAGGGAGTACTCATTTTTTCCCCAAGTTCATCATACATATTCCAGGATTTATTATTTTTTTATTGATAGTCAAATAATTTCATCAGTTCATTCCTGTGAATATAAAGAAATTGCTGTTTCAGATCATGGTCCTGTACTTCTATCTTTAAATCTCCCTGGTTTTCCTCAAACAAACAGAATTTGGCATTTTAATACAACTTTATTATCTGATAGGGAAGTTTTTATATTTCTAGAGATGTATATTATATTATTTTTGAAGAGAATAGAAAGGAAGAGACTTCTAATCTTATTGTATGGGACACTTTCAAGGCCTATATTAGAGGACAAATTATTTCTTATACTGCGAGTGTTAAGAATAAAGCTAATAAAGAAAGAATTGAACTAGCCAACCAACTGAAACAATTGGATCAAAAATATGCTATAGCTCCAGATCCTGTTTTATATAAAAGATGTGTTGAAGTTAAAACTAAATATGATTTTCTGTTAACATAACCAATTGAAACTCAACTTCTTAAAGATAAAACTCAATTTTACATTCATGGAGATGAATCAGGCAAAGCATTGGCCAAGCAATTAAAAACTTCTGTAGTTAAATGACAAATTAAAGAAATTTACAAAACTAATGGTGATAGGACAACTGATCACTCTGAAATAAATGATACCTTGAGAGAATTCTATTCTAAACTTTATAGTTCTGATTCCCCTAAAGATAATACTGTAATGAACAATTATCTAGACCAAATAAATATCCCTGCTCTTTCTGCAGATAACTGCAAACAGATGGATCAACCCATTTCTTATGAGGAAATTGCTGAGGCTATACATTCATTACACTCGCGGAAAGCTCCGGGCCCAGATGGATTTTCTGGAGAATTTTATAAGGCTTTTTCTTTGTTAATTATATCGCAATTACACTAAGTCTTTTTGGATTCTTTCAAACTGGGTAGCTTGCCTCAATCTTTCTATCAAGCTTCTATTTTGCTTATCCTAAGGAAGAGCAAGGACCCAACTGAATGCTCTTCATGTAGGCTAATTTCATTACTCAATGTTGCTACTAAAATTCTGGCTTGTAGGATTGAAAATATTCTACCTTCTATTATTTCTGATGACCAGACTGGTTTTATTAAAAACCAACATTCCCATTTTAATGTACTATTTGTTATTTACCCTCCATCCCAGGAGATATCAGAATGTGTGATATCCTTAGATGCTGAGAATGCCTTTGATCGGGTTAAATGGAATTATTTATTTAAAACCTTAGAAAAATTTAATTTTGGACCAGATTTTATTTATTGGATTAAATTAATTTATTTATCTCCTTCTGCCCAGGTTGTTACTAATTTTCAAAATTCCAAACCATTTAAACTTCATCATGGAACTAGACAATGCTGTCCATTGCACTTTGCTCTAGCTTTAGAACCTTTTGCCATTACTTTTTGAGAATCTAATGATATCTGTGGTATTTTAAGAAGAGGTATTACTCACAAAATCTTGCTTTACGCAGATGACATATTGCTGTTTATCTCTAATGTTCAGGCCTCGTTACCTTGCATACTTTCTTTACTCTTCCATTTTAGCCAGTTTTCAGGATATAAATTGAACCTACATAAGAGTTATTTCCTTTAAATAATTTGGTATTAATTAATACTAATCTCCCTTTTAAAGTTGTAAGAAATCAATTTACTTATTTGGGTGTAACAGTTACTAAGAATTACAAACACCTGTTTAAAGAAAACTTTCTTACTTTATTGAATCATGTAAAAAGGATATCATTAAATTGGTCACTTCTTTCAATACCGCTGATTGGACGAATTAATTCTATTAAAATGAATATTCTACCAAAATTTATATATCTTTTTCAGGCTTTACCCGTTTTTATTCCTAAATCCTTTTCTGACTCTTGATTTTATTTTATCCTTGTATATATGGAAAAATAAACATCCTCATTTAAATAAAGTTCATCTTCAAAAATCTAAAAAGTCTGGAGGTTTAGCCTTACCTAATTTTAGGTTTTATTACTGGGCAGTTAATATACGATATCTTATGTTTTGGCTATATTATATTAATCGTGTAGATTGTCTGGTATGGGTCTCTTTAGAAAGCTAACCCTGTTAATAAATTTTCTATTATTTCTCTTCTTGGATCCTCACTTCCTTTATCTGTAAGTAAACTAACTGATAATTTAATAGTTAAACATACTCTGAGAATCTGGATACAATTTAGAAAACACTTTGGTTTATTGAGGTTTTCCCTTTCAAGCCCCATTTATTCTAATTTTTTTAAAACCCTCTATGATTGATTTAGTTTTTAAGGAATGGGACAGATTGGGTATTAAATGTTTTTGGGATCTGTTTGTTGGAGGAAACCTTTGTTCATTTGAGCAATTGTTGCCTAAATATAGTTTACCTGAAACTCACTTTTTTATATATTTACAAATTAGAGACTTTTTAAGATCTCAATTATGTACATTCCCTATAAGCTCAGATAAGAACTTACTGGACATAATTTTTAGTTTGACACCTTTTCATAATAGTTCAATATCTAAGATTTATAACCATATAACAATCACAGCACGGAAACAGGCCATTCCGGCCCTCCTAGTCCGTGCCGAACTCTTAATCTCACCTAGTCCCACCTACCCGCACTCAGCCCATAACCCTCCACTCCTTTCCTATCCATATACCTATCCAATTTTACCTTAAATGACACAACTGAACTGGCCTCTACTACTTCTACAGGAAGCTCATTCCACACAGCTATCACTCTCTGAGTAAAGAAATACCCCCTCGTGTTTCCCTTAAACTTTTGCCCCCTAACTCTCAAATCATGTCCTCTCGTTTGAATCTCCCCTACTCTCAATGGAAACAGCCTATTCACGTCAACTCTATCTATCCCTCTCAACATTTTAAATACCTCGATCAAATCCCCCCTCAACCTTCTACGCTCCAATGAATAGAGACCTAACTTGTTCAACCTTTCTCTGTAACTTAAGTGCTGAAACCCAGGTAACATCCTAGTAAATCGTCTCTGCACTCTCTCTAATTTATTGATATCTTTCCTATAATTCGGTGACCAGAACTGTACACAATATTCCAAATTTGGCCTTACCAATGCCTTGTACAATTTTAACATTACATCCCAACTTCTGTACTCAATGCTCTGATTTATAAAGGCCAGCGTTCCAAAAGCCTTCTTCACCACCCTATCTACATGAGACTCCACCTTCAGGGAACTATGCACTGTTATTCCTAGATCTCTCTGTTCCACTGCATTCCTCAATGCCCTACCATTTACCCTGTATGTTCTATTTGGATTATTCCTGCCAAAATGTAGAACCTCACACTTCTCAGCATTAAACTCCATCTGCCAACATTCAGCCCATTCTTCTAACCGGCATAAATCTCCCTGCAAGCTTTGAAAACCCACCTCATTATCCACAACACCTCCTACCTTAGTATCATCAGCATACTTACTAATCCAATTTACCACCCCATCATCCAGATCATTTATGTATATTACAAACAACATTGGGCCCAAAACAGATCCCTGAGGCACCCCGCTAGTCACCGGCCTCCATCCCGATAAACAATTATCCACCACTACTCTCTGGCATCTCCCATCTAGCCACTGTTGAATCCATTTTATTACTCCAGCATTAATACCTAACGACTGAACCTTCTTAACTAACCTTCCATGTGGAACTTTGTCAAAGGCCTTGCTGAAGTCCATATAGACTACATCCACTGCCTTACCCTCGTCAACATTCCTCGTAACTACTTCAAAAAATTCAATAAGGTTTGTCAAACATGACCTTCCATGCACAAATCCATGCTGGCTACTCCTAATCAGATCCTGTCTATCCAGATAATTATAAATACTATCTCTAAGATAGTAGAGATGTATGGTATGTTACTGGAGATGAGGAGTGTTCCTTTAGACAAAATTAAGAATCTCTGGGAACACGATTTACAGACATCGATATCTGAGGAAACTTGGAATGAAATTTTAAAACTGGTTAATACTTCATCGCTATGTGCTCGTCATTCCCTCATACAATTTAAGGTGGTACATAGAGCTAATATGACTAAGGATAAGCTATCTCGTTTTTATTCAGATATATCTCCCTACTGTGACAGATGTAATAATGGAGAAGCTTCATTAATTCATATGTTTTGGACTTGTCTGAATCTTGAAAAATATTGGAAGGAAGCTTTTCAAACTTTTCCCTTACTTTTTAAAGCCAATTTTAAGCCTAAACCACTGACGGCCCTTTTTGGTATTGTTGCAGGACAAGATATTAAGCTGAAGGCATCTGATTTACATAGTTTGGCCTTTAGCTCTCTTATAGCCTGGAGGATGCTTTTGTTTAAATGGAAAGATGTTTTTCCTCCTACTCATGCTCAATGGTTATGTGACGTTGTCATGTTTAGATTTAGAGAAGATTTGTTGTTCAATTTCTGAATCTTGTCAAGACTTTCAAACTTTGTGGGGACCTTTTCTGAATTATTTTCAAAACCTTCAATTCGTTGTTTAAACTCAAATGTTGGCTATTATTAAGTTTTATTATATAAGAAGGTATTTACCTTCTTTTCTCCTTATTGAACAGCTTTGGTCTTGGTAGGTGTGAGATTTTTTTTCTTTTATAATAAATTATTATAGTTTAATATAACTATTGATTAACTTATATGAATACGGGGTAATGTAATTGTTATTATGATCAGATTTAAAGTAACTGGTGTTTTTTAAATCTTCTCTGACCTTTTATATACACTTTCTTGTACTCTGTATTTTTCTATGTAGAAACTGATAAAAATATTGGAAAAGAAAAGATTAGGGTTTAAGGACAGAAATGTAGGATGTTAGAGGTCTGATTAGGGTTTAGGGACAGGGATGTGGGGAGTTAGAGGTCAGATTAGGGTTTAGGGACAGGGATGTGGGGAGTTAGAGGTCAGATTAGGGTTTAGGAACAGGGGTGTGGGGAGTTAGAGGTCAGGTTGGGTTTAGGGACAGGGAGGTGGGGAGTTAGAGGTCAGATTAGGGTTTAGGGACAGGGATGTGGGGAGTTAGAGGTCAGATTAGGGTTTAGGGACAGGGATGTGGGAAATTTGTCAGATTAGGGTTTAGGGACAGGGATGTGGGGAGTTAGAGATCAGATTAGTGTTTGGGGACAGGGATGTGGTGGAGTTAGAGATCAGATTAGTGTTTGGGGACAGGGATGTGGGGAGTTAAAGGTCAGATTAGAGGTTAAGGACAGGGATGTGGAGGAGTTAGAGGTCAAATTAGTGTTTAGAGACAGGGACATGGGGAGTTAGAAGTGAGATCTCTGCTTTCCGCTCTGCATTCGAAGAGCAGCAAAGTGGACATTGGTATGAAGGAGATCTGTTGTTGTTGGTCTGTCCTAGGTTGTTGCAGATCAATGAGAGCAGGAGGTATGAAGAGGTGCAAGTCTGGGTCGGTCAACGCACTCGTAGCTGGAGCTGTGGGGCTCCATCATCGTCTCATCTGGGTAGTTCTGGTCACCTACCTACAGTCAGGACACACCTCTCCCTCAATATCTAAAAACCAAAAGAGCTGATTGGGGATTACAGGAGGAACTGGGAAAGGCTCAGCCCAATCAACAACAATGGGTCTGTAGTTGGGAGGGTGAGTAGTTTCAAGTTCCTTGGTATACACATGACCAAAAACCTCAACTGGACTGTACACACTGGCTGTGTAGCAAAAAAAACACAACAGCATCTCTTCCACCTCAGGTGACTGAAGAAGTTCAGCATGAACCCCCAAATCCTCAAGACCTTCTACAGGGGAACCTTTGAGAGCATCCTGACTGGCTGTATCACCGCCTTGTATGGGATCTGCACCAACCTTGATCGCAGGGCACTACAGAGAGTGGTACGGACAGCCCAGTGCATCTTTGGATGTGAACATCCCTCCACTGAGGACATTTATATCAGCTGGTGCAGAAAGAAGGCCTGGAAGATCATCAGGGACACCAGTCACCCCAACCATAAATGTCTGGGAAATGGTACCACAGCATTAAAGCCAGGACCAACAGGCTACGGGACAGCTTCTTTCTACAAGCCATAAGACTTTTAAATTCACACGTCTGTACATTGCAATGGAGTCATAACACAAAGAGTTTTACTCCCTCATGTTGTGGGATGGATATAAGATTTAAATAAATTCTAATTCTGGAAATGAAGAGTGTAGAGAAAATCTACAAAGATGTTGCTGGAACTTGAGGACCTGAGTTATAGGGAAATGTGGAATACATTAGGACTTAATTCCCTGGAAAATAAAACCTAGAAGAATGAGGGGAGATTTGATAGAGTATACAAAATAATGAGGGGTATAGATAGGGTAAATGCAAGCAGGCCTTTTCCACCGAGGTTCGGTGGCACTATAATTGGAAGTCATGGGTTAAGGGTGAAAGGTGAAATGTTTAAAGGGGATATGAGGGGGAATTACTTCACTCAGAGGGTGATGCAAGTGTAGAAAGCTGCCATCAAAATGCAGTTTTGATCTGGGTGCAGGTCAATGGGACTAGGCAGAATAATAGTCTGGCATGGATGAGATGATCTGTGCTGTAGTCCTCTATGATTCTGTGAAACTATGCCTCAAAGCTGCCATGTACATTGCTTGGGTTGTTTAGAAAGTGTGTGATGTGTTGGGCTTCATCAGTCGGGGAGACTTGGAATATTGTGTTCTGTTCTGGTCACCCCTTTATCGGATGGATGTGGAAGGGTTAGGGTGATTGTTAGGATTAGGACTATAGGAAGTATGTGGAAGCTTGAGAGAGGGTGTTGAGCAGATTTGCCAGGATGCTGCCTGGATTGGAGAGCTTGTCCTACGTGGACAGGTTGAGTGTGCCAGGGCTTTTCTCTTTGGAGAGAAGTAGGATGAGAGGCGACTTGATAGAGGCGTACAAGAGGGTAAGAAGCATAGAATGAGTGGGCAGCTAGAGGCATTCTTCCCAGGGTGGAAATGGCTAATATGAGATGGCATAATGTTAAGGTGTTTGGGGTAAGTATAGGGGAGATATCAGAAGTTAGTATTTTACACAGAGTAATGGATGTGTGGAACTTGCTGTCAGAGTTGTGGTTGAGACAGATACATTAGGGACATTTAGCTAGGTACATGGATGATAGAAAAGTGGAGGCTATGTGGGAGGGAAGGTTAGATTGATCTTGGAGTAGGTTAAAAGGTCAGCAGAACATAGTTGGCCAAGATACTAGTACTGTGCTGTAATGTTCTTATAGAGGTGTATAAAATCATGGGGGACAAAAAAGAGGTGAATGGTCACAGATTTTTCAGGTGTAGGGGATTCTAAAATTAGAGAGCGTAGCTTTAACATGAAGAGGAAGGTTTAAAGGGGACCAGCAGGACACATTTTTCACACAGGGGGTTTTGAGTATATGGATTGAATTGCCAGAAGAGGTAGTAGAGGCTGGTACAATTCCAAAGCTTATCAGGGGTACACAGATAGGAACTGTGCAGGGACTCCCAGCCTGGGGTCCACAGACACCTTGGTTAACGGTAGGGGTCCATGGCATTAAAAAAAAAGGTTTGGAACCCCTGACTTAGAGGGATGTGGGTCAAAAACTTTAACAGCACAGTGCACGATGTTGTACTGACCTTTGAACCTATTCTAATCCTTTTCTCTTACGTGGCCCTCTATTTTTTGTTCATCCACGTACCTATCCAAGAGTCTCTTAAGTGTCCCTAATGTATCTGCCTCCACCACACCTGGAGCACGTTCCAATCACTCACCATTCTCTGTGTAAAAAAACTTACTTTGACAGCCCTCCTTTACTTTACTCCAAGTAAAGTTAGCTCATGAGGTCAGCATGGCAGAGGTGGGCTGAATGGCCTGTTTCTAAGCGGTATCACTCTATGACTCTGAAGTATGCACAATGAGTTGAACGTAGATAGCAGGGGTCCACACCCAAAGCTCTGATTTGATAAGCTTCCCAACCTCACATAGACCCTTACTATCAGCGTACACATCACTCACCTCCTTGTCCTTCTTCACCTGTTCATTTCGGATTACGGGTTGGCACAGAGCCAGGTTCATGCAGTGACATTTGGTTTGTTGTTTCCCAGAAACGCTGAGGACCCATATTGCGAGCAGAGCTAGTCCCACAGCTGAACCGCAGAGCATCCCGTCTGCCTGTGCTCTGCCCTGGCTGATCGATTTCATTTCCTAACCACTTCCCCAGCTGTAACAGTCAATCATTGACACAAGTTTCAAACTAACCCCGGTAATGAACAACATGTTTCTGGTAAAGGTACCGTACAGTCGCTTTGACCCATGATGTGGTTGCCAAACTTTTCACCTGCTCTAAGAGCAATCTCAAACACAAGGGATTCTGCAGATGCTGGAGATCCAGAGCAACACACACAAAATACTGGAGGATTCAGCAGGTCAGGCAGTATCTATGGGAAAGCGTAAACAGTCTACATTTTGGGCCAAGACATTTCTTCAGGACTGGAAAGGAAGGGGAGAAGTCAGAGTGAATCAAAGAGCTATCTACAGTATGCTTTCCTCCCACATAGCCCTCTATTTTTTCTATCATCCATGGCTATCTAAGAATTTCTAAAATATCCCTAATGTATCAGCCTCTACCATCCCCCACCAGCAGAATGTTCCACTCAGCCACCACTCTCTTCATTAACAAAAAATTACCTCTGACATCCTCTCCAGTACTTTCCTCTAATCAGCTTAAAATTATCCTTCCTTGTATTAGCCATTTTTGTTCTGGGAAAAAGTCTCTGGCTGCCTACTTGATCTATACCTCTTATCATCTTGTCTTCTCTCTTCTCTTCGGCTGTCATCAATTTTGATGTTGACTGTGCTGAGAGTTTAGCCTCTGCAGGCACGTTTATGGGCCACAAGATCAGCATTAGATCGGCACTGTCTCCCACATCGGTCGCATTTGTGATTTGACTGGTCTAGCATAGTGGTCAGAAGCTGCGCTACAAAGATGTCCTCAAGCTCCATATGAAGAACACTGACATGAATGTCAACACCTGGGAGAAAGATGCTTTGGACAGAAGAAGTTGGCACTGCATTATCAGGAAGTCAATCCCAGCTATCGAGGAGAAAAGGCAGAAGAAATATGAAGCAGGTCATGAACGCAGAGATTCGGTGCTATCATCTTGTACAACTCTATCAAATTGCTTCATATCCTCCTTTGGAGCGAAGAGCAAAAACATTAGCTTGCTCAACCTATCCTCACGAGACATTCTCTCCGATCCAGGCAGCCTCCTGGTAAATCTTTTCTGTACTCTCTCTGAAACTTCCACATCCTTTCTATAATGAGGTGACCAGAGTGTTTTGCTCTAGAAACCTTTCCCGACAGCAGCAGATAAGCAACAGATTTGTGGTCTCACCATCTCTTGGTGTACATGCATTAAATTCTAAACACACAAGATTCTGCAGATGCTGGAAGTCCACGAGTCTCAGCCTGAAATGCCAGGTGTTTATTCATGCATGATGTTCTCCCTTTCCAACACTTTCCAGTGCCAAAGTGGGTGAACAACCAGTAAAGAACCAAGTCAGACGAATGCCAACAGAACTGACTTGGGCAGAACATGATCATCCAGAGATAGAACACTAAGATTGCTGATCTTTGCTTCTGGGAACATTGATGATGTATCAAAGTAAAACATTGTCTTTGGTCCAAATGAGGTTGGAAAGTGGCCCACACAATTCTGTGCTTCTCGAGTTCAATTCCCCCGTTTTAGAGTCAAGTATTATCGAACACTACAGCAGAGTAGCAGGCACTTTAGCCCATATGTTCCATTTCACACTATTAATTTGCCTCGTCCCATTGGCCCACAGCAGGACCATAGCCCCCCCCCCACCCATACCCCTCCCATCCATGTATCTATACAAGTTTCTCTTAAATGTTGTAATCCAGCCCATATCCACCACTTGCACCAGCAGCTCATTTCACCTCCGAGGGAAGAAGTTCCCCCTTACGTTCCCCTTAAACATTTCACCTTTCACACTTAACCCATGACCTCTAATTCTAGTATCACCCAACCACAGTGGAAAAAGCCTGCTTGCATTTACCCTGTCTATACCTTTCATAAGTTTGTATACCTCTATCAAATCTCCCCTCATTTTCCTACACTCCAGGGAATAAAGTCCTAACCTACTCAACCTTTCCCTCTAACTCAAGTCCTCCAGTTTCGGCAAAATCTTCATAACTTTTCTCTGTACTCTTTCAGTCTTATTGAAATCTTTCCTGTAGGTAGGTGACCAAAACTACACACAATGTTCCAAATTAGGCCTCAGCCACGTCTTGTTTATTGAGATACAGCATGGAATAGGTCCCTCCGGCTCTTTGAGCCGTCCCACCCATTAACCACTGATTTAACCCTAACTTAATCACTGGACAACGAGCAATTAATCTACTATCTGGTATGTCTTTGGACTGTGGAAGGAAACCGGAGCACCTGGAGGAAACCCATGCAGTCTGAGGGAGAATGTACAAACTCCTTACAGCAGTGGGGGGTAATGAGCCTGGGTCGCTAGTACTGTACAGTACTGTACTGTGCCACCCATATCTCACACAAGACATGTTTCTGTAATAGTTACTGACATCACTAGGGTTACCTGAGGCTTGGACAACCCATTCTAAAGATTTACCACTATTACTGTGAATTTTTTGGGTCTTGATTCACTCCTCTCCAACAACGTCACAAGTTATTGCATGGGCCGTTAATGAGTTGGGTGTTTGTAGCCTGTACAGCACAGGAACAGGCCCTTCAGCCCACAATCTCTCTGTCCACCACAATACCAATCCAAACCAATCTTGTAGAAATCTCTCCATTCCCTGCATGAACCAACGCCACGGCAGAGTAACGGTTAATGTGACACTATTACAGCTCGGGGCTCATTTCTGCTGTGTTCCTTCCTGTGTACTGTGGGTTTCCTCCCGATGCTCCAGTGTCCTCCCACACTCCAAAGACATACCAGTTAGTAGATTAATCAGTCATTGTAAATTGTCCTGTGATTAGTCTAGGGTTAATTCGGTGGGTTACTGGGCAGCACAGCTTGAAGGGCCAGAAGGGCCTTTTACACACTGTATCTTTAAATTAAAGACAACACAACCTCTTATTGCACTACTTATATATTTCTGATTGTAACTTATAGTAATTAGCTGCCTCAAAACAACAAATTTCACACTCCCCTCTTGTGCACCTCCTCCATCTCTTTCCCCATGGTCTGGTCTCCTCTCCTATCAGATTCCCTCTTCACCCCTTTACCCTTCCCACCTATCACCTCCCAGCTTCTTTCCTCATACCCACTCCTCACCCACCCACCTTCTCCCTCACCTGGCTTCACCTGCCAGCCTGTACTCCTCCCCCTCTCCCCACCTGAGCATAGAAGGGAGAGTTGATAGGGGTATACACAATTATGAGGGGTATAGATAGAGTACATGCAAGCAGGCTTTTACACTGAGGTTGGGTGAGGTCATGGGTCAAGGGTGAAAGGTGAAATGTTTAAGGGGAGTATGAGGGAGAACTTCACTCAGAGGGTAGTGGTATGAAGGATCTTGGTCAGAAATCTTGACTGTTTATTCCTTTTTGTAGACGTCACTCTAGGCTTCCAGCAATTGCAGAATCTCTAGTGTTTATTAAGTTCCACTTGGTCAATTATTTTCTTTTTACTAGACTGTGTTGTTCCCAAAGCTGCCTCTCTGTCTGTGTAAACATCTCCTTGTCGGCTGGTTTACAAGAATCTGTATACATTCACAATTTCAACTTTAATGGTTCCATCATCTTTAATTGTGGGCTCATTTGCCAGCAGTTCTGTCAACTGTGTCAAGAATCAGAAGTCAGGTTTATTATCACTGACTTAGATGATATGAAGTTTGTTGTTTTGCATCAGCACTGTGGCTCAAAGACGAAGTTACCATATGTTACAAAGGTAATTAAAAAGTGCACAATAAAAGGAATTATGAGGTAGTTAGACATCACCGGCACCAGCCTACCCACCATCAGGGGCATACAGTCTATACAGAACAGTGCCAGAAAAAGGCCAGTAACATTGTAAAGGATCCCACCCACCCTGCTCATGGACTGTGTGTCCCACTCCCATCAGGGAGGAGGCTATGTAGCATCCACATCAGGACCACCAGACTCAAAATCAGTTACTTTCTCCGAGCAGTGAGGCTGATCAACACTTCCGCCCACTAACCTCCCCCCCCCACACCCCCAACCACCACTACTTCATCATTTCCTGTCAGTCACCTTATGTACAGACACTCCTGTGCCTAGTGTCACTTTACGGACATACAATCAATCTATGTATATAAGCTATCTTATGTATTTATATTATGTTTTTTACCTTATCGTGATTTTTTTTCTGCATCACATCTGGAGTAACAAATATTTTGTTCTCCTCTACATTTGTGTCCTGTAAATGACATAAAACAATCTTGAATCCATACAGATTTTGTTACACAGTGAATTGAGGTAGAACAATGCAGAATAAAATAACAGCCATGAGAACGTGTAGTGCTGACAGACACTAAAGTGTAAGATTATAACAAGGTAGACTCTGAGGTCAAGAGTCCATCTTATACTAGAGAACTTGTCATTTTAAAAAATATATTAATTTACGGGATGTGGACATCGCCAGCTAAGCCAGCACTTATTGCCCATCCCTCGCTGCCCTTGAGAAGGTGGTGATGAGCTGCCTTCTTGAACCACTGCAGTCACTGAGGTGTAGGTACACCCACAGTGCTGTTAGGGAGGGAATTCCATGATTTTGACTCAGCGGCAATGAAGGAACAGCAATATGTTTTCAAGTCAAGATGGTGAGTGACTTGGAGGGGGACTTACAGTGGTGGTGTTCCCAGGTATCTGCTGTTCTTGTCCTTCTAGAAGGTAGTAGTCATTGGTCTGGAAGGCTCTGCCTTGTACACACTGCTGCAACTGTTCATCGATGGTGGAGGAATGGATGCTCGTGGAAGGGGTACCAAACAAGTGGGCTGCCTTGTACTGGATGGTGTTAAGCTTCTTGAGTGTTGATGGAGCTGCACTCATCCAGGCGAGTGGCGAGTATTCCATTACACTCCTGCCTTGAGCCTTGTAGATGCTGGACAGGCTTTGGGGAGTCAGGAGGTGAGTGTCACACGGCGCAGGATTCCTAGCCTTTGACCTGCTCTGGTAGCCACGCTGTTTATATGGCTAGACCAGTTCAGTTTCCTGTCAATGGTAAGCCCCCAAGGTGTTGATAATAGGGGATTCAGTGATGATGATGCCCCTGAATGTCAAGGGACAATGGTTAGAGCCTTTCTTGTTGGAGAGGTCATTGCCTGGCACTGCGTGGCTCAAATGTCACTTGCCACTTGTTAGCCCGGGCCTAGATATTGTCCAGGTCCTCCTGTTTTGGGTATGAACTGCTTCACTATCTGAGGAGTCATGAATGGTGTAGAACACTGTGCAATCATCTGCGAACATCCCCACTTCTAACTTTATGACAGAAGGAAGCTCATTGATGAAGCAGCTGAAGATGGCTGGTCCTAGGACACTTCCCTGAGGAACTCCTGCAATGAAGTCCTGAGGATGAGATGATTGACCTCCAACTACCACAACCATCTTCCTTTGAATCAGGTATGATTCCAAACAACAGAGTCCCATAGCAGTGGGGTAGAAGCTGTCCTTGAGCCTGGTGATACGTGCTTTCAGATTTATGTATCTTCTGCCTGATGGGAGAGGGGTGAAGAGAATGCCCAGGGTGGGTGGGGTCTTTGATTGTGCTGGCTGCTACACTGAGGCAGTGAGAAGTGTACACCGAGTCCATGGAGGGGGTACTGGTTTCTCTGATGTGCAGAGCTGTGTCCACAACTGTGGAATGCTCTGCTAGGTGTGATGCTGAGGCAGATACATTTGGGGTATTCAAGAACCTCCTGGCAACACGCACAAAACTCAGCAAGTCAGGTAATTTCTTACCACTTGTCCTTCACCCTTGCCCCTTTTCCTTGCCATTATTGCCCTCCAGCCCCCATCCCCTTTACATCACAGAAAGAGTCCAGCCGCAGAACGCTTACTGCCTCTTCCCTCACAATGAGTGGTGATTAATAAGCTGCCCACTTAATGTCATTCAGAGAGCAGCAATTTAACCAGCGTTTTATCCATGCGGTGATTACAGATGGGCACAAATCATCATCTCATTGCTCGAGAGGCCTGAAGGTCACAGAGGACAGGGCTGCGGCCGCCTCAGACTCACGGGAGCCAGGATCAGAGAAAACCGCTCCGTAACCCTAGCAACAACAGCAAAACAATTCCTCCACAAGCTGGCACCACAGAAACCGGCTGAGTGGAGATTTCCACAGAAATCTAAACACAAGGGATTCTGCAGGTGTTGGAAACCCGGAGTAACACACACAAAATGCTGAAGGACCCCAGCGGGTCAAGTAGCATCTACACAGGGAATAAATAGTCAACATTTTGGGCCGAGACCCTTCGTCAGGATGAGATACATAGGTGACAATTTCCACCGATGCCGTTTGACTTGCTAAGGTCCTCCAGCATTTTGTGTGGTGTTACTCTAAAGGAAAAGAGTGGTGTTTCCATAACATCTTTCACTTCCCTTTCAAAACAACCCAGATTTTGGTAGCCAGTTCTGAAGCTGTGTTAGAGGTAGACTCAACCAGCTAGGTCACGGGCACAAATCTCCCCACCTTCGAGGACATCTTTAACAGATGATACCTCAGGAAAGTGGCATCCACCATTAAGGACCCTCGCCATCCAGCACATGCCCTCTTCTCATTACTACCATCAGGGAGGAGGTACAGGGTCCTAACAGTGCAGAGCAAATTTTAGGAAAGTTTCTTCCCCTCCACCATCAGATTACTGAGCAGTCTATGAACCCATGAACGCTGGCTCACATCTGCACTACCTGCAGCCTTCGTTTATTTATAGTCCACTCAGTGGCCTCTTTATCAGGTGCTCCTGTACACCTCATTAATGCAAATAAGACATAGGAGCAGAATTAGGCCACTTGGCCCATTGAGTCCTCTCCGCCATTTAATCATGGCTGATCCTTTTATTTTCCTCTCCTCAACCCCATTTCCCGGCTTAATATGCCGAGACCTGATGAAGGCCTGCTAAGTCCCGATGGAAGGTCTCAGCCCGAAACGTTGGCTGTTTATTCTTCTCCATAGATGCTGCCTGACCTGCAGAGCCCCTCCGACATTGTGTGTGTTGACCCTCAATGCTTTGTGTTTCTGGAACATCAAACAGCACAGCACAAGATCACGCCCCTCAGCCCACAGCGTTGCTTCCCTCCAAACAGATCAGGTGATCACTGAATCTAAATTTTATTTCTACATTAGCTGACTCAACCAAGAAACTTATACTGAAATTGCATTAAGCCATTCATTAATTTAAATAGATGATGACAATTGATCTTTTGTGAAAGCTCTCTATAATTACGAATTCCAGGAAATATTCTAGAAATATTTTATAGTGGAGTAGCTCCCTTCAAAATAGGTAAAGACAAGCAATTTCTTCAAACTAATCCATCAGTCCCAAAGGTACAAACTGGCAGGGTTGTAAATGAGGATGTACTAAAAAGTCCATCCTTTGTGCTATCATTTCACGGTATAAACCTTGAGGCAGAAACAAGAGCAAATATACCTCAGAACGATTTTATGTTATTATTAAAGGACTTTAGACTCTTACAAGATGAAAAGATAAATCAATGGATCAAAGGGCACTGGAGCGTGAAGATAGCAGATATTTGTAGTAAACACAAGGTGGTGATTGTGGGAGATTTTAATTTTCCACACATAGATTGGGAAGCTCATTCTGTAAAAGAGCTGGATGGTTTAGAGTTTGTGAAATGTGTGCAGGATAGCTTTTTGCAACAATACATAGAAGTACCGACTAGAGATGGGGCAGTGTTGGATCTCCTGTTAGGGAATGCGATAGGTCAGCTGACAGATGTATGTGTTGGGGAGCACTTCAGGTCCAGTGATCACAATAGCATTAGCTTCAATATAATTATGGAGAAGGACAGGACTGGACCTAGAGTTGAGATTTTTGATTGGAGAAAGGCTAACTTTGAGGAGATGCGCAGGGATTTAGAGAGAGTGGATTGGGTCAAGTTGTTTGATGGGAAGGATGTAATAGAGAAATGGAGGTCATTTAAGGGTGAAATTATGAGGGTACAGAATCTTTATGTTCCTGTTCGGTTGAAAGGAAAGGTTAAAGGTTTGAAAGCGCCATGGTTTTTAAGGGATATTAGAAACTTGGTTCGAAAAAAGAGGGATGTCTACAATAGATATAGGCAGCATGGAGTAAAGGAATTGCTCGAGGAATATAAAGAATGTAAAAGGAAACTTAAGAAAGAGATTAGAAAAGCTAAAAGAAGTTACGAGTTTGGTTTGGCAAATAAGGTGGAAGTAAATCTGAAAGGCTTCTACAGTTATATTATAAGCAAGAGGATAGTGAGGGATAAAATTGGTCCCTTAGAGAATCAGGGTGGTCAGCTATGTGTGGAGCCGAGGGAGATGGGAGAGATTTTGAACGATTTCTTCTCTTCGGTATTCACTAAGGAGAAGGATATTGAATGGTGTAAGGTGTGGGAAACAAGTAAGGAAGTTATGGAACCTATGACAATTAAAGAGGTGGAAGTACTGGCACTTTGAAGAAATTTAAAAGTGGATAAATCTCCGGGTCCTGACAGGATATTCCCCAGGACCTTGAGGGAAGTTTGTGTAGAGATAGCAGGAGCTCTGACGGAGATCTTTCAGATGTCATTAGAAACGGGGATTGTGCCAGAGGATTGGCGTATTGCTCATGTGGTTCCATTGTTTAAAAAGGGTTCTAGAAGTAAGCCTGGCAATTATAGACCTGTCAGTTTGACATCAGTGGTGGGTAAATTAATGGAAAGTATTCTTAGAGATAGTATTTATAATTATATGGATAGACAGGATCTGATTAGGAGTAGCCAGCATGGATTTGTACGTGGAAGGTCATGTTTGACAAACCTTATTGAATTTTTTGAAGAAGTTATGAGGAATGTTGACGAGGGTAAGGCAGTGGATGTAGTCTATATGGACTTCAGCAAGGCCTTTGACAAAGTTCCACATGGAAGGTTAGTTAAGAAGGTTCAGTCGTTAGGTATTAATGCTGGAGTAATAAAATGGATTCAACAGTGGCTAGATGGGAGATGCCAGAGAGTAGTGGTGGATAATTGTTTATCGGGATGGAGGCCGGTGACTAGCGGGGTGCCTCAGGGATCTGTTTTGGGCCCAATGTTGTTTGTAATATACATAAATGATCTGGATGATGGGGTGGTAAATTGGATTAGTAAGTATGCTGATGATACTAAGGTAGGAGGTGTTGTGGATAATGAGGTGGGTTTTCAAAGCTTGCAGGGAGATTTATGCCGGTTAGAAGAATGGGCTGAATGTTGGCAGATGGAGTTTAATGCTGAGAAGTGTGAGGTTCTACATTTTGGCAGGAATAATCCAAATAGAACATACAGGGTAAATGGTAGGGCATTGAGGAATGCAGTGGAACAGAGAGATCTAGGAATAACAGTGCATAGTTCCCTGAAGGTGGAGTCTCATGTAGATAGGGTGGTGAAGAAGGCTTTTGGAACGCTGGCCTTTATAAATCAGAGCATTGAGTACAGAAGTTGGGATGTAATGTTAAAATTGTACAAGGCATTGGTAAGGCCAAATTTGGAATATTGTGTACAGTTCTGGTCACCGAATTATAGGAAAGATATCAATAAATTAGAGAGAGTGCAGAGACGATTTACTAGGATGTTACCTGGGTTTCAGCACTTAAGTTACAGAGAAAGGTTGAACAAGTTAGGTCTCTATTCATTGGAGCGTAGAAGGTTGAGGGGGGATTTGATCGAGGTATTTAAAATGTTGAGAGGGATAGATAGAGTTGACGTGAATAGGCTGTTTCCATTGAGAGTAGGGGAGATTCAAACGAGAGGACATGATTTGAGAGTTAGGGGGCAAAAGTTTAAGGGAAACACGAGGGGTTATTTCTTTACTCAGAGAGTGATAGCTGTGTGGAATGAGCTTCCTGTAGAAGTAGTAGAGGCCAGTTCAGTTGTGTCATTTAAGGTAAAATTGGATAGGTATATGGACAGGAAAGGAGTGGAGGGTTATGGGCTGAGTGCGGGTAGGTGGGACTAGGTGAGATTAAGAGTTCGGCACGGACTAGGAGGGCCGGAATGGCCTGTTTCCATGCTGTGATTGTTATATGGTTATATGGTTATATTATCTGAAGAAACATGGAAACTTGTAGTAACAGTGGTCAATTCCACTATTCAATATAATCACGAATAATTATCCAAAGTCCTGTTCGTATTTTCTTCCTGTATTCCTTTATTTGTTTGGCTAATCAGCCAATCAAGTGGCAGCAACTCAATGCATGAAAGCATATAGACATGGTCAAGGGGTTCAGTTGTTGTTCAGACCAAGCATCAGGATGGGGAAGAAATGTGAACTAAGTGATCTTGACTGTGGAATGATTGTTGGTGCCAGACAGGGTGGTTTGAGTATCTCAGAAACTGCTGATCTGGGGTTTTCACACACAACAGTCTCCAGAGTTTACAGAGAATTGGTGTAAATTGAACAGCAGTTCTTTGTGCAAAAGCTCCTTAATAATGAGAGGTCAGAGGAGAATGGCCAGACTAGGCACAAGCTGACAGGAACTCAAATACCCTCTCGTTATAACAGTGGTGTGCAGAAGAGCATCTCTGAATGCACAACAGGTTGAACTTTGAAGTGGATGGGCTACAGCAACAGAAGGCCACAACAGATACTCAATGGCCACTTTGTTAGGTGTGGCCTAACTAGAGTTTTATAAAGCTGCATCACAGCTTTCTGACACTTGAACTTGATTCTTAACACATAAAGACAGGCAAAATGCTTCCTGTACCACCCTATCAGCCTGCATAGCCAATTTCCAGGAATGATGGACTTGAACCCAAACATCACTCATTTGCCAAACTGTGTGTTTGACGAGGCTTTTCAGTTTCAGATTGCGTGTGCATTGGACCGTACAGTGAAATGCCTAGTTTGCATTAATAAACAATATCACCTAGGGATGTGCAGGTTGCAGCCCAGATCTGCCACTACATATTCCGACAGCAACACAGCTAGTCTGCAATGTTCGGTAGAACAATACAACAGCAACAAAACAACAAGAGCTAAACAAGTGCCATTCCTCCCTCCCTCCCTGACCCCCCACCCACCTATGCACACACAATTCTTCAACCTTAAGATTAGCTATCTTCGGCCTCCAGTAGACTTTCGGATTTATAGACAATGGATTTCAACTTCCCCGATGGACTCACAGATCCAGGCTTCCACCCATTTCTGGACTTAAGACCATGAGACGATATGACACAGGAGCAGAGTAAGGCCATTTGACCAATTGAGCTGGCTCCACCATTCCATCATGGCTGATGTATTATCCCTCTCAACCCCGTTCTCCTGCCTTCTCCTCATAACCTTGATGTCCTTACTAACCACCAATGTATCACCCTCCATTTTAATATACCCAATGACCTGGCCTCCACTGCCATCCATGGCAAAAAAATTCCACAGGTCCATCACCCTCTGGCTAAAGAATTTTTTCCTTATCTCTGTTCTAAATGGACATGCCTCTATTCTGGAGCTGTGCCTTTGGGTCCTAGACCCACCCACAGCCTCTCCACAGCCACTCTATTGAGGCCTTCCAATATTTTCAATAGGTTTAAATGAGACCCCCCCCCCCCATTCATCTAAACACCAGTGAGTGCAAGGCCAGAGCCATCGGGCTTCAAGCTTCATCATCGACCCTGGGTCCTGCCGATGGAGGTGAAGGAGGAGCCTTGAGCTGGCTTGGGACGGAGTCACGTCTGCCCCACAGGTGCAGAGCGGATTCTTTTATTTGTTGCCTCTCTTCCAGATTAGCATCTTCCAGGGCTTACGATGCTGAAGGCAGGGCTTTGGTTGTTAATTGTATCCTCTGGGAGGAGGGATAATTTCAATTAAGGATATTCTTCCGTGCAATAAAAAGAAACTGTCATCTTCCCCCATGCATTAACATCTGTTCTGAGGCTCCAGTTACTGAGAACACACAGAATCTTCCTCTAGTTTTCGTCTACATGACTCCGATGTGATTGCACAAGGCACAGATAGTGTGAGGATGATCTCAAAATAGGCAATGCTGAGGATCAAAGTTCAGAGTAAGTCTATTACCAAAGCACAATGTCACCATATACAACCCTGAGATTCATTTTCTTGTGGGATTCACAGTAAATACAAAGAAACACAATATAATTGATAAAAGACTGCACACTACAAGATGGACAAACATCCAATGTGCAAAAATCAACAAACTGTGGAAATATAAAAATAAAAAAAAATAAAAAATAAGCAATAAGTATCAAGAACATGAGATGAAGAGTCCTTGAAAGTGAGGCTATAGGTTGAGGGAGCAGTTCAGTGTTGGGGTGAGTGATGTTATCCCCTCTGGTTCAAGAGCCTGATGGTTGAGGGGTAATAACTGTTCCTGAACCTGGTGGTGTGAATCCTGAGGCTCCTGTACCTCCTCCCTGATGACAGCAGTGAGAAGAGAGCGTGGCCTGAGTGGTGGGGGTCCCTGATGATGGGTGCTGCTTTCCTGTTACAGCGCTCCACGTAATTGTGATGAACAGTAACAGGATGACCTTGGTCTGCTTGGTACATGGCTGAAGATTAGCAAATGGCTTTTAATCCAGATAATGTAAGGAATTGCATTTTGGGAGATCATATCAGGATAGCACTTACAGAGTGGACAATGCACAACACAATTTGTCTCCTCTGTTTCTGGGGTGTGTTATGCAAGAGAGGGAGCTAGGACTAAAAGTTCATAGTTCACTGAAAGCAGCAACAAGGTGAAGAAGGCGATTGGCGTGCTGGCTTTTATCAGTCAGGGAAGTGAGTATAGAAGCTGGGAAGTTATGTTGCAGTTATCTAAGAAGTTAGTGACGACACACACGGAGTATTGCAGACAGTTTTGGTGGCCTCGCTACATGAAAGAAGGCATTAAACTAGTAAGAGTGCAAGAAGATGTATTAATTTTTAGTTTTTAATGTAATTCAGTGATAGAGCATGGAGTAGGCCCTTCTGGCCCTTTAAACTATGCTGCCTAATCATGAGACAATTTACAATGCCTAATGATTCTTCCCGGCACATCTTTAGACTGTGGGAGGAAACTGGAGCACCCGGAGGAAACGCACACATTCCACGGGGAGGATGTATAGACACTCCCCACAGAACGGCTCTTATGTCTTAGAGTCTTATGGTCATGATTCTTTCTGCTGACAGTTCATGATCTTTTATAGAATATATAACATAGATCAGTACAATACAGGATTAGGCCCTTCGGCCCAAAATGTTGTGCCAAACCAATTAAATTAGTAATCAAACAGCTAACGAAACTAATCTCTTCTGCCTACACAATGTCCATATCTTCCCACTCACCTCACACCCATGTGCCTATCTAAACATCCTTTAAATATCCCTGATGTTTCTGCTTCCAGCACCACCCAGATGGATAGATTGATCCCAAAGGAAATTACAATGTCACAGTAGCATTACAAGTTCATGGATATAAATATTAGAAGTAAGAAAGAATAAAAAAGTAAGTTACCACAAGCAGTTGAACAGGAGGGGTCAACAGGAGGGGGCTATAGGGTGACTCATTATAGAGCCTAATGGCTGAGGATTAGGATGACCTCATATCGCGCTCTTTGGAGCAGCGCAGTTGTCTTAGTCTATCACTGAAAGTGCTCCTCTGTTCAGCCGAGGTGGCATGCAGAGGGTGAGAAACATTGTCCAGAATTGCCAGGATTTTCCGTAGGTTCCTTTGTTCTACCACAGTCTCCAATGCGTCCAGCACTCTGTGCAAAACTCCCCTTTTGAAGTTAGCCCCTCCTCACTTTAAATGCACGTGCTGTGGCATTAGACATTTCAACCCTGGGAGCCTGTCTACTCTATCTATGCTTCTCAGAATCCTGTAAACCTCTATCAGATCTCCCCTCAGCATTCGCTACTCCAGAGAAGAAAACCCAAGTTTGTCCAACCTCTCATTTCTTTTCCTATCCCTGGACTCATGAGGTTGGAGGGGAAAAAACAGGAAGCAGGGACAGCTAAAGGCCTTTGCCACCCCTGAGGAGGAGAGCTCATTGATTAGCCCTTTGGAGCCTCTTAAGAACCAAAGTGGCTTCTTTATCACGTCTCCTTTTGACATCAGGGAGCTGTAATCAGGGTCACTGGAGGAGGTGATTAATCAATCCCCGTTGTACCTGTCAGGGAACGGAGCAGAAAAACATGTTGGAGTGTTTGTGACATCTCAGGAAGGGAAGAGTGAGGTCACGATAGCTCATAGCTCTACAGAACAGGCACCGTGGAGCATTCTGCAATGGGACGTGAGAAACAGTCCGTTGTTTTATGGGTCTTCCCTTTCTTCTTTGTGGTAAGTACTTGTGATAACTTCACTCAACTTCACTCTCCCTATCACTCAACTTTTCCCATGACTTATTGACTCCTTTTAAAGACTCTTCATCTCAACATCAATATTTATTGCTTGCTTGCTTGCTTATTTATTTATTTACCTATCTATCTATCTATTTATTTATTATATTTTCTTCTTTTTGTATTTGAATAGTTTGTTGTCTTTTGTTTGTGTGTCTTGTGTTTTCCATTGCTTGGAAGATGTTTCTTTGTATTTATGGTGAATGCCTGCAAGAAAATGAATCTCAGGGTATGATATGGTGACATATATGTACTTTGATAATAAATTTACTTTGAACTTTGAATTAATTAGCACACCTCTGTTAAGAAACAGTCTCCCCCCTTCACTTCACCGGATGTGTGCTTGTTTTATCCAATGGATCCTTGTTTTAGAATACGTGCCAGTGGTGAAAATTGCAGAGGTTAAGTTGTTAGTAGAGATCAGCTAGAGTAGCACACACAAAATGCTGGAGGAATTCGGGTCAGGCGGTATTTAACAGGAGGAATAAACAGTCAATGTTTCGGGCTGAGACCCTTCTTCAGGGCTGGAAAGGAAGGGGACAGAATCCTAATAAGAAGGAAGGGGTGGCGGGAAGGGGAAAAAGACCCGTTAGAGGACCTCAGCTCGAAACTGTGACTGTTTACTCTTTTCCATAGGCACTGCCTGACCTGCTGAGTTCCTCTGGCATTTTGTGTGGCTTACTTTAGATTTCCAGCATCTGCAGAATCTTTTGTGTTTATATATATCAGCTGGGCACTGTGGATGGTACAGATACAAAGCAAGAATTGTTGGGCTGCTTATCTGAGAAAGGATGTGCTGGCATTGGAGAGGGTCTAGAGGAGGTTCACGAGAATGATCCTGGGAATGAAAGGGTTAACACGAGGAGTGTTTGATGGCTCTGGGCATGACTCACTGGAGTTTAGAAGAATGAAGGGGGATCTCATTAAAACCTATCAAATATTGAAAGACCTAGTTAGGGTGCATATGGGGAAGATATTTCCAATAGTGGGGGAGTCCAGGACCAGTAGGCACAGTCTCAGAACAGAGAGATGTCATGTAGAACAGAGATGAGGAGGAATTTCTTTAGTCAGAGGGTGGCATGTGTGTTATCTCAGTGGAAAAAGTCAGCTTGCATTTACCCTGTCTATATCCCACCTTATTTTGTGTATCATTATCAAATCTCCCCTCATTCTCCTACAGTCCAGGGAATAAAGTCCTAACCTATTCAACCTTTCCCTGTAAATCAGGCCCTCAAGTCCTCAAGAAAGAAGCAGGTTTCAGGTTGAAGATCCCTTGTCAGAATGAGTTATCACACAAAGTACATTGCAGATGCTGTGGTCAAATCAACATGTACAAACAAGCTGGAGGAACTCAGCACGTCAACCCACAACCCACAACAGACAGGATCTCCCGGTTGCCACTCACTTCAACTCTCCTTCACATTCCCATTCGGATATGTCCATACATGGCCTCCTCTACTGCCATGACGAAGCCAAACTCAGGTTGGAGGAGCAACACCTCATATACCGTCTGGGTAGTCTCCAGCCCCTTGGTATGAACATCGAATTCTCCAACTTCCGGTAATTCCCTCCCTCTCCTTTCCGCTATCACACTTTCACTCTGTCTCTTCTTCTAGCTGCCTATCACCTCTCTCATGATTCTGCCACCTTTTACTACCCATAGTACTTTCCCCTTACATTCCTTCTTCACCTCTCTGGTCTATCCCCTCCCTGCTTCCCCTCCCCCACCCCTTGATCTTTTCTCTGATTGGTTTTTCACCTGCACCTTCCCCCTCCCCCCACCTTCTTTATAGGGCCCCTGCCCCCTCCTTCTTCAGTCCTGACGAAGGTTCTCGGCCCCGAAGCGTTGACTGCTCATTTAAACGGATGCTGCCCGACCTGCTGAGTTCATCCAGCTTGTTTGTACGTGTTGATCAGAATGAGTTATGTTTTGTGGTTTCATGGTCTTTATGCATAGATTAAGTTTTATATTCATAAAATCATGCTAAGGACAGGGGTGTCTGTATATAAGGTGACTGACAGGAAATGATGAACTAGTGGTGGTTGGGGGTGTGGAGGGGTGGGTTAGTGTGTGGAGGTGTTGATCAGTCTTACTGCTCGGGGAAAGTAACTGTTTTTGAGTCTGGTGTCCCTGGTGTGGATGCTACGTAGCCTCCTCCCTGATGGGGGTGAGTCACAGAGTCCATGAGCAGGAAGGGTGGGATCCTTCATGATGTTACTGGTCCTTTTCTGGAACCTTTCTGTATAAATGTCCTTGATTGTGGGACGGCTGTTGCTGGTGATGCATTGGGCAGTTTTGACTCCCTGTTGCAGAGTCTTCCAAGCCACCACATTGCGTACCACGCCGGGAAGCAACTTGTCAGGATGGGGATAAATTGGAGAGACGTTATAGTTCTGGTTGCTCCATTACAGGAAGGATGTGGAGGCTTTGGAGAGGGTGCAGAAGAGACTCACCAGGATGCTGCCTGGATTAGAGGTATGGATTATAAGGAGAGGGTAGGAAAACTTGGTTTGTTTTCACGGAAGTATTGGAGGGGAATCTGAGAAATTTTCAGTGATTACATTTCTCTGTAGTCTTCTCAGAGCCCCTCTGCCTTGGATTTGAAACGAGTAATGTTAAATCATAAACACAGGATTCTGCAAACGTTGGAAATCCAGAGTGACATACAAAAATGCTGAAGGAACTCAGCAGGTCAGACAGCATCTATGGAGAGGAATGTTACAGGAGCATCAAAACTAAAACCACAAGGCTACTAAACAGCTTCCTCCCACAGGCAGTCAGGCTGCTAAATAGCTGCTCTACCTGACTCTGCTTTGGACACTTTTAACTTGCACTGGACACTTATAACTTGTTTTTAACTGACATGTGGCTGTTGTGTTTTACTATTTATTGTTATGTTTATTATTTAGTGTTGCATTTGTTATGTTATGATTGCACTGCTCCTGGGAAACGCTGTCTCATTCTGCCCTGCAGAGCTGATGTACGGTCAGAATGACAATAAAGTTTTTGAATCTTGAATCTTGAAACAGTGAACATTTCGGGCTGAGACCCTTCATTAGGACTGGAAACAAAGGGGAGGAGGTGTCAGAATAAGAAGGTGGGGAGGGGAGGGATTACAAGATAACAGGTGACAGGTGAGATCAAGTGAGAGGTCAGGGAGTGGGGGTGAAATAAGAAGCTGAGAAGTGATAGGTGGAAGATGTAAAGGGCTGAAGAAGAAGGAATCTGATAGGAGAGGAGAGTGAACATGGGAGAAAGGGGAGGAGGAGGGGCACCAGAGGGAGGTGAGCAGAAGAGAAGGGGTAGGAGGGGAACCAGAATGAGCAAAGGAGAAGAGAGAAGGGGAAGGGGGAGAAATTACCAGAAATTAGGAAAATTGAGTAATGTTAAATTTTATGGATTGGTTCAAGTGAGGTGCTGGGCAGTTTTGACTACCCACTATAGAGCCTTCCAGTCCACTATCACACAGTTTCCACCCATGCAGTGATGCAGGATGGGGATAAGCTTGGAGGGAAGTTACAGTTATGGTCACCCCATTATAGGCAGGATGTGGAGTCTTTGTAGAAGGTACAGAAGAGGTTTACCAGGATGCTGTCTGGATTAAAGAGTGTAAACTATATCGAGAGATCTGACAATCTTGGGTTATTTTCTCTGGAGTGGCTGAGGGAAACCCTTTAGAAAGTAATAAAAAATATGAGAGGGTGGTCAGTTAGTCTTTTACCCAGGCTAGAAATGTCAAGTACCAGAAGCCTGCATTCGAGGAGAGAGAGGGTAAGTTTAAAGGAGATGTGTGGTGCAAGACTTTTACACAGAGGGTGGAGGGTAGTGTAACATGCTTCCCGGGGTGGTGGAGGTAGATATGATAGTGGCGTGTAAGAGGCTGACGAATGGACACAAAAGATGCAAGGTATGAAGGGATAGGGGTCATGTGCAGGCAGAAGAGATTTAGTTTAGTTTGGCATTGTGTTCAGCACAGATATTGTGGGCTGAATGGCCTGCACCTGGCTTTACTCTTCTGAGTCTATGTTCTCTATTCTATGTTCTATGTTCCAAGTTGTATGTTGCATGTTTTATGCTACATGTTCTATGTTCTATGTAAGTTTAAGTTCAAATTCATTGTCACTCAACTGTACACATGTACACCGCCAAACAAAACAACGTTCCTCCGGACCAAAGTGCACAACACAGTACATATAACTCACACATAATGCTTAAGGTAATATTATCACAAATAAATTAACATCTAATATGGTGCATATAGGGTACAAGTTAAAAGTAAACAGGGAAATGCTACTGCCACTTCATACGTGCTGAGACCGATGCTGAGATTCACACGTGCTGAGACCGATGCTGAGATTCACACGTGTTGAGACCGATGCTGAGATTCACATGTGCTGGCAGGGGGTTCAGTTGTCTTGCAGCCTGGGGGAAGAAGATTGTTCCTCATTGCAGACTGAACATGATTTAACTCAATTAACCTTTCATCCAAACATTTCTAACAAAATTCATATAATTGTAAGACATAGGAACAGAATATGGCCATTTGGCCCATCAAGTCCGCTCCATCATTCCATCATGGCTGATTTATTATCCCTCTCAACCCCATTCTCCTGCCTTTCCCCATAACCTTTGATGTGCTCATTAATCAAAAATGTATCAATCTCAGTTTTAAATATACTCAATGACTTGGCCTCCACAACTATCTGTGACAATGAATTCCACAGATTCAGTACCCTCTGGCTAAAGAAATTCCTCCTCATCTCTGTTCTAAATAGTGTCCCTCTATTTTGAGCCTGTGCCCTCTGGTCCTAGACTCAGCTGCAATAGGAAGCATCCTCTCCAAGTCCACTCTATCTCGCCCTTTCAATACTCGATAGTTTTCAATGAGATCCCCCACCCTCTCCATTCTTCTAAACTCCAGCAAGAACAGGCCCAGAGCCATGAAATACTCTTCCTATGTTAACCTTTCACTCTCGTGAACCTCCTCTGAGTCAAACTGAAGGTGCATAGTTCAAGATTCCCAGTTGTTTAATGTTACTTCCAGTACACAAGTGTCAAGGAGAACAAAATCATTGTCACTGGATGTGAGCAGCACAAAATGCACACAACAAGATAAAGGACACAATAATAATGAAAACACGATAAATACAAATACATAAGATAGCTCATATACATAGATTGATTGTATGTCCGTAAAGGTTTCAGAGGTTTCAAAGGTAAATTTAATGTCAGAGAAATGTATACAATATACATCCCAAAATGCTTTTTCTTCACAACCATCCATGAAAACAGAAGAAAGTATGACAGCTAAATGTTAGAACCCCAAAGCCCCCCCCAGCTTCCCTCTCCCGCGCATAAGTGGCAGCAAGCAATGGACCTCCTCCCCCCACCAGCAAAATAAAAGCATCAGCACCCCCCACCGAGCACTCAAGCGTGCAGCAAAGTAACAGCAAAGACACAGACTTGCAGTACCCCAAAGACTGCTCATTCACCCGGTATTTGACATACCACAGGCTCTCTCTCTCTCCTGAATAAGGGAGAAAGCGATAACTCTGTTTCACAGCGAGAGGAGAGACATAACAAACAACTCATTGGTTTATGATGTTTGAAGTCTGTTGAGTCGCTTTTTCCGAGTTCCGTACCCAAAGATCTGAGGTCTCTGGGCACTCCAGCGTAGGTCTCCCGACTCCCACAACACACCGATCTCCTGCCAGGACACCGATCTTCGATTTGTTTGTCTCCAGAGCCACGAGATCTCGGGCCTCTGAAGGTGAGCGAAGCTCATAGGCCGCGTCATTGACATGCTGAATAACGGCCAGGCATGAAGCCCTGAGAACGGGTCCCATTCCTGCAAAGAACCAAAGTCAGCGTGTAACTCCAGGTCAGGGTCTTCAAAAGAGCCCTGAAAGGGAAAAATAGAGATATTAAAGAAGGAAATAGAGCTGTTTCTGAAGATGCAAACAAAGGAGTCGCCGTTTAGCTCCAGAATGACACTAAAGTGACGCTAGGCACAGGAGTGTCTGGACATAAGGTGACTGACAGGAAATGATGAAGTAGTGGTGGAGGTGTTGATCAGCCTTATAGCTTGGAGAAAGTAACTGTTTTTGTGTCTGGTACGTAGCCTCCTCCTTGTTGGAAGTGGGACAAATAGTCCATGAGCAAGGTTGGTGGGATCCTTCATGATGTTACTGGACATCTTCTGGCACCTTTCTGTATATACGTTTTTGATAGCAGGTAGGCTGGTGATCTAATGGAGTTGGTGACGGGAACTGATCCAGTGAACATGAAACCAGGATTTCAGGAGAAGGAAAGTAGAGGTCCATGACCTAGTCATTACTGGGGGATCAGAGGTGGAGAGGTCAGCAACTTTAAATTCCTCAGTGCTATCATTTCAGAGGACCTGTCCTGGGCCCAGCACGTAAGTGTGATTATGAAGAAAGCACCTCCTACTTCCTTAGGAGTTTGGGAAGATTTAGCATGCTTCCAAAACTTTGACAAACTTCTATAGACGTTTGCTGGAGAGTATGATGACTGATTGCATCACAGCCTGGCATCGAAACAGCAATGCCCTTGAACAGAAAATCCTACAAAAGTCCATCATGGGTAAAGCCCTCCCCACCAATAGAGCATATCTACATGGAGCATTTTCGCAGGAAAGCAGCGTCCATCATTAGAGAACGCCCCCACTACCCAGATCACGCTCTCTTCTCGCTGCTGCCATCAGGAGCTAGTGGGGTTCTCGAGCTTCATCCACAGCACAGTCGTGTTTCAGTTAGTGCAACCCTTTACAGTGTCAGTGATCAGAATTTGACATTCGGTTCCCACCGCTGTCGGTATGGAATTTGTATGTTCTCCTTTAGGCTAGGTAGCTTTCCTCTGGGTGCTCTAGTTTTCAAAAACATACCGGTTAGGTTTGTAAATTGTGGGCATGCTATACTGGCAGTGGAAATGTGGTGACTCTTGCGAGCAGCCCCCAGAACATCCTCGGACTGTGTTGGTCATTGATGTAAATGATGCATTTCACTGCATGTTATAAGACCATAAGACTATCAGACTTAGGAACAGAATTAGGACATTCAACCCATCGAGTCATCTCCGCCATTCCATCATGTCTGATTCATTTCCCTTCCAACCCCCTTCTCTTCATAACCTTTCACACCCCAACTAATCACGAACCTATCAACCTCTGCCTTAAATACACCCAATGACTAGCTGCATTTGGATGTACGTGTGACAAATAAAGCTAATTTTAAATGATTAAATCTTTAAAAAGCTGTTGAGTGAACTATTGATGATTTCTAGATGAGATTGATATCTGTGTATTGAAAGCTTCAGAACCCAGTTGACTGGATTGAGCTAAAATAATCTGAGCTTTGCTCTGAATCAGATTTGGAAGAGCCTCAGGTGTTTAAACAGCCTCTTTGTAGTCCCATTCTTTGTGTTCTGAAACTGGAAAATTTGGTTTAATCTTTTCACATGTACTGAGGTATAGTGAAAAATGTTATTCTGCATGTCGGAGAGCTGGTCTGTGCACACCTACACTCACATCACTCTATATACATGCAGTAGGGAGCATTCTAACGAGCTGTGTCACCGTGTGGTTTGGAATCTGTGCTGAGGCGGACAGGAAGTTCAACGATGGGTAGTCAAAAACTGTCCAGTGCATCACCAGCACAGACTATACCTGCCAACAAGGATATATATATATACAGAAAGGTGCTGGAAAAGGGCCAGTAACATCATGAAGGATCCCACCCACCCTGCTCATGGACTGTTTGTCCCACTCCCATCAGGGAGGAGGCTATGTAGCATCCACACCAGGACCACCAGACTCAAAATCAGTTACTTTCCCCAACAAGTAATTCTGACCAACACCTCCACCCATTAACCCACTCCTCCACACCCCGAACTATGACTACTTTATCATTTCCTGTCAGTTACCTTATGTACAGACACTCCTGTGCCATTACGGACATACAATCAATGCATGTGTATAAGCTATCTTATGTCTTTACATATACCATGCTTTTAAATTATTATTATGTTATTTATCTTATTGTATTGTTTTCTGTGTTGCATTGGGTCTGGAGTAATGATTATTTTGTTCTCCTTTACACTTGTCCTCGGGCAAGCCCCCCCCCCCCCACAACCCTACAAACCCCTGGTCAGGGTCACGTGAAGCCATGGGACCCTGTGGTGGATGGTTGTCTGAGCAGCTGGTGCAGATCACAAGTCCTGGTTATGTGACCACTGACGCCAGGCAGACAATGATAATGGCTGGGGTCACCCGTCTTGTAAAGATACTGCCCAGAAGAAGCCAATGGCAAACCAGCTCTGTAGAAAAATTTGCCCACGTTATACGACACGGCACATAACAATGATGATATGTTACACTTGTGTACTGGAAATGCCATGAACTAATCTTGTCTCCATACAGATGCCATTGAGGTAGAACAAGGTAAAAACAATGCAGAATAAAATAACAGCTGTGAGAACGTGCAGGGCTGACAGACACTAAGGTGTAAGATTATAATGAGGTAGATTGTGAGGTCAATCGTCCATCTTACTGTATTCTGGAACTGTTCAATAGTCTTATACAGTGGGGTAGAAGCAGTCCTCGAGCCTGGTAGTACGCATTTTCAGGTTTATGTGCCTTCTGCCCAATGGGGGAGGAGAGAACAGGGAATACCCGGGGTGGGTGGGGTGTTAGATGATGCCAGCTGCTTTACCAAGGCAGCAATAAGTGTGGATAGAGTCCATAGCGTGGAGGCAGTTGTCTGTGATGTGCTGAGCTGTGTCCACCAGGGGTGGTGGTAGAGGCAGATACATTAGGGGCATTTAAGAGCCTCTTAGTTTGGCACATGGATGATAAAACAATGGAGGGTGATGTGGTAGGGAAGGGGTAGATTGATCTTGAAGTAGGTTAAAAGGTCAGCACAACATCGTGGGCTGAAGGGATGCATTGTGCTGAAATGTTCTGTGTCCTTTGTTCCAACTCTCTGCAGTTTCTTGTGGTCACGGGCGGAGCAGTTGCCAAACCAACCTGTGACACAAGGATCTGACGAATGGAATTCATTATGTTAAACATGGATCTGGGCATAGTGAGCCTATTGTTTAAAGAGGCAGCAAGAGTCCACGAAGGGAAGGCTGGTTTATGAGGCTTGCTTCCCTTAATCGTGCAGACATCACTAATCAACTGTTTGTCTCCTGCCTGCTGCTGTGGGTCTCACCGCTGTGATAGGTCTAGTTGTAATCTCTCTCCACAGGTTGCTCAGAGCTGGCATGACCTGGACAATACTGAATACGACTGCTGGCCCATGGAACAGCCAGATGAACACAACATGATCGACTGCGCTGGTAAGGCACTGTGACCTGGAATTATCATTTGGACTCATAGAGCACTACAGCACAGAAACAGGCCCTTTGGCCCATCTAATCCATACCGAACTATACCTAGTCCCAGTGACCTGCATTAGGAATATAGTTCTCCATTCCACTTAAGTCCATAAGACATAGGAGCAGAATTAGGCCAATCAGCCCTTCAATTCTGCTCTGCCATTCCATCATGGCTGATCCCAGATCCCACTCAACCCCATACACCTGTCTTCTCACCATTACCTTTGATGCCCAGACCGATCAGGAAACTATCAACTTCCACCTTAAATGGTCTTGGCCTCCACTGCAGTCTGTGGCAGAGCATTCCACAGATTCACTACTCTCTGGCTAAAAAATACTTCCTTACCTCTGTTCTAAAATGATGCCCCTCAATTATGAGGCTGTGCCCTCTGGTTCTGGATACCCCCCACCATAGGAAACATCCTCTCCACATCCACCCTATCTGGTCCTTTCAACATTCAGTAGGTTTCAATAAGATCCCCCAGCATTCTTCTAAATTCCAGTGAGTACAGGCCCAAAGATGCCAAACGCTCCCCTTCATTCCCAGAATCATCCTCGTGAACCTCCTCTGGACTCTCTCCAATGACAACACATCCTTTCAGAGATATGGAGCCCAGAACTGTTGACAATACTCCAACTGTGGCCTGACTAGTGTCTTATAAAGGATCAGCATTATCTCCTGCTTTTATAGTCTATTCCCCTTGAAATAAATGCCAACATTGCAATTGCCTTTTTTACCAAAGGCGCAACCTGTAAATTAACCTTCTCGGAGTCTTGCACGAGGACTCCTAAGTCCCTCTGCACCTCTGATGCTCAAATCTTCTCCCCGTTTAGATATTCATCCACACTATTAACACCACTAGTCACCGGCAGCCAACCAGAAAAGGCCTCTTTGATTCCCACTTGCTGCCTCCTGGCTGTCAACTATTCCTCTATCCATGTCAGTATCTTTCTTGCAACGCCAAAGAATTTTATCTTGTTAAGTAGTCTCATGTGTGGCACCTTATCAAATGTCTTCTGAAAATCCAAGTAAATGCCATTCACTTCCTCTCCTTAGTCCACCCTCCTTTTTGCTTCTTGAAGAATTCTAACAAATTTGTCAGGCAAGATTTCCCTTTACAGAAACTATGTTGACTTTGACTCATTCCCATCTATCTACTTACTCAAACTTCTCTTAAATATAGAAACCAAACCACCATCCACCATTTCCACTGACAGCTGGTTCCACCCCCTCACCACCCTCAAAGTGAAGAAGTTCCCACTCCGGTTCCTGCTTAAAAATTTCATCTTTCACACTTAAACTATGACCTCTGTTCCCGTCTCAACCGTCTCAGTGGGAAAACATCTGCTTGCATTTACCCCATCTAATTCATGTATCTCTATCAAATCTTCCCCCCTTTCTTCTACAATACGCTCCAGCGAATAAAGTCCTGGTCTATTTAACATTTCCCTATAATTCAGGTCCTTAAGTCCCAGCAACATCCTCATATATTTTCTCTGTACTCTTTCAATCTTATTGATGCTGTGTGCAAAGATGCAGTGTAAAACTTCTTTTTTCCCCCCACAGCATTTGGAGTATCGTGTTCATTTCTGGTTGCCTAATTATAAGAATGAAGTAGAGTCTTTAGAGAGGATACAGAGATTTACTAGGCTGCTGCCTGGATTAGAGAGTGAAAGAGAATGAGGAGTGACTTGAAAAAGTGTACAAGGTGGTAAGAGGCTTAAAAGTAGGTAGCCAGAGATTTTTTTCCCCGGGGTTAGGGTGACATAATTTTAAGTTAATTGGAGGAAAGAACAGAGGTGTTTTTTCACACAGAGAGTGGTGAGCATGTGCAACGTGCTGCAGGTACATTAGGGGCATTTAAGAGCCTCCCAATCTCATGGATGAAAGAAAATGGAAGGTTATGTGGGTTAGATTGATCTTAGAGTAGGTTAAAAGTTGGCGTAACATTGTGGGCAGATGCAACAGGTGACTCTGTGGTCTGAGGGCCTAATCCCCACCACAATGGAGGCAACGCAGCTCCCTCACCACTGGTGAACCGGACTTGCTGTATTCAACATTACCAATGTCCAACAGGGTCTTGTGATAACAACAAAAACGCTCAGGACAGTCACTCACCCCGTGCACCATCTCGGCCTAACAATGGTACACAAGTCCAGGTGACCTGATTTCTGAATGGACAATGAACCCACAAATACTACATTTTTTCTTAATTTTTGCGCTACATAGTTAAATTAATTTTTGTATATATGCCTATATTTCTTATTGTAGATTTTTTATTATTATGCACTGCAAGGTACTGCTGCCGTGAACAACAAACTTCTTGAAAAACACCAGTGATATTAAACCTGATTCTGATTCTTGTAGACCTGTTAGGCATGGAATATTATTGGAGGTTGGCTGGGCTGTTTGGCGATGACCATGGAGATCTGCCAGTAAACTTCAGCAGATTTGTCATATCCTGGAGGGGATGTCTGTGCTGATAGAGTCCTGGAGTCTGACAGAGTTAATAGATGACTGGAAGAATAATTTGGTGGAAGCTGAGAGGAAGTTTGCACAGGGGAGGGAAACTTACAACTGGGGGAATGGCTACAAAATCAGAATCAGAATTGGATTTATTCCCGTAAAGATTTTTGTTTTGTGGCAACTGTACAGTACAAGACATTAAAAAAAAACTAGTAAGGGTTAAAATAGTGTAAAGGAGGGACAATGAGGTAGTGTTCATGGGTTCATTGTCGATTCAGATATCTGGTGGTGGAAGGGAAGGAACTGTTCCTGAATCGTTGAGTGTCTGTCTTCAGGTTCCAGTACCTCCTCCCTGATGACTGTAATGAGAGATGGTGAGGGTCTTTCTTGATGGATACTGCACTTTTGAGGAACCACCTCTTGAAGATGTCCTTCATGCTGGAGCTGGCTGAGTCTACAACCCTTTGCAACCTCCTGTAATCATGTGCATTGGAGCTTCCGTACCAGACTGTGATGTAATTAGTCAGAATCCATTGTATATCTGTAGAAATTTGTAAGTGTCCTTGGTGATTTACCGAATCTCCTCAAACTCTTAACAAAGTACAGATGCTGGCCTACCTTATTCATGATTGCATCAATAAAAAGAGAGAGTGTCCCAGATAGTGAGAGTCCTCACTTACCTCCCACTGGTGACATTGCTGCTAACATCACAGTGATCTCCGCTGTTCTTCCTCCAGGGTTGGAGATGAGCTGGGTGGACAGACCTCCAGAGAAAGTGCGGAGCGGTGAGGAGTTTAATGTCACCTACAGCGTCAGTGCTTCCGATGGTTTCTACCACATGGCCGTCACAAACGGGATCCTGAAGCACAGGTGGGTGTGCTGCACTGAAACTAGCCTTTGGGCCCGTCCTGTCTCTGCTCTGATTTAAACTGCACATTGTCCATACCGTTCCATTCTCTGTGTGTCTGTCTCAGTAAGTAGCGCAAAAAGAGAGTTACAGTGAGGAGGTGTTGTTGGGTTCATGGACCATTCAGAAATCAGATGGCGGAGGGGAAGAAGCTGTTCCTAAGAAGTTGAGTGCGTGTCTTCAGGCTCCTGTAGCTCCCCCCTGATGGTAACAATGAGAAGAGGTTTGTCCCAGATGGTGGGGGACCTTCATGCTGGATCTACCTTCCTGAGGCATTGCCTTTTAAAGATGTCCTCAGTGGTGGGGGGGGGGGGCTAGTCCCCAGTTGAAATTGGTTCTGCAAATCTGTTCAAAATGGATAGTTACAAATCATGTGAAAGCAAATGTTGAGATTAGACCATAAGATATAGGAGCAGCATCAGGCCATTTGGGCCATCAAGTCTGCTCCACCGGTTTATCATGGCTGATTTATTATCTTCTCAACCCCCAATATCCTGCCTTCTCCCCATAACCTTTTACACCCTAACTAATCAAGAATCTATCAACCTCTACTCTGATATATACCCAATAACGTGGCCTCCACAGCCGCCCGTGGCAATGAATTTCACAGATTCACTACCCTTTGCCTAAAGAAATTCCTCCTCATCTCTGTTCTAAAAGCACTTCCCTCTTTTTTGAGGCTGTGCCTCTCGTCCGAGACTCCCTAGATTAGAAGCCAGTTACTTGTTACTTTTTCAGTCTGGTATGATTTTTTTCAGAACAAGATTGATTTGAATGTGATTGTTCCCTATGGTAATTCACAAATGCACTAACTGTTCTGAAAAGCTGTTGTGCAGGTCATTTCTGTACAGAGAATGTATTCAGCAGACCTATTTAGTATATTGGTTTCGTTGTAGATTTTCAAAACAAATTAGTTTTCATTATGAAGAAAAAAGACAACTGACTGATCATTGAGATGCCCTGTTCACCCCCATCACTTCAGAATATCAGCTAAATAAATGCTTTTAAGTACAACATTGCTGTGGTACAGAGGGTATGAGACCCCCTCCTCTGCCTGTTCCTGGGCATGGTCAACTTGGGCATTCACAGGTCATGAGCCATCAAGCTGCCCGGGCCTGTATGTGCTGGAGCTTAGGAAAATAAATGTCATTGAAACTTAGTGAACTTTGAAAGGTCTGGGTAGAGTGGATGTGGAGAGGAAGTTTCCGATGGTGGAGGAGTCTAGGACCAGAGGCCATAGCCTCAGAACAAAGGGACGCCCATTCAGAACACAAATGAGGAGGAATTTATTCAGCTGGAGGGTGGCAAATCTGTGGAATTCATTGTCACACACTCCACTGTGACTGTGAAGGCCAAGTCATTGGGTACGCTTAAGGCAGAGGTTGATAAGTTCTTGATTAGTCAGAGAGTCAAAGGTTACGGGGAGAAAGCAGGAGAGTGGGGTTGAGGGAAATAATAAATCAGCCATGATGGAATGGTGGAGTAGATTCAATGGGCTGAATGGTGTAATTTTGCTTCGTAGTCTTATGGTCTAATTCCAATGAATGTACGAAACTGCAGGGAGTTGTGGGCACAGCTCAGCACATCATGGGAACCAACCTTTCCTCATTGCCTCAGTAAAGCAGCCAGCATAATCAAATACCCCACCTACCTCGGACATTCTGTCTTTCCCTGTCTCCCTTCGGGCAGAAGATACAAAAGTCTGAAAGCACATAGCACCAGGCTCGAGGACAGCTTCTACACCACTGTTTTCAGACTCATAAATGGACCTCTTTCATTTCATTTTAAAATTGATTTTATTCATTATTATTGAAGACTGACAAAAAAGATACATTAAGTCAATATGTCATTATGTACAATAAGGAATTAAATTAACAAATAGCTGATTAACAAAGCTAAGCAATATATCAATAATAATAAGAAAAAATAAAGTGTTAAGAATACTTTTGAAAGAAAAAGAAGCAAAAAAAGAACTCCTCCTAACTAAAAAAACCCCTACTAACTGGAAAAAAACAAAAATACAAAAAAAACCAATTGGGAGTACAACCCCGGAGCTATACATCATACAAGCTTCCATAGAAAAAAATCAATCCGCCAACTCAAATCCACTTAAAGAAAAATCGGAAGGAAACCATATTAATTAACTCAAATCAGATGATAGTAGCGGGCGAATGAACCCCACCTTTTCTCAAAATCGAATTGAGGATCAAAAGTTCGACTTCTGATTTTCTGCAAACTAAGACATAGCATCACCTGAGAGAACCATTGTATCAAAGTAGGAGCAGAAGCATCTTTCCATTTCAACAAAATAACCCTTCTGGCCAATAATGTAATGAATGCAATTACATGTTGGTCTGATAGAGAAATACCATGAATATATTGAGGGATTATACCAAATAAAACTGTCAATTTATTAGGTTGTAAATTAATTTTTAAAACTTTAGAAATTGTAGAGAAAATAGACTTCCAAAAATGTTTCAGTACAGAACACGACCAAAACATATGTGTCAATGTGGCTGTCTCGGTTTTACATCCGTCACATTTAGACAGGAATGTCTAAATTAGGAAACATTTTAGACAGTCTCTCCTTTGTCAAATAGTAACGATGTACAATTTTAAATTGAATTAAAGAGTGATTGGCACAAATCGAAGAAGAGTTAACCGACTTCAAATCCCGCAACCAATCTTCTGTTATCAGGGTCGTGTTAAGCTCTCTCTCCCAATCTTGCTTAATCTTAAGTGAAGGGTAATTGTGCTGTTGTAACAATAAATTATAAATTTTCCCAATAAAACACTTCTCTAAAGGATTCATTTAAAAAATAATATCTAACAGCTCAGAACCTTGTAGATACGGAAAATTACTTACGTATTTTTGTAAGAAGTGTCTGACCTGAAGATATTGCAGGAAATGTGAATACGAGAGAGAGTATTTAGTTACTAATTTCTCAAAAGACATCAATCAGCCATCTTGGAACAGATCCGTGAAGGAATAAACTCCTTTATTCCTCCAAAGAAGAAAGGTAGGATCACTTAATGAAGGTTTAAATAAATAATTTTGATAAATTAAACTAAAAAGTTTAAATTTTTTGAGATTAAAAGAATTACAAAACTGGAACCAAACTTGTAATGACTGCTTAATCACAGGACATAAATCTAAATTAGTAATTTTGGCCAATTGTACAGGTAGAGAAGCTCCTAATAATAAGGTTCAGTGAAACAGTTTCACAGCATTCAATTCCAAATCAGCCCAAGGTGGTTTTTCATTTCTATCAGCCCAATATAACCAAAAACACATATAATGTATATTAACAGCCCAATAATACATTATTAAATTAGGCAAAGCAAGACCTCCATCCTTTTTTAATTTTTGTAAATAATATTTACCAATTCTTGGTCTTTTATTATTCCAAACAAAAGATGAAATAATAGAGTCAACCTGATTGAAAAACTTCTTAGTTAAAAAAATAGGGATATTTTGAAATACATATAAAAATTTTGGTAAAATCATCATTTTAACTGCATGAATTCAGCCGGCTAACAAAAGTGCAAAATAATTGCTTCATAAAATCCACTAAAGGAACCAAATTAGCTTTATAAAGGTCTTTATGATTTTTAGTGATAATAATACCTAAATATTTAAATGAGTCTGTAACTCTAAAAGGAATATCATCATATATACAAGCAGAATCATTTAGGGGATATTCCATTATTCCTTCTCTAATGTTTGGAGACTGTTAAATGTTATATATTCATCCTTTTCTAAGACTCCCCAATGTTTTGTCTTTCTTGATGCTGAAAAGGCATTTGACAGAGTTGAATGGAAATACTTAATGTTTTAGAGAAATTCGGCTTTGGTATTAATTTTAATAAGTGGATTAGAATGATATATAAAAGCCCCATTGCTACTGTTATTACTAACAATTGCAGATCTTTTTTTCCGGCTTTCTCGTGGTACGAGACAAGGATGTCCGTTAAGTCCTTTGTTATTTAATTTGGTGCTGGAACCCTTGGCTATTGCACTTCATGAAGCTAAAGGTATTCATGGAATTCTCATAAATGGGACTGTTCATAAGATCTCCCTTTATGCTGACAATCTCTTAGTTTATATTTTGAATCCTGAAGAATCCATTCCTAGTTTATTGAAACTATTAAACGATTTTGGAAAGTTTTCGGGATATAAACTAAACCTTCATAAAAGTGAATTATTTCACCTCTTTTATAATAAGATGAACTCTTGGCCTCATAATCTACCTCATTATGACTGTAGACTTTATTGTTTTTCTGCCAGCCCCTTTTCAGTACATTTATTCTGTATTATTTTTTATTTTTAATTAGATTAAATTAGATTAACTTTATTTGTCACATGTACATTGAAACATTGAAAGATACATCACTTGCATCAAAGGATGTGCTGGGGATGTGCGAGGGTAACCATTCTTCTTGCAAGAAGAAGGCATGCCCACAATTTTACTAACCCTAGCTCATGGGAGGAAACTCACTTGGTCACAGGGAGCACGTTCAAACTCCTTACAGACAGCGGTGGAAATTGGACCCTAATCTTACAGCTGCTACTGTGAAGTGTTATGCTAACCATGCCACCCAACTTATCTAGCTCGTTTTTAGTAGCTTTTGCATTGTTATTGATTTTATTTGATTAGATTTGATTGGATCATCTTTATCTGTCACATGTACAGTACATTGAAACATGCAGTGAAATACATCGTTTGTGTCAATGACCAACACAGTCTGGAGACGTGCTGGAGCCAGCCCACAAGTGTCACCATGCTTACATAAGAACAAAAGAAATAGGAGCAGGAGTCGGCCATCTGGCCCATCGAGCCTGCTCCGCCATTCCATTAGATCATGGACTCATCTCAGCTACCTGCCTTTTTCTCATAACCCTTAATTCCCTTACTATGCAAAAATCTATCCAACCTTGTCTTAAATATATTTACTGAGGTAGCCTCCACTGCTTCATTGGGCACAGAATTCCACGGATTCACTACTCTCTGGGTAAAGCGGTTCCTCCTCATCTCTGTCCTAAATCTATTCCCCTGAATCTTGAGGCTATGTCCCCTAGTTCTAGTCTCACCTACCTGTGGAAACAACTTTTCTGCCTCTATCTTATCTGTCCCTTTCATAATTTTCTATGTTTCTATAAGATCTCCTCTCGTTCTTCTGAATTCCAGTGAGTACAGTCCCAGGTGACTCAATCTCTCCTTATAGTCTAATCCCCTCATCTTGGAATCAACCTGGTGAACCTCCTCTGCACAGCCTCAAAGCCAGTATATCCTTCCTCAAGTAATGAGACCAGAACTGCCCACAGTACTCCAGGTGCAGCCTCACCAGCACCCTGTACAGTTGCAGCATAACCTCCCTGCTCTTAAATTCAATCCCTCGAGCAATGAAGGCCAACATTCCATTTGCCTTCTTGATGGCGGGCTGCACCTGCAAACCAACCTTTTGTGATTCATGCACAAGCACTCCCAAGTCCCTCTGCACAGCAGCATGCTGCAGTTTCTTACCATTTAAATAATAATCTGCTCTTTCATTTTTCCTTCCAAAATAGATGACCTCACATTTACCAACATTGTACTTCATCTGCCAGACCCTTGCCCATTCACTTAACCGATCTATATCTCTCTGCAGACTTTCCGTGTCTTGTGCATAATTTGCTTTTCCACTCAATTTAGTATCATCAACAACCTTAGATACGATACACTAGGCCCCCTCTTCCAGATCGTTAATGTGTATCATGAACAGTTGTGGGCCCAGCACCAACCCCTGCAGCACTCCACTGATTGCCAACCGGAGTAACATCCATGTATAAGGCTATAAAACCATAAGACATAGGAGCAGAATTAGGCCATCTGGCTCACTGAGTCTGCTCCGCCATTCAATCATGGCTGCTTCTTTTTTTTTCTCTTCCTCAACCCCAGTTCCCAGCCTTCTCCCTGTGTCCTTTGATGCCATGTCCAATCAAGAACCTTTGAACCTCTGCCTTAAATATACCCAATGACCTGCCCTCCACAGCTGCATGTGGCAACAAATTCCACAAATTCACCACCCTTTGGCTAAAGAAATTTCTCCGCATCTCTGCTTTGAAAGGGCACCCTGCTATCCTGAGGCTGTGTCCTCTTGTCCGAGACTCTCCCACCATGGGAAACATCCTTTCCACATCTATTCTGTCTTGGCTTTCAACATTCGAAAAGTTTCAATGAGGTCCCCGCTCATCCTTCTGAATTCTAGCAAATACAGACCCAGAATCATCAAATGTTCCTTGCATGATAAGCCTTTCATTCCCAAAATGTCCTTGTGAATCTCCTCTGGACCCTCTCCAATGCCAGCTCATCTTTTCTAAAATGAGGGGCCCAAAACTGTTCACAATACTCAAGGTGAGGCCTCACCATCACATCCTTGCTCTTGTATTCTATACCTCTTGAAATGAATGCTAACATGGCATTTGCTTTCCTCACCACTGACTCAACCTGCAAGTTAACCTTTAGGGTGTTCTGCACAAGGACTCCCAAGTCCCTTTGCACCTCAGATTTTTGGATTTTCTCCCTGTTTAAAAAATAGTCTGCACATTTATTTCTACTACCAAAGTGCACGACTGTACATTTTCCAACATTGTATTTCATGTGCCACTTTCTTGCCCATTCTCCTAATCTGTCTAAGTCCTTCTGCATCCTACCTGTTGCCTCAACACTACCTGCCCCTCCACCAATCTTCAAATAATCTGCAAACTTGGGAAAAAAGCCATCTATTCCATCATCTAAATCATTTATATACAGCATAAAAAGAAGTGGTCCCAACACCGACCCCTGTGGAACACCACTAGTCACTGGCAGCCAACCAGACAAGGATCCTTTTATTCCCACTCGCTGCCTCCTAGCAATCATCCAATGCTCTAACCATGCTAGTAAATTTCCTGTAATACCATGGGCTCTTAACTTGGTAAGCAGCCTCATGTGTGGCACCTTGTCAAAGGCCTTCTGAAAGTCCAAACATACAACATCCACTACATCCCCTTTATTCATCCTCCTTGTAATCTCCTCAAAGAATTCCAACAGGTTCGTCAGGCAGGATTTTCCCTGAAGGAAACCATGCTGACTTTGCATTATCTTATCCTGTGCCCTGTATCCCAACTCTCTGCTTTCTATTAGTTAACCAGTCCTCTAGCCATGCTAATACATTATCCCCCAACTCTATCTTACGGATAAGTTTTTAATACTTCCAGCACTAACCTAGCATGTCCACAACTTACTAGCCCTGACCGATACATCTTTGGACTGTGGGAGGAAACCAGGGCACCCAGAGGAAACCTGCATAGTTACTGGGAGAACATAGAAGCTTCTTACACACTGCAGGTCCCCCTGTTCTACCTCAATGCACTGTGTAATGACCGGATCTGTATGAACAGTGTGGAAGACAAGCTTTTCACTGTATCTCCGTGCCTGTGATGATGATAAAGCAGTACCAATGACTGTCTTTTGGGAGGGAGCACCTTTGCTGAAAGCTCACTGGAGACCTCCTCAAACTAGGGGGCGCTGTAGGAGATGGAGTGTAACTTGGACACATATGACACTTCAGTTTTAGTGGTGTCGGTATCTTAAATGCATTAATGTGAAATTCCTTCTTCCACCAATATTCCACCAATCACCTCCCAGCTTCTTACTTCATCCTCCCCTTCCCCACCCACCTGGCTTCACCTCTCACCTTCCTTGTCTTCCATCCCCCCCCCCCCCAATCTTCTTATTCCAGCATCTTCCGGCTTCTTCCCTCTTCCTTTCCGGTCCTGATGAAAGGTCTCAGCCCGAAACGCCAACTGTTTATTCATGTTCATAGATGCTGCCTGGCCTGCTGGGTTTCTCCAGCATTTTGTGTGTGTTGCTCTGGAGTTCCAGCATCTGCAGAGTCTCTAGTGTTTGTATTAATGTGAGTGCTTGTTTCTCCTTGCCAATACTTCAATGTGTTTCACATATGTCTTGTTTCCTGCTCTTTGGCGCAGTAATGCGAGTGAAGCCAAACGGTTCTGCGAAGAAAAGGACTGTCCTTCGAACTGGAAACATGCGACGGAGCACAATTGTTGCATCTACCACGCAAACATCCACTCCTGTCCAATGGCCTTCATGGTGTGTGCTTTCTTTAAAGAATAATTTCATGGTTTACAACATTTGGATGAGGACACAGCAGGATGTAGGTCATTTGGTGAGACCCAACATAGATTGGGGAGCTGCCTTGCTGAGCACCTTTGCTCTACCCACAATTTCCTGGCAGCCATCCATTATCATTCCAATCCCCATTCCTATTCTGACACGTCAGTCCATGACTCCTCTACTCCCAAAATGAGAGCACTCTCAGGTTGGAGGAGCAACACCTCTTATTCCATCTCCAACCTGATGGCATGAACACTGATTTCCCCAACTTCAGGTAACTTTTTCCCTTCCTTCTTCCACAGAACTTAGAACCATAGGACATTACAGCACAGAAACAGGCCTTTTGGCCCTTCTTGGCTGTGCCGAACCATTTTTCTGCCTAGTCCCACTGACCTGCACCTGGGCCATATCCCTCCAAACCCCTCTCATCCATATACCCGTCCAAGTTTTTCTTAAATGTTAAAAGTGAGCCCGCATTCACCACTTCATCTGGCAGCTCATTCCACAGTTCCACCACACTCTGTGTGAAGAAGCCCCCCCCCCCATGTTCTCTTTAAACTTTTCCCCCTTCACCCTTAACCCATGTCCTCTGGTTTTTTTCTCCCCTAGCCTCAGTGGAAAAAGCCTGCTTGCATTCACTCTATCTATACCCATCATAACTTTATATACCTCTATCAAAACTCCCCTCATTCCTCTACGCTCCAGGGAATAAAGTCCCTCTTTCCCTCTTCACACTTCTCCATTCTGGCATCTCTCTCACCTCTTCTCCTCACTTACCTATCACTTCGCCCTAGTGCCCCTTCTCCTTTCCTTTCTCCCATGGTCCACTCTCCTCTCCTATCAAATATCTCTTCTCCAGCCCTTTGCCTTTTCCACCTATCACATCCAAGCTTCTTACTTCATCCCGCCTCCCTTCCCCACCCACCTGGCTTCACCTATCACCTTCGAGCTTGACCTCCTTCCCCTCCCCACCTTCTTATTCTGGCTTCTTCCAGCTTTCCTTTCAGTCCTGGTGAAGGATGTCAGCCTGAAAGGTCGACTATTTATTCCTCTCCATGAATGCTGCCTGACCTAATGAGTTCCTCCGGCATTTTCTGTGTGTGGCTCTCGATCAGTTGGAAATTGGGCCTAAGAAATGGCAAACAGCGTTTAATCTGGGCTAGTGTGATATCAAATGTTAGAAGAAAGTTTACAGTAAATGGCGGGACCCTTGAGAGAATTGATATACAGGGGGATTTTCAAAGTTTAAAGTATATTTATCATCACTGTGTGTATATGTCAACCTGTACTACCCTGCAATTCATTTTCTTGCAGATATTCAGTGTAGAACAAAGGAATACAATAGAATCAATGAAAAACTACACACAAACACACACTGACAACCAATGTGCAAATGCAGAAAAAAAACATACAATAATAATAATCTGAGAACGTGAGTTGTAGAGTCTTTGAAACGAGTCCATAGATTGTAGAATCAGTCGGAGTTGAGGGTAAGTGAAGTTATCCCCACTGCTTCAGGGGTCTGATGGTTGAGGGGTTACAACTGTTCCTGAGCATGGTGTTGTGTGTCCTAAGGCTCCTGTACCTCCCTCTCAATGGCAACAGTGACACGTGAGCCAGGTCTGGATGCTGGAGGATTTTAGGGTATAACACACTGAAAATGATAACACAGTTAGAAAAGGTGGTAGACCTGCCTTCATTAATGGGGTGAATCAGTATAAGATCCACATGGTTTCAATGAGGGGTGACCTCATTGAAACCTATCGAATTTTGAAAAGCTTCGATAGAGTGGATGTGGAAAGGATGTTTCCTATGGTGAGGAAGTCTAAGACCAGAGGGCAGAGCCTCAGAATAGAGGGGCATTCTTATAGAATGGGGATGAGGAGGACTATTTAGCCAGAGAGTGGTGAATCCATAGAATTTGTTTCCACAGGCATCTGTGGAGGCCAAGTCATTGGGTATATTTAAGGCAGAGGTTTATAGATTATTGATTAATCAAAGCATGAGGGGATACAGGGGGAAGGCAGGAGACTGGGGCTGAGAGAGAAAATGGATCAGCCATGATGAAAAGGCAAAGCAGACTTGCTGGGCCAAATGACCTAATTCTGCTCCTATATCATGAGGTTTGATGGTCTTAAGTCAGGTTGCAGCTGTTTAAAACTGTTAGGCAGAAATTCTGATGTCCAGTGGGGCTATCCTTGGACCAGGTTTGATATATCATCAAAGACTCTAGTAAATTTCTACAGATATACTGTTGTTTATCCCAGGAATGACAGGGTTAACATATGAGGAGCATTTTAGGCTCTCTGGAGTTTAGGAGAATGAGGAGGGGATCTCATTGAAACCTATTGAAGTTTGAAAGGCCCAGATAAAGTGGATGTGGAGAGAATGTTCCCCATAGTAGGGAGACTAGGACAACCTCAGAATATAGATGAGGAGGAATTTCTTTAGTGAGAATCTGTGTAAGTCTTTGCCACAAGCAGCTGTGAGACCAAGTCAACAAGTATATTTAAATCAGAGGTTGATAGGTTCTTGATTAATCATGGTGTCAAAGGTTATGGGGAGAAGGCAGGAGAATGGGGTTGAGAGGGATAATAAATCAGCCATGGTGGAATGGCAGAGCAGCTCGATGGGCTGAATGGTCCATTTCTGCCCCTATGTCTTATGTTGTGACCAATCAATTTTTTAAAACTTTGGTCAGGTCTCATTTGGAGTATTATGTTGAGTTCTGTTTTCTCTGTGACATGAAGGATGTTGAGTGTTCAGAGTGGGTGCAGAAGAGGCTCACCAGGATACTGCCAGGAATGGAGAACAATCCAGTGTATTTCCGGCACCTATTCTGTCTGTGTATGTTAACCTCCACATCTTCTTTGAGCTTCCCCTCTCAGCTTAATGCACACCCTCTAGTATTTGGCTGAATTTTTTTAATGTGGGGAGTTCCTAGGGGTAGAAGCACAAGAGCAACACCTAAGGTACTGGAGGAACCCACCAGGGTAGGCAGCAGAGGCCATAAAACTCCTTTACCACATTGTCAACTTGTGAGGCCGCTTTCAGGGAGCTATAGAGTTCAAAGTAATTTTTTCTCTCTAAGAGCTTATATGTAACTAAATACAACTCTGAGATTTATTTTTAGTGGACATTCACAGTAAATACAAAGAAACAACAAAACATCAAACAAAATAATAGTAAATAAATATACAATAATTATCGAGACCATGAGATGAAGGGTCCTTGAAAGTGAGTCCACAGGTTATGGGAACAGTTCAGTGTTGGGGTAAGGGGTGAAGTTAACCCCTGGTTCAAGAACCAGATGGTTGAGAGGTAATAATTATTCCTGAACCTGGTGTTGTGGGTCCTGAGGCTTCTGTACCTCCTTCCTGATGGCAGCAGTGAGAAAAGACCATGTCCTAGATGGTGGGGGTCCTTCTCAATATTTACAAATAAATAAGCAATAATTACTTTTTTTTTACTTTTCTTTTTTATTTTTACAGTTTGTTGTTTTTTGCACATTAGTTGTTTGTCTGTCTAATAGGGTATTGTCTTTCATCATCATCAGGTGCCATGTCCACTTTGAGCTTTGACTGCCATGGCCCACACACTCCTGTTTGGGCTCAAGTGGATCGATTCATTGGTATTCATTTTCAGTTCTCTGGCTGCTGTCTCCATCGTCATTTGTCTTTGCCTTCCTCTTGCTTTCTTCCCTTCAATCTTTCCCATAATTACCGAGCATTCTAACTCCTCTTTCCTAATCACATGTCCAATGAAGTTACGTTGCCTTTTCATGATCTCATACATTATTTCTCTTTTTGTGCTTGTTCTGTTCATGACATCCTCATTAGATATTCATTTCGTCCGTGATATTCTTTGCATCCTCCTCAAAAACCACATCTCTGCTGCTTCAATTCGTTTTTCACTGTCTTTCACTGTCTCTATTATGTTTCTTGGATTTACTGTGAATGCCCACAAGAAAACAAATCTCAGGGTTGTATATGGTGCTATATATGTATTTTGATTAAAAAATTTACTTTGAACTTTTGTAGGTTTTCCCTTCAAGGGCATTGGTGTTTGCAGACTGGGCCATGGTGGAACCAGTCAATACACTCTCCACTGCACATCTATAGAAATCTGTCAAAGTTTTAGATGACATGCTTAAACTTTGCAAATTTCTCAGCAAGTAAAGGAGCTGCCGTGTTTTCTTTGTAATGGCCCTTCAGAGCTGGATCCAGGACCTGGACCCCACTAAATGAAGATAAGCATGTAGCCCTAATGAGCTGTTTCTGTTGAATGTGGCCACCTGTAATTTCAAGCGTTATCTGTTTCAGAAAAAAGGAGGGATCTGCGGCCCTTGGATTCCAGACGACGGGGAAATCATGACTCACACTGCGTCCCAAGCTGGAAAGATGTCCCAACGAAACTGGACCACCAAGGTACAAGTTCAGGTTCAAATTCAGTTACAAACAAGAGAACATCTGCAGACACTGGAAATCCAAACAACACACACAAGATGCTGGAGGAACTCAGCAGGCCAGGCAGCATCTATGGAAATGAGTAAACAGTCGGTGTTTTGGGCCGAGACCCTTCAGTGGGACTTGGAAACAAGGATGAGAAGTCAGAGTAAGAAGGTGGGGGGAGGGGAGGGAGAAATTAAGGTAGTAGGTGATAGGTAAAACTGGGAGGGGGGTGAAAGGTGAAGTTGATTGGTGAAAGAGATAAATGGCTGGAGAAAGGGGAATCTGATAGGGGAAGATGGAAGAAAGGGAAAGGTGTAGAGTACCAGAGGGAGGTGATGGGCAGGTTGAGAGAGGGAAATGGGAATGAGACATAGTGAAATGGGGCATCTCTTTTTCCCTTATTAGAGAGAGAGAGAGCCTGTGGTATGCCGAATACTGGGTGAATGAGTAGTCTTTGGGGTTCTGCAAGTCTGTGTCTTTATTGAGGCTTTGCTGCACATTTGAGTGCTCGGTGGGGGGTCGTTGCCTTGCTGCTACTTGTACATGGGAGGGGGGAGCTGGGGGGGGACTTCGGGGTTCTAACATTTAACTGTTGTTCATTCTTTGGGGTGGTCCTCTGTTTTTGTGGATGCTTGCGAAGGAGAAGAATTTCAGGATGTATATTGTATACATCTCTCTGACATTAAATGTACCTGTTGAAACCTATTGAAGAAGAGGGCGGGGTCAATACCAGAAGTTCAAGAAATCGATGTTCGTGCCATTAGGTTGGAGGCTAGTGGAATGGGAAGTAGAATTAAAATGGGTGGCCAATGGGAGATCCCACTTTCCCTGGCGGATGGAGCGTAGATGTTTGGCCAAGTTGTCTCACAATCTACATCAGGTCTCACTGATATACAGGAGGCCACACGGGGAGCACCAGACAGAGTAAATTACCCCAACAGAATCACAGGTGAGGTCTCATCCGGAGAGCAGATGAGGTGGAGACAGAGGAATTGAGAGAAGGGGATGGCATTTTTACTAGGAACAGGGTGGGATAGTCCAGGTATCTGTGAGAGTCAGTGGGTGTATAAAAGATATTAGTAGATAGCTGTCTCCAGAGATAGAGACAAAGAGATTGAGAAAGGGGAAGGAGTTGTTAGAAAGGGACCGGGTAAATTTGAGGGCAGGGCAGGGTGGAAGTTGGAGGCAAAGTTGTTGAAGTCAGCAATCTCTGCATGGGTGCGGGAAGCAGCACCAATGCAGTCATTGATGTAGTGTAGGAAAAGTTGGAGGGTTGATACCATTGTAGGCTTTGAACACAGACAGTTCCACAAGGTGACAACAGGCAGGCACAGCTGAGATCCACGCGAGTGCCCATTGCTGCACCTTTTGTTTGGAGGAAGTGGGAGGAGCCGAAGGAGAAATTATTGAGGGTGAGGACCAGTTCTGCCAGAGGGAGGAGAGTGGTGGCGGAGGGGAACTGGTTGAGTCTGTTGTCCAGAAGGAAATTGAGGGCTTTGAGGCCTTCCTGGTGGGGGATGGAGGTGTATAGGGACTGGGCATCCATGGTAAAAATGAGATGATAGAGGCCAGGGAACTTGAAATCCTGGAAAAGATCAAGACCGTGTGAAGTGTCATGGATGTAAGTAGGAAGGGACTGAACCGGAGAGAACAAATTGTTGAGGTATGCAGATATAAGTTCAGCGGGACAGGAACAAACAGAAATAATGCATTTACCTGGACAGGCAGGTTTGTGGATCTTATTCAGTTTATTGTCAAATCCAGTCTTTTTTCATCCAGTCGGATGCTGCCCGACTTGCTGAGTTCCTCTAGCTTGTTTGTACGTCTTGATTTGACCACAGCATCTGCAGTGTACTTTGTGTTTACTTTCAATATTTGATAGGTTTCAATGAGATCCATAGAAACATAGAAAACCCACAGCACAATACAGGCCCTTTGGCCCATAAAGCTGTTCTGAACATGTCCCTGTCTGAGAACTACCTCAGGTTACCCATAGCCCTCTATTTTTCTAAGCTCCATGTACCTATGCAGGAAACCGTTAAAAGACCCTATCTTATCCGCCACTGCCACTGTCACTGGCAGCCCATTCCACACACTCACCACTCTCTGCATAAAAAAATTACCTTTGAAATCTCCTCTGTACCTACTTCCAAACACCTTAAAACTGCCCTCTCATGCTAGCCATTTCAGCCCTGGAGAAAAGCCTCTGACTATCCACACAATCTTGTACACCTCTATCAGGTCACCTCTCATCGTCCGTCACTCCAATGAGAAAAGGCCGAGTTCACTCAACCTATTCTTATAAGCCATGCTCCCCAATCCAGGCAACATCCTTGTAAATCTCCTCTGTACCCTTTCTATGGTTTTCACGTCCTTCCTGTAGTGAGGCAACCAGAATTGAGCACAGTACTCCAAGTGGGGTCTGACCAGGGTCCTACGTAGCTGCAACATTACCTCTTGGCTCTTAAACTCAATCCCACTATTGATGAAAGCCAATGCACCGTATCCCTTCTTAACCACAGAGTCAACCTGTGCAGCAGCTTTGAGTGTCCTATGGACACTCCAAGATCCCTCTGATCCCTCTGATCCCAAGATCCCTGATCCTAAGATCCCTCTGATCCTCCACACTGTCAAGAGTCTTACCATTAGTGCTATATTCTGCCATCATATTTGACCTACCAAAATGAACCACTTCACACTTACCTGGGTTGAACTCCATCTGCCTCCATCATTCTTCTAAACTCAAGCAAGTACAGACCCTGAGCCATCAAACACTCCTCCTATCTGAACCCAGAATCATCCTCAAGAACATCTTCTGAACCTTCTCCCATGTAACACGTCCTTTCTTATATAAGGAGCCCAAAGCCGCTCCCGATACTCTAAGTGCATTCTAACCAATGCCTTACAAAGCTTCATCATTATATCCTTGCTTTTATATTCTAGTCCTCTCGAAATGAATGCCATTGCATTTGCCTTCCTCAACACCGACTCAACCTGCAGGTTTATGATGCCCTTTAGTGAATCCCCAGAAGCGAGACTTTCTGGCTGTCTGACGGGTGTCCCATCTGCTTTCAGGTCGTGTTAGTCCAAGTTGGAGTGACTTCACTGATAGCTCACGTTAAAGTGGGCAAAATGCACGCAGCCTTGGAGTCCAAGACCACGGTGCAAAGCGCTCAAGGTACCAATTTATTTGCTGTTGTTGCAGACAGTTTCTTGACTTCCTCATCCTTGAAAGCGGAATCACCATGTTCACTACATCAGCCCTTGCAAGCACATCACTTAGCACCTTGGACAGAGACATAGAGTCATAGTGCACCAAAGCACAGAGGCCCTTTGGCCCATCTAGCATGTGCCAAACTGTAACTTTGCTTAGTATCAGTGACCTGCATCCAGACTATAGACTTCCTGACTCCTCACTTTCGAGTCCTTATCCAAACTTCTCTTAGGTGTTGAAATTGAATCTGCACCGACCATTTGCATTGGCTGTGCATTCCACACTCAGAGTGAAAACGTTTCCCTTCGGGTTCCTCTCAAACATTTCACCTTTCACCCTAATCCATGACCTCAAGTTCTAGTCTCTCCCAGCCTCAGTGGAAAAAGCCTGCCTGCATTTACCCTATCTTAACCCTTATAATTTTGTTACCTCTATCAAATCTCCCCTCATTCTCTCACACTCCAGGAAATAAAGTCCTAACCTTTTCAGCCTTTCCCAATAACTCAGATCTCAAGTTCCAGCAACATTCTTGTAAATTTACTCTGTATCCTTTCAACCTTATTGATATCTTTCCTCTATTTACTGTAGGTGAACAGAACTGCTCACAATACTCCAATGTTTTATAAAACAACCCATCTCCTGTTCTCAATACTTTGATCTATGAAGGCAAATGTGCCAAAAATTCTCTTGATGACCCTATCTACCTGAGATGCCACTTCCAATAAAAATCTCTATTTTCAGATCCCTCCGTTCTACCACTCTCCCAATGCTACTGTGTATGTCCTATCCTGGTTTGTCCTCTCAAAGTGCAACACCTCATGCTTGTCAGTCCGGTTTTACAGCTGGTCCAGATCCCACAGCAAGCTTTCAATGTTTTCTTCACTGTCTACTATGCCTGGGATCTGAAGGGAATTGCTTCACTCAGAGAGTAGTGTGAGTGTGGAACGAGTTATAACGTAGAAACATAGAAAACCTACAGCACAATACAGGCCCTTCAGCCCACAAAGTTGTGCCAAACATGTCCCTAACTTAGAAATTACTAGGCTTACTCATAGCCCTCTATTTTTCTAAGCTCCATGTACCTATCTAAAAGTTTCTTAAACGACCCTATCGTATGTCTCCACTACCATTGCCGGCAGCCCATTCCATGCACTCACCCACCTCTGCGTAAAAAAACTTACCCCTGACTTTTCCCCTGTACCTACTCTCCAGCGCCTTAAACCTGTGTCCTCTTGTGGCAACCATTTCAGCCCTGGGAAAAAGCCTCTGATTATCCATGTGATCAATGCCTCTCATCATCTTATACACCTCTATCAGGTCACCTCTCATCCTCTGTCGCTCCAAGGAGAAAAGGCTGAGTTCATTCAACCTGCCTTCATAAGGCATACTCCCCAATCCAGGCAACATCCTTGTAAATCTCCTCTGCACCCTTTCTATGGCTTCCACATCCTTCCTGCAGTGAGATGCCGGCAGAAGTAGTGGATTGTGGGTTCAATTGTAGCAGTGAAGAGAAATTTGGGAGGGGTATGGAGAGGGTTGATGGGGCTAGGCTGAAGATCAGTTTGCATAGGCTAGATGGGCTGAATGGCTTGTTTCTGTGCTGTAATTCTCTACGATTAATAATCTTAGGCCATTATATATTTTAATTAGAATTTAAACTCCAATGTTCAGGAGCACTTAGCATTGTTAATAAGAGAGGATTGAAACTAAATGGTGTCTGGTGTAACCGCTCTGCTCTGTATGCTGTCTTGCCACAGTCTGTGATGATGGAGTGTGCGATGAGGATGAGCGATGTGACACGTGTCCGGCTGACTGTGGACCATGTCCCATGTCCATAAGGATCAAAGCTTCAATTGGACTTCCAATCGCCCTTCTGTGTACGGGGTTTATCCTCACTCTGCTGGTAGGTGAACTGAATCCTGATTCTCTGTAGGACAGGCACAGTAACACTAGTTAGTATAATTGCTCTACGGTGCCAGCAATCACCGATTCGGGTTCGATTCCCACCACTGTCTGTAGGGGTTTGTATGTTCTCCCCGTGACCAAGTGGGTTTCCTCTGGGTGCTCTGGCTTCCACATTCCAGAGACGTACAGGTGGCTAGTAAGCCGTAAAACACTCCTAGCAACATCCTCGCTGATTCAATTTGATGCAAATGATGTATTTCACTGTCCGGTTCAATGTTTTGATGTACATGTGACAAATAAATAATATTTATAATCTTTATAATTTATATAAACTTGATTAGTATCCTGCCGCAGTCTGTACATTCTCCTCATGAATACATGGCTTTCCTCCAGATGCTCCGGTTTCCTCCCACAGTCCAAAGACGTACCGGTTGGTAGGTTAATTGGTCATGGTAAATTGTCCCGTGATTAGGCTGTGGTTGCTGGGAGGTGTGGCGGGAAAGGCCGAATGGAGCTTTTCCACATTGTATCTCAATAAAAAAATAAACAAACAAATAAATAGTCGGCATGCTATGCTGGTGCCGGAGGCTTGGTGACACTTGTGGCCTTCCCCTGCACATCCTCAGACTGCTGGTTGTTGGGGAAAACACCCAGGGGTGCAGTGCTAACTTTTTAGGTGCTGGAGCTGACAAAATGCTTGCCCTTTCCTATATCCTCTCTCTATATATATGTAACACCCAATTTGTGTACCTGCTCATTTCATGTACTGGGCAACTTCCTTGCCCATTCATTTAATGAGCAGGTACACAAATTGGGTGTTACATATATATATATATATGAATAGGGCTTCTTATAATGTCAAACACTAAACCAAGATGAAAGAAATATATGAATTCCAGAGCTCCACAGAAATATAGTGATAGTTAAATTTCAGTGTATAACTGGTACAATAAAATATATAATACTTAATTTAATAATATGACAAAGTATTGCATGGTTGCACTCACTAATTATCATAAAATATAATTATCAAACAAGTAAAGAAAAAGACGGTAATCATGTATTTTAGCAATTTAAAAGTATTTACCTACTTACCAAATGCCACCAATGAGAAGTTTCAGAATAATTTCCACAAAGGGTCTGGTGTAATATGTGTCCGGGGGTCTGAAATAACTCTTGTCATCTGCTGATCTGTGATACCGCAGCCACGATGTGACGTACGGCTCAGGATTCCACTGAACTAGAGGAGGTTCGTGTAGTTTAACAAACATAAGTGATGATACATGTATATGAGAATTCTTGAGCCAGCTGCTGTTATTATCAAGTTGAAGCGAGTGAATCCTCTCGCCCACTCAGCAGTACTAATAGGAATAACTTGTGAACAGCTCAGTAATGGGTGTAAATCTTGGGGGATGCGGCATCCATGATCCTCCACATAATCTCTGAAGGCATTTATTACAGAGGAAGAAGAAAGCTTAAACCACTTACAGAGACATGATATTGCAGCTTCTCCATAATTAGACGGTATTTCAGCAGGCCAGTTATCTTTATCAAGGACACACATTTCATTTAGCAGTGATTTATACATACTTCGAGGTTTAGAAGTTTCAGAACCTTTCAAGGATATTGCCGTGAATATACGGTGCTGCAAATTGTTTATAAGACTAGTAAGAAATGGTAGATAATTAATGGAGACAATTTTGTTGCTTGTTAAGGAAATTTCTCCAAACTTCCCCTTTTCAACTGCCTCTTGAGCTTCTAGTGTTTTTGTACCAGGTTGCCCTTTTAGTCCATGAAGTGATCTTATGCTCCGTTGAATCAGTTTGTCTGCATAAACAATTGTAGTAGTGCGTTTCTGTAAACACTCTGACAGTAAACCAAGTTCATACAACGTGTCATACATTAGAGCTAAGTCCAATAGAAACTGTTCTGAAGAGAGTCTGTTGAACAGACCTTCATAGATTTCTCTGTCGCTACCAGATCTTGTTTCATTGTTCATTGCTTCTTCAAAATGAAAACACAGTGCTTCATAATTTTGTCGCACTGCTGAAACTGTTCGAAACGAGCTAGCTACCCACCTGGTGCCCAGAACACGGCTACGAGCTATTTTGCAAATTTGTTGCTCTAGTTGAGAGGCACATTCAGAAAGTTCCTTTTGATTTAGAGGTGATCTACTGTAAACAGAGTACAATTTATCCATAAATGATTGAAAATGATTTATTCCATGAACTTCTCTCACTGAATCACCTACTGCAAGTTCTAATCTGTGATTAAGACGGTGCCAAATTATCACATCAGGATACTGTTCCTTGAGAATTGTAGCAACTCCAGATTTGACACCAAGCATTACACTCACCCCATCATTAGCAAATGCTACTAGGTTCTGTTTCAAGTAAGAGCCATCAAACCCATGGTTATTGAGAGTTCAATAGAGGCTTAGCAATAGTTTCAGCTTTCTAATCAGGCAGTTCAATTAGATCTAAAAACATAAAATGGGGATCATCTTCCTTATCACTTTCACATTTCAAATAAACTATTAGGGCGGTCTCAATGCTCAGGCTTGTTGATTCGTCAATGAGAACAGAAAATTTGTCATTTATTTGCTTGGTATGCTGGTAAATTGTCTTTTTCATATTAATGGCTATGTGATTAATTATCTCTGTAGCACTAGTGCGGGAATGCAGTCCAGTTCCAATGTCAATACCATTTCTTTTGAAGTTCCAATAAGCCAAAGTGATCAGAGTATGGTCTGTTACTCTGAGCTAAATGATATGCAGAACAAAAAATTGAACAACACACACAAAATGCTGGTGGAACACAGCAGGCCAGGCAGCATCTATAAGGAGAAGCACTGTCGACGTTTTGGGCTGAGACCCTTCGAAAAATTGAACAAGTTGCCTTTAGATGTGAAGCATTCATGGTGTCACGTAATTTTCCAAGAGTATCTTCACTAGCTATATTTTCAACACTTACAACAGCACGGTGAGCTTTTGATAGCTTGTGATCAACAATTTTTTTCTGAGAGACTTCAAGCGTGTACTTTGATCGGCTCCATAATAGGATACTTGGTACATCTGCCATGACGATTCTCCCATGATCTTTACGTTCTTGAGGCTGTAGTGCTTTACATAGCAGGCCAGCCATCCCTTACTAGCCTTAAACTCCTTCCTCTTGCTCTTGTCAATCCCTTCACAGTCGTGCCCATAGAGGCTGTGCTTTTTCACGCATAATTTTGCCAACAACAGGGATATGCTTCTGTGACATGTCCTCCAGCCACACACTTAATGCTTTCTCAGTCTTTGCAAGCACTTTATCACGAACCAGAGAGACCATTTTTGCCATTGTAGGGGTGGCACTAACACTTCCACGAATTTCAGCTTCTTTCTGCTTTATCGTGCGAATGCTCGATCCGTTCTCACCGACCTAACGGCCCACTTCGGCTAGCGACACGACACTTTTCAAAAGATCTAAGATTTTTATTTTCTCAGCGAACAATGCTCGAACAACGAGTGCTGGAGAGAGACTGAGGATCTGTGAAATGGCGGGAGGCTACAGCAGGGTATGCTGGGACATTCCAGGAGGAATTTCACAAAACAGTCACAGCTCCAGGATTTCACCAAAAATGTTCAAATATCTGAATGCTAATAGTGGTATTTACCCCACCAGCCACCACCCCCACTCCCCAACCCCCGCTGTTAAATTCCCCGCTTGTTTATTTTGACTTTTTTATTACAGAGGTGCCTGCACAGCTCCGGCAGCACTGCATCCTTGCAAACACCACATTTCACCTGGTGTGCTTCAATGTACGTGTGACAAATGAAGCTTCTGTGCTTGGAAATCAACTTCCAGGTTACAAACGGAGTGTCACCCAGGCAGACCATCCCTGGGACTTGCAGTATTATACTCTAACTGCGCGTGTGGGCATCGCTTCATCAATTATTTTTAGATGTTTGTATACTGCTAAGAGGACCGTCATTAATTGCCCATCCTTAAATGTCCCTGAGTCCCAATGGCAGTGGCATGAGTTGGGCAAGGCCTGGACAGCAGGGTGCTTGATGATGGTTGCAGCTTTCCTGCGACACCTCTCCTTGCAGGTGTGCTCAATGGCGGGGAGGGCTTTAGTGAACCTCTTGCAGATGCCTTTACTCAATTCCAGTCTGACTCTAACGGAGTTTCTGTACTTGTAGTGGCTGCAATATCAGAAGCAGAAGATGCTGTGGGACGAGAGCTGGATCATCAGTCTCAAGGAGATTAGCACAGGTATTTCTGTCTGCTCGGAGGGTTTAGATAGAACTTTGAACAGTATAGCATTGGCATAGGCCCTTCAGCCTACACTGCTGTACTGACCCAATTAAATTAGTCATCAATGACCAGATAGAATAGACAGTGAGTATTTTTTCCCCAGGGTTGAAATATCTAATACCAGAGGGCATGCATTTAAGGTGAGAAGGGGCTAATTTCCAAGGAGATATGAGCGGCAGGTTTTCTACACAGGAATTGGTGGTTGCCTAGAAACCTGTTTGTTTGTCCACTCTCCCATTCTTACCACAATGTTCTTTGTTTCTTTTGATTCTTTATGAGAATATCCCGGGAAGGAAAGGGTTAACATATGAAGAGCATTTGATAGCTCTGGGTCTGTACTCGTTGGGTTTTAGTAAAATGAGGAATGACCTCATTGAAACCTATGGGCCTAGATGGAGTGGACGTGAAGAGGATGTTCCTGTGGTGGGGAGTCGAGGACCAGATGGCACAGCCTCAGAATAGAGGGACGTCCCTTTAGAACAGAGATGAAGAGGAATTTCTTTAGCCAGGCAGTGGTGAATTCATTGCCACAGATGGCTGTTTAGGCCAAGTTGTTGGGTATATCTAAAGTGGAAGCTGATTGGTTCTTGATCAGTGAGGGCAACAAAGTTTACAGGGGAAAGACAGGAGAATGGGGTTGAGAGGGATAATAAATCAACCATGATGGAATGGCAGAGCAACCTCGATGGGCCAAATGGCCCAATACTGCTTCTACGTCATGGCCTTACGTGAAAGACTCAGAGAGGGTGCGGAACTGTTCAATGAAAGAGGGTCAAACGGTGGGCTGCCCTACCATTCAGTAGGATTATGGCTAATCTTTAACCTCTAACCTTTAACCTCAAGGCCACATTCCTGCGTTAACCAATCACTGAGAATGGGGTTGAGAAGGAAAATAAATCAGCCGGGATGGAATAACAGAGCAGAGTTGATGGGCCAAAATGGCCTTATTCTGCTCCGATGTCTTGTGGTAATGGTCTTTTGTCAAGCGCTCACTGTATGTTTTTAGGCAGCGGTTTCCTGATGGGATTCGGCAGCGTGGCAACAATCCATCATACTAATGGCACTTCGATTCCAAGTGAGGTGAATGACGCTTCTACGAGTGGTTTTGCCACAAGCCCGGTTCACAAGCCGGGCTTCATACAGACTGGCATCTAGTAAGTCACAGAGTTCTTAGTTTTATTGCATGCATGGTCCACCATATTCAAAGATCCCCCCTCGTTCTCTTCTCACGACTGCCATCAGGAAAGTAGGTACAGGAGCCTCAGGGTCAGGATCACCCCTCAACCATCAGGTTCTTGAACCAAAGGGGATAACTTCACTCAACTTCACTTGGCCCAGCATTGAATTGCTCCCACACCCTGTGGACACACTTTCAAGGACTCTTCACCTCATGTTCTCGATCTCATTTATTGCTTACTTCTTCTTCTGATGATTAGCCTTTTTTTCCCCTTTATTTTTGTATTTGCACAGTTTCTTGTTTCTTTACACGTTGGTTGTTTGTCCATCCTGTTGGGCACAGTCTTTCATTGATTCTCTCACTTTTCTTGGATTTATAGTGATTGCCTGCAAGAAAATGAATCTCAGGGTTGTATCTGGTAATATAGATGTACTTTAATAATGAATTTACTTTCAACTTTGAACTTTATATATCTGGTAAACACGGGACAGTCAAAGTAAATCCATTATCAAATTAGATATATGTCACCATAAAATACCTTCTTTTTCTTAAGCCTATCACCCCTACTAGGGCCAAGTCCACTGACAGCAGCTCACTGGAGTCCTCTGTCCTGGGCCAGTAGAAGGTTGGTTGGCCCTGTGTCTTCTGCTTTCTCCGCATGACTTCATACACCTTCAAGGGGGAGATCCTTCCTCTCTCAGGGATGAGGTCTGTAACGCTGGGTATTTATTTAGCTATATAGTGCAGAGTGGCCCTCCGAGCCACACTGACCAGCAACCCAACAGCCCCGTGTGTGTTGCTTTAGTTTTCCAGCATCTGCAGGGTTTCTCATGTTTATGCCCTCTGGTGTTTGACGGTTTTGCCCTGGAGAGAAAGACTCTGATTGTCAAATCATTAGCACAGGAGAATCCGCAGATGTTGGAGATGTAGAGCAGCATGCACAAGATTCTGGAGGAACTCAATGGGTCAGGCAGCATCTATGGAAATGAATAAACTGTCGAAGCTTCGGGCCAAGATGATAAAAGGTCCTGATGAAAGGTCTTGGCCTGAATCGTCACTGTCCATAGAAAGGTTTTGACTATTGGAATGCTAAATGTGGATATTTCATTATAGTTTCTGGGAAAAGCAGCTGTGAACAGTGAGACCTTGAACCCATGAACACTACATCACTAATTTGCTCTCTTTTGAACTTTTTGTTTATATGATTTTTAATATTTCATTTTGTAACACAGTTTATTTTTATTATGTATCACACTGTACTGCTGCTGCAAAACAACAAATTTCACGTGGTCTGTACACACCGGCTGTGTGGTGAAAAAGGCACAACAGCGCCTCTTTCACCTCAGACGGTTGAGGAAGTTTGGTATGAGCCCCCAAATCCTAAGGATTTTCTACAGGGGCACAATTGAGAGCATCCTGACTGGCTGCATCACTGCCTGGTCTGGGAACTGTACCTCCCTCAATCGCAGGACTCTGCAGAGAGTGGTGCGGACAGCCCAGCACAGCTGGAGGTGTGAACAGAACATTTACAAAGACAGGTGTGAAGAATGGGCCCGAAGGATCATTGGGGACCCAAGTCACCTCAACCATAAACTGTTCCAGCTGCTACCATCCTGGAAACAGTACCACACCATAAAAGCCAGGACCAACAGGCTCCGGGACAGCTTCTTCCACCAGGCCATCAGACTGATTAACTCACGCTGATCTGAGTGTTTTCCATGTTACATTGACCATTCTATTTATTACAAATTATTATAAATTACTATGATTGCTCATTGCACATTTAGACGGAGACATAACACAAAGGTTTTTACTCATGTATGTGAAGGCTGTAAGAAATAAAGTCAATTCAATTCAATATTTATTTTTTATATAGAGTGGTATTTTATTAGGAACACCTGTACACCTGCTCGTTAAGGCAAATATCTAATCAGCCATTCATGCGACAGGAACTCAATGCATAAAACATGCAGATGTGGTCAAGAGGTTCAGTTCTTGTTCAGCACAAACATCAGAATGGGGAAGGAGTGTGATCTAAGTGACTTTGACTGTGGAATGATGGTTGGTGCCAGATGGGGTGGTTTAAGTATCCCAAAACTATTGATCACCCGGGGTTTTCATGTACAATAGTCCCTAGATATTACAGAGAATGGTGTGAGAGAGAAAAAGATCATCTCGTGAGCAAGAGTCTGTGAGCAAAAACACCTTGTCAGTGAGAGAGGGCAAAGGAGATTGGTTCGAGCTGACAGGAAGGTGTCAGTAACTCGATAACCCACAGCAGGGATGTGCAGAAGAGCATCTCTGAATGCACAAGAGTGAAGCGGATGGGCTACAGCAGCAGAAGACCGCGAGCACACACTCGTGGCCACTTTATTAGGCATGGCAGGTTCCCAATGAAGAGGCCACTGAGCAATAACCTGATTCTGATTCTGAGTGTCTCGATGTCTCTGCTCCCTTTTCTTTCAGTGACGGTCGAACAGTGGCCATCAAGTGGATACAGAAGAAAACTTTTAATCTCTCGAAAACCATCAGACAAGAAGTGAAGGAAGTGAGGTACACACTCGTCTTTACGCATCAAGAGCTTGTGTTGGTTGAATACAAAATGTACTCCCCACCTGTAAAGAATTCTTGCCCCGAACTTACCCCTTCCCACCTTAAAAGAATGCCCTCTGGTATTAGACATAGGTCTAGATTGCCCGCCCATTTTATGATCCTAAAATTTTATTGCATAGTATTTTATTTTATTTAGAGATACAGCACAGAATGGGACCTTTCGGCCCGTTCAGCAGCTCATCTATTTAACCCGAGCCCAATCACAGGACAGTTTACAATGACCAATTAACCTACTAACTGGGACGTCTTTGGACTGTGGGAGGAAACCAGAGCACCCGGAGGAAACACGTGCACATGGGAAGAACATACAAACTTGCTTACAGAGGATGACGGAATTGAACTCCAAACTCCGAAGCCCTCGGGCTGTAATAGCGTCACGCTAACTGCTACACTACCCCCTCGGTCAGGCACTTCAGCAGGTCAGGCAGCACCTTTGAGGAAAGGAAGCGAGTTAATCATTCTTCAGAATTTGGGCGATTTGGAAATGAAGTATTTCGGAGAAATGCGGGGAGGGCGCGGCAAAAACAAACACGGTTTATTGAGAGACTGGGTCGTCCAGGAGGTGGACCGGACTGGGAGAGGATAAAGAGGCAGGGGCTGGTGAGTGGCGGAGTGATGTATGGGAGGGTTGACGCCATGGGTAGGTGACAGGGCAGTGTAGCAGCTAATGTAGCTATTTATGGCGTCAGCAATCAGAATTCTTGCTGCTGTGAGAAATTTGTACATTCTTCCCATGCCTGTGTGTGTTTCCTCCGGGTGCTCCGGTTTCCTTCCATATTCCAAAGACATACAGGTTCAAAGGAGATGTGAGGGGCAAGCTTTTTACACAGTGGGTGCCCGGAATGCACTTCCCGGGGTGGTGATAAAGGCAGAGAGATTAGAAACTTTTAAGGGACATTCAGATAGGCACTTGATTGTGATGAAAATGGAAGAATATAGACGTCGTGTAGGCAGAGAGGATTAGTTCAGGTGGCCATTTGATTACTAACTTAATTGCTTCAGCAGAACATTGCGAGCTGAGGTCTGGTTCCTGCGCTGTTCAATGTTCCATGTTCTAGGTTAGAGTTAGCGGGTTGTGGGCATGCTGTCTTGGTGCTGGAGGCATGGTGGCACTCGCGGGCTGCCCCAGCACAATCCTCGGGCTGTGTTGGCTGATGACCCAAACAACACGTTTCACTGCATGCTGCAGTGTACTTGTGACAAATAAAGCAAACTCTAAAAATATTTAATCTTTAAATTTAAAAAATTTATTCATTTACACCAGCCAAGCCAGCATTTACTGCCCATCCCTAGTGGCCCTTGAGAAGGTGGTGATGAGCTGCCTTCTTGAACCGCAGCAGTCCCTGAGGTGTGGGTACACCCACAGTGCTGTTGGCGAGGGAATCCCACGATTTTGACCCAGCGACAATGAAGGAGTGGTGAGTGAGGGGGAATTCCAAGTAGTGGTGTTTTTTCTAAATCTTAGGAGATGAATTGAGTCAGGAATACCGAAGGGCAGAGTGGGTACAGCTGATTGTTTGAAACGAGGGACTGACTCTTTAAGAATAAATGCACAGTCCACAAGATAAACAGGATTATTGTTTATAAAGAAAACAATGTTATGAGTTCAGGTTCAGGGAAAAGAGTGGTTTGAGGAATGAGACTCTCTCTGATTGCAGTGTGTACCAGGACACTTGGCAGAGACAGGGTTAACACATACAGTCTTTCTCCCAGAATTCAAGATAATCTAACATCATTTCCAGTACACTAGTGTAAAAGAGAATTAAATAATTGTTACCCTGGATCCGAGAAGCACAAAAACACAAGAAAAGAACATAATAATAAAAAACAAAAAATACAAATACATAAGGTAGCTTATATATATAGATTGATTGTATGTCCATACAGTGACGCTAGGCACAGGAGTGTCTGTATATAAGGTGATTGACTGACAGGAAAGTCCTGCTGGTTGTGTTGTTCTTTATTTCTTTAATTATTTATTGAGATTCAACAGGGAACTGGCCCTTCGAGTCGTGCTGCCCAGCAACTCCTGGGTTAATCCTGGCCTAATCGCAGGACAATTTACAATGGCCAATTAGCCTACCAATCAGTACATCTTTGGGGGGAAACCCAAGTGCTCAGGAGGAGAAGATACAAACTGCTCACGGGCAGTGGCGAGACTGCTGAAAACTGTCCAGCACGTCGCCGGTGTCAGCCTATCCACCATCAAGGGCAAAAGTGCAGAAGGGAACCAGACAGAGGCCAGAAACATCATGAAGGACCCCACCCTCCCTGCTCATGGACTGCTTGTCCCACTCCCATCAGAGAGGAGGCCACGTATCATCCACACCAGGACCACCAGACTCAAAAACTGTTTCTTTCCCCAAGCAGTGAGGCTGATCAACACCTCCACCCACTAACCCACCCCTCCACACCCCCAACCACCACTAACTCTATAATTTCCTGTCAGTCACCTTATGTACAGACACTCCTGTGCCGAGCGTCACTTTATGGACATACAATCAATCTACATGTATAAGCTATCTTATGTATTTATATTTATTGTGTTTTTTTATTATGATTGTGTTCTTTATCTCTTTGTGTTTTTTTGTGCTGCATTGGATCAGGAGTAATGATTATTTTGTTCTCCTTTACACTTGCGTACTGGAAATGACATTCAACTATCTTGGACCTTGAGCTGTGTTAAGGGGAAAACAGCACTCTGTCCAGTCAGCTCAGTGGTATTTATTGTTCTTTCTGGATATTAATTGCACTGTTCATCATTCCAGGGAACTCGACCATCCAAACCTGTGCAAGTTTATCGGTGGATCTGTGGAGGTGCCTAACGTTACTATAGTTACCGAATATTGCCCTAAAGGGAGTCTGTCCGACGTACTGTTCAATGAAGATATTCCCCTGAATTGGGGCTTCAGGTAACACCCACACATTTCTCATTTACTTGCAAGGAGCTGTGGTTTGTAGATCTGCCTGTGTAGTGTAACTTACAGAATGGACTAATTGTAAAGCCATAAGACATCGGAGCAGAATGAGGCCATTCAGCCCATCGAGTCTGCTTCACCATTCCATCATGGCAGATTTATTATCCTTCTCAACCAAATTCTCCTGCCTTCTCCCCGTAGCCTTTGACACCTTTGTTTATCAAGAACCTATCAACCTCTACTTAAAACATATCCAATGACTTGGCCTCCAAAGCCGTCTGTGGCAATGAATTCCATAGATTCACCACCCTCTGGCTAAGAAATTCCTTCTCATCTCTGTTCCAAAGGGATGTCCTTCCATTCGAGATGGTGCCCTCTGGTGCCAGACTCATCCACAATAGGAAACACCTTCTCCACATCTACTGTATCTTGGCCTTTCAATGTTCAATAGGTTTCAGTGAGAGCCTCCCCTTATTATTCTACACTCCAGGACCAGAGCCAACAAACACACCTCACATGTTAACCCTTTCTTTGCCAGGATCATTCTCATGAGCCTCCTCAGTATCCTTTCCAATGCCAGCACATAAGGGGCCCAAACTCAGTCCCTCTTCAGTTCATAGGCTGCTGCAAGTCTCACTGGGTACGTGTCTCTATCGCCATCCCAAACCATAACCTCTGTTCATCGGAAACTTTGCCAACTCTCAACCCCCCACTAGCCCAGAGCCTTGGCCTCACTGACTTATGCTGGTGTAAGTACCTGTGAATTTCAAAAACCTTCCTTGCAGGCTGCTCCCAGCATATCCTTGGGCTTTGTTAGTCATTGTCACATTATTATCAAATTGAATTGCATTATTTTAATATCACACTTGCATTAATGTTCCTTTACATCTCATATTCTTTAGTTTATTCCCCATAATGGTGGCACAGTGGTTAGTGCAATCACTTTATAGCCCCAGCCATTACTGATCAGGGTTCAGTTCCCACTGCTGTCTGTAAGGACTTGTACATTCTTCTTGTGACAGTGGGGGTTTCCTCCGGCTGCTCTGGTTTCCTCCCACATTCCAAAGACGTATGGCAAGGATTAGTGAGTTGTGGACATGCTGTGCTAGTGCTGGAAGTGTGGCAACACTTGTACACTGCCCCCAGCTCATCCTCAGAATTTGTTGTTCGTTGACAGAAATAACACTTCACTGTGTGTTTTAATGTTTTGATAGACATAAAGCAAATAAAGCTAATCTTTAATTTAAAAAAAATCTTTAATTGTTAATCTTTAATCTTTCCACACACGAGGCCTTGAACTGAGAGCGGATCTGTCCTCTCGGATAAGAAATCCCAATGTTCAAGGAAGATTTGGGTGCTCTGCTCACCTGTTTTCCGAAACCCATGTGGCTGAGAAGAATTAGAATCACATTTATAATCGCTGACATATCTCGTGAAATTTGTTTTGCGGCAGAAATACATTGCAATACTTAAAATGCACCAAGACATAGTGAAAACTTGTCTTGCATTCTGTTGATACAGGACAGATCATTACGCAGGACATTGAGGGAGAAGAAGTAGAAACAATCATTACGTAGAATGAAATGTAGAGCCGATCCTTCATTTACCTCACAATCTATCTATCTCAATTTATGCATCTATCTCTCTCCCTCTTTATCTCTCTACTTATCTATTTATCTATCTATCACAGCCTCAGATAAGAGGGACATCCACTTAGAACAGAGATGAGGAGGATTTTCCTTAGACAGAGGGTGGTGAATCTGTGGAATTCATTATTGCAGACAGCTGTGGAGGCCAAGTCTTTGATATATTTAAAGTGGAGATTGTTAAGTTCTTGATTAGCCAGACATCAAAGATTATGGGGAGAAGGCAAGAGAATGGGGTTGTGAGGGATGATAAATCAGCTGTGATCAAATGATGGAGCAGAATCGATGGGCTGAATAGCCTAATTCTGCTTCTGTGTCTTATGGTCTATTGATCTATTTATCAATCTATTGTAATATAAAGTAATTGTTATACTTTGCAAATTACTATTGCCACAATACAACAAACTTCACAACATATGTCAGTAATAACAAACCTGATTCTGATTCTGAAGCCATTGCCTCTGTTCTAGATTCCCCTCCCCAGGACAAACTTCCTCTTGGCTTCCACCACCTCAATTCCCCTCAGAATCAATCAATACGATCTCCTCAGTCCTTCCATCACCGTAACCAGTTCCATGCGTGGAATCCTGCCTGCATCTCAACCCTCATAATACCCTCCAGCTCTCCGGCCCTCCCTGGTCTCTCTGTTCCAGTGCTGGCACGTGGATCAGCAGCTTCAGGGTTCTCAGTATCAACATCTCTGAGGATCTATCCTGGGTCCAGCAATTTCAAAGAAGGCACACCAGTAACTATATTTCATTAGGCGTTTGAGAGACTTGGCATGTCACCAAAGACATTCACTAATTTGTATAGATGTACCATGGAGAGCATTCTGACTGGGTCCGTCACTGTCTGGTGTAGTGTGTGGGGCTCACTGCAAAGCTGCAAAAAGTTGTAAACTCAGCCAGCTCCATCATGGGCACTAGCCACTCCAGCTTCAAGGACACCTTCACAAATATGGCATCCACCATTAAGGACCCTATCACCCAGGATATGCCCTCTTCTCATTGCTGCCACCATTTGCCCGCCTTTGACCCACATCCCTCTAAACTTCTATCCATGTACTTGTATAAATATCTCTTAAACATTTTAATTGAATTTTATTTGTCACATGTACATTAAAACACCAAAACATACAGTGAAATGCATTGCTTACATCAATGACCAACACAGTCTGAGGTATCAGATTCAGAATCAGGTTTATTATCACTGGCATGCGATGTGAAATTTATTAACTTAGCAGCAGCGGTTCAATGCGATACATAATATAGCAGAGAGAAAAAAATATAATAAATAAAATAAAAATAATGATAATAATAAATAAACAAGTAAATCAATTACATATATTGAATAGATTTAAAAAATGTGCAAAAACAGAAATACTGTATATTAAAAAAAAGTGTCCAAAGATTCAATGTCCATTTTGGAATCAGATGGCAGAGGGGAAGAAGCTGTTCCTGAATCACTGAGTGTGTGTCTTCAGGCTTCTGTATCTCCTACTTGATGGTAACAGTGAGAAAAGGACATGCCCTGGGTGCTGGAGGTCTTTAATAATGGACGCTGCCTTTCTGAGACACCGCTCCCTAAAGATGTCCTGGGTACTTTGTAGGCTAGTGCCCAAGATGGAGCTGACTAGATTTACAACCCTCTACAGCTTCTTTTGGTCCTGTGCTGTAGCCCCTCCATACCAGACAGTGATGCAGCCTGTCAGAATGTTTTCCACGGTACAACTGAAGAAGTTTTTGAGTGTATTTGTTGACATGCCAAATCTCTTCAAACTCCTAATGAAGTATAGCCGCTCTCTTGCCTTCTTTATGACTACATCAATATGTTGGGACCAGGTTAGATTCTGAGATCTTGACACCCAGGAACTTGAAGCTGCTCACTCTCTCCACTTCTGATCCCTCTATGAGGATTGGTTTGCCAGGGACAGCCCGGGTGTCGCCATGCTTCCGGTGCCAATATAGAATGTCTACAATTCACTAACCCTAAACGTACGTCTTTGCAGGGTTAAGGGGAAATGGGAGCACCCGGAGGAAACTGATGTGGAGGGAACGTACAGACTCCTTATTAACCCTGGTTGTTGGTGCTGTAAAGCCTTACGCTAATTGCTGCACGACCATTCTGCCTGTGACTTGCTCCACAAAATCATTCTCAATGTGAAAATGTGTCCCTCAGGGCCCATTTAAACCTTGGTCAAAAGCCTAGACTCTCGTCCCCAACACCCACCACACATATCTCACCCTTCTCCCCCATCACCCATATATTTCCTTTTGGGATATGGTACATTTAACCTCAAGATGTTGTTGCTTTAGATTATCATTTGCCACGGATGTGTCTCGGGGAATGGCTTATCTCCACCATCGCAAAGTGTACCATGGGAGACTGAAATCGACCAACTGTATTATTGATGACAGATGGGTGTGCAAGATCGCAGGTAACAACAGCCTCTTATTTATAAACACAAGAGATTCTGCAGGTGCTGGAAGTCCAGAGCAACACACACAAAATGCTGGAAGAAGTCAGCAGGTCAGGCAACATCTATGAAGAGGAATAAACAGTAGACGTTTTGGGCCAAGGCTCTTCACAGTTATTCCCCAAGGAACCCTGTACATGTACCCCAGCTCGATTTGTTCTACAATACTCCCCAAGGGAATAATATCCTGATGAAGTGTCTCAGCCAAAATGTTGACTGTTTATTCATTTTCCTCCAGTGATACAGCCTGACCTGCTGAGTTCCTCCAGCACTTACTGTATCTGATACCATGTGCCTGCGATGCTGCTGCAAGTACATTCATTGGCCTCGTTATTATATACACCCGCTCATTAATGCAAATATCTAGTCAGCCAATCGTGGGGCAGCAATTCAATGCATAAAAGCACGCAGACATGGTCAAGAGGTTCAGTTGTTCAGACCAAACTTTAGAACGGGGAAGAAGTGTGATCTCAGTGACTTTGACTGTGGAATATTTGGTTTGAGTATCTCAGAAACTGCTGGATCTCCTGGGATTCCCACGCACAAGAGTTTACAGAGAATGGCGTGAGACACTAAAAAAAGACAAGATCTGTGGGTGAAATGCCTTGTTAATGAGAGAGGTCAGCGAAAAATGGCCAGACTGGTTCAAGCTGACAGTAATTCAAACTTAAACACACATTACAACAGTGGTGGGCAGAAGAGCGTCTCCGAACACACAGCACATTGAACTTTGAAATGGTTGGGCTACAGGAGGTACCGTACCTAATAAAGTGGCCACACCTGAGTTTGTATGTGTCTGAAAACTCTGTGATCTCAGTATCCTTTCCATATCTGAGTCTGTAACTGACATCTCAATCTGTCTGTTTGTGAAGACTACGGACTGGTAGCCTACAGGAGCGCTGATTTCCAGGAATTCGATGATGGTTTCGTTCTGAAGATGGGTCGTATTTTCTGTGCTCCTGAAGTGGTTGCAGGCACTGCTTCTAACCTGAGCCCCACGGCAGATGTCTACAGGTAAGGCTGCTCCTCTTGCTCACCATGTCTCTGCTCTTCTTGCTGCTGCCATTGAGCAAGAGCCTCAAGACCCACAGGAACAGTTATTACCCCTCAACCAGCAGGCTCCTGAGCCAGAGGGGTTAACATCACTCACCCCAATACTGAACTTCACGCTCTTTTAAGGATCCATCATGTCATGTTCTCAATATTCATTATAGTTATTACTTCTCTTGATTTTTTCATTGACTCCTTGTATTTACTGTGAATACCCACAGGAAGTGACGCTCAGTGTTATACGTGGTGACAAACGTGGGCTCTGATAATAAATTTACTTTGAACTTCAAACTTGCCACATCACCTCAGCTAGGACGAGAGACGTCAATCAGATATGATCACTGGCAAATGTGAAATGTGTTGTTTGGCATGGCAGCAAAGTACTTAAAGACCTGACTGTTGAAGGTCAAAATGCCAAATGCATCGTCACTACCAAGTTTACCTATTACATCACTCTCAGGGAAACCTCTACCTGTACCCCTCACTCTCTCTGTTCTACAACACTCCGCGGGACACCCTGTACCTGTACCCCTCGCTCCCTCTGTTCTACAACACTCCCCGGGACACCCTGTACCTGCACCCCTCACTCCCTCTGTTCTACAACACTCCCCGGGACACCCTGTACCTGTACCCCTCACTCCCTCTGTTCTACAACACTCCCCGGGACACCCTGTACCTGTACCCCTCACTCCCTCTGTTCTACAACACTCCCCGGGACACCCTGTACCTGTACCCCTCACTCCCTCTGTTCTACAACACTCCCCGGGACACCCTGTACCTGTACCCCTCACTCCCTCTGATCTACAACACTCCCCGGGACACCCTGTACCTGTACCCCTCGCTCCCTCTGTTCTACAACACTCCCCGGGACACCCTGTACCTGTACCCCTCACTCTCTCTGTTCTACAACACTCCCCGGGACACCCTGTACCTGTACACCTCACTCTCTCTGTTCTACAACACTCCCCGGGACACCCTGTATCTGTACCCCTCGCTCCCTCTGTTCTACAACACTCCCCGGGACACTCTGTACCTGTACCCCTCACTCTCTCTGTTCTACAACACTCTGTGGGACACCCTGTACCTGGAACCCTTGCTCCCTCTGTTCTACAACACTCCCCGGGACACCCTGTACCTGTACCCCTCGCTCCCTCTGTTCTACAACACTCCCCGGGACACCCTGTACCTGTACCCCTTGCTCCCTCTGTTCTACAACACTCCGTGGGATACCCTGTACCCCTCACTCTCTCTGTTCTACAACACTCTGTGGGACACCCTGTACCTGTACCCCTCACTCTCTCTGTTCTACAACACTCCCCGGGACACCCTGTACCTGTACCCCTCGCTCCCTCTGATCTACAACACTCCCCGGGACACCCTGTACCTGTACCCCTCGCTCTCTCTGTTCTACAACACTCCCCGGGACACCCTGTACCTGTACCCCTCACTCCCTCTGATCTACAACACTCCCCGGGATACCCGGTACCTGTACCCCTCGCTCTCTCTGTTCTACAACACTCCCCGGGACACCCTGTACCTGTACCCCTCGCTCCCTCTGTTCTACAACACTCCCTGGGACACCCTGTACCTGTACCCCTCGCTCCCTCTGTTCTACAACACTCCCCAGGACACCCTGTACCTGTACCCCTCGCTCTCTCTGTTCTACAACACTCCCCAGGACACCCTGTACCTGTACCCCTCGCTCCCTCTGATCTACAACACTCCCCAGGACACCCTGTACCTGTACCCCTCGCTCCCTCTGATCTACAACACTCCCCGGGACACCCTGTACCTGTACCCCTCGCTCCCTCTGATCTACAACACTCCCCGGGACACCCTGTACCTGTACCCCTCGCTCCCTCTGTTCTACAACACTCCCTGGGACACCCTGTACCTGTACCCCTCGCTCCCTCTGTTCTACAACACTCCCCGGGACACCCTGTACCTGTACCCCTCACTCTCTCTGTTCTACAACACTCCCTGGGACACCCTGTACCTGTACCCCTCATTCTCTATGTTCTACAACACTCCCTGGGACACCCTGTACGTGTACCCCTCGCTCCCTCTGATCTACAACACTCCCCGGGACACCCTGTACCTGTACCCCTCGCTCCCTCTGTTCTACAACACTCCCCGGGACACCCTGTACCTGTACCCCTCGCTCCCTCTGTTCTACAACACTCCCCGGGACACCCTGTACCTGTACCCCTCACTCCCTCTGTTCTACAACACTCCCCGGGACACCCTGTACCTGTACCCCTCGCTCCCTCTGTTCTACAACACTCCCCGGGACACCCTGTACCTGTACCCCTCGCTCCCTCTGATCTGCAACACTCCCCAGGACACCCTGTACCTGAACCCCTCACTCCCTCTGATCTACAACACTCCCCAGGACACCCTGTACCTGTACCCCTCGCTCCCTCTGATCTACAGCACTCCCCGGGACATCCTGTACCTGTACCCCTCGCTCCCTCTGATCTACAACACTCCCCGGGACACCCTGTACCTGTACCCCTCGCTCCCTCTGATCTACAACACTCCCCAGGACACCCTGTACCTGTACCCCTCGCTCCCTCTGATCTACAGCACTCCCCGGGACACCCTGTACCTGTACCCCTCGCTCCCTCTGATCTACAGCACTCCCCGGGACATCCTGTACCTGTACCCCTCGCTCCCTCTGATCTACAGCACTCCCCGGGACATCCTGTACCTGTACCCCTTGCTCCCTCTGATCTACAACACTCCCCGGGACACCCTGTACCTGTACCCCTCGCTCCCTCTGTTCTACAACACTCCCTGGGACACCCTGTACCTGTACCCCTCGCTCCCTCTGTTCTACAACACTCCCCGGGACACCCTGTACCTGTACCCCTTGCTCCCTCTGTTCTACAACACTCCCCGGGACACCCTGTACCTGTACCCCTCGCTCCCTCTGTTCTACAACACTCCCCGGGACACCCTGTACCTGTACCCCTCGCTCCCTCTGATCTACAACACTCCCCGGGACACCCTGTACCTGTACCCCTCGCTCCCTCTGATCTACAACACTCCCCGGGACACCCTGTACCTGTACCCCTCTCTCCCTCTGTTCTACAACACTCCCCGGGACACCCTGTATCTGTACCCCTCGCTCCCTCTGTTCTACAACACTCCCCGGGACACCCTGTACCTGTACCCCTCCCTCTCTCTGTTCTTCAACACTCCCCGGGACACCCTGTACCTGTACCCCTCACTCTCTCTGTTCTACAACACTCCCTGGGACACCCTGTACCTGTACCCCTCACTCCCTCTGTTCTACAACACTCCCCGGGACACCCTGTACCTGTACCCCTCACTCCCTCTGTTCTACAACACTCCCCGGGACACCCTGTACCTGTACCCCTCACTCTCTCTGTTCTACAACACTCCCCGGGACACCCTGTACCTGTACCCCTCACTCCCTCTGTTCTACAACACTCCCCAGGACACCCTGTACCTGTACCCCTCGCTCCCTCTGATCTACAGCACTCCCCGGGATACCCTGTACCTGTACCCCTCACTCCCTCTGTTCTACAACACTCCCTGGGATACCCTGTACCTGTACCCCTCATTCTCTATGTTCTACAACACTCCCTGGGACACCCTGTACCTGTACCCCTCGCTCCCTCTGATCTACAACACTCCCCGGGACACCCTGTACCTGTACCCCTCGCTCCCTCTGAACTACAACACTCCCCGGGACACCCTGTACCTGTACCCCTCACTCCCTCTGTTCTACAACACTCCCCGGGACACCCTGTATCTGTACCCCTCGCTCCCTCTGTTCTACAACACTCCCCGGGACACCCTGTACCTGTACCCCTCGCTCCCTCTGTTCTACAACACTCCCCGGGACACCCTGTACCTGTACCCCTCGCTCCCTCTGTTCTACAACACTCCCCGGGACACCCTGTACCTGTACCCCTCACTCCCTCTGTTCTACATCACTCCCCGGGACACCCTGTACCTGTACCCCTCGCTCCCTCTGATCTACAACACTCCCCGGGACACCCTGTACCTGTACCCCTCGCTCCCTCTGTTCTCCAACACTCCCTGGGACACCCTGTACCTGTACCCCTCACTCCCTCTGTTCTCCAACACTCCCTGGGACACCCTGTACCTGTACCCCTCACTCCCTCTGTTCTACAACACTCCCCGGGACACCCTGTACCTGTACCCCTCGCTCCCTCTGTTCTACAACACTCCCCGGGACACCCTGTACCTGTACCCCTCGCTCCCTCTGTTCTACAACACTCCGTGGGATACCCTGTACCCCTCACTCTCTCTGTTCTACAACACTCTGTGGGACACCCTGTACCTGTACCCCTCGCTCCCTCTGTTCTACAACACTCCCCGGGACATCCTGTACCTGTACCCCTCGCTCCCTCTGTTCTACAACACTCCCCGGGACACCCTGTACCTGTACCCCTTGCTCCCTCTGTTCTACAACACTCCCCGGGACACCCTGTACCTGTACCCCTCGCTCCCTCTGTTCTACAACACTCCCTGGGACACCCTGTACCTGTACCCCTCACTCCCTCTGATCTACAACACTCCCCGGGACACCCTGTACCTGTACCCCTCGCTCCCTCTGTTCTACGACACTCCCCGGGACACCCTGTACCTGTACCCCTCGCTCCCTCTGATCTACAACACTCCCCGGGACACCCTGTACCTGTACCCCTCACTCCCTCTGATCTACAACACTCCCTGGGATACCCGGTACCTGTACCCCTCGCTCTCTCTGTTCTACAACACTCCCCAGGACACCCTGTACCTGTACCCCTCGCTCCCTCTGATCTACAACACTCCCCAGGACACCCTGTACCTGTACCCCTCGCTCCCTCTGATCTACAACACTCCCCGGGACACCCTGTACCTGTACCCCTCGCTCCCTCTGATCTACAACACTCCCCGGGACACCCTGTACCTGTACCCCTCGCTCCCTCTGTTCTACAACACTCCCTGGGACACCCTGTACCTGTACCCCTCGCTCCCTCTGTTCTACAACACTCCCCGGGACACCCTGTACCTGTACCCCTCACTCTCTCTGTTCTACAACACTCCCTGGGACGCCCTGTACCTGTACCCCTCATTCTCTATGTTCTACAACACTCCCTGGGACACCCTGTACGTGTACCCCTCGCTCCCTCTGATCTACAACACTCCCCGGGACACCCTGTACCTGTACCCCTTGCTCCCTCTGTTCTACAACACTCCCCGGGACACCCTGTACCTGTACCCCTCGCTCCCTCTGTTCTACAACACTCCCCGGGACACCCTGTACCTGTACCCCTCACTCCCTCTGTTCTACAACACTCCCCGGGACACCCTGTACCTGTACCCCTCGCTCCCTCTGATCTACAACACTCCCCGGGACACCCTGTACCTGTACCCCTCGCTCCCTCTGATCTACAACACTCCCCGGGACACCCTATACCTGTACCCCTCACTCCCTCTGATCTACAACACTCCCCAGGACACCCTGTACCTGTACCCCTCGCTCCCTCTGATCTACAACACTCCCCGGGACATCCTGTACCTGTACCCCTCGCTCCCTCTGATCTACAACACTCCCCGGGACACCCTGTACCTGTACCCCTCGCTCCCTCTGATCTACAACACTCCCCAGGACACCCTGTACCTGTACCCCTCGCTCCCTCTGATCTACAGCACTCCCCGGGACACCCTGTACCTGTACCCCTCACTCCCTCTGTTCTACAACACTCCCCGGGACATCCTGTACCTGTACCCCTTGCTCCCTCTGATCTACAACACTCCCCGGGACACCCTGTACCTGTACCCCTCGCTCCCTCTGTTCTACAACACTCCCTGGGACACCCTGTACCTGTACCCCTCGCTCCCTCTGTTCTACAACACTCCCCGGGACACCCTGTACCTGTACCCCTTGCTCCCTCTGTTCTACAACACTCCCCGGGACACCCTGTACCTGTACCCCTCGCTCCCTCTGTTCTACAACACTCCCTGGGACACCCTGTACCTGTACCCCTTATTCTCTATGTTCTACAACACTCCCTGGGACACCCTGTACCTGTACCCCTCGCTCCCTCTGTTCTACAACACTCCCCGGGACACCCTGTACCTGTACCCCTCGCTCCCTCTGATCTACAACACTCCCCGGGACACCCTGTACCTGTACCCCTCGCTCCCTCTGATCTACAACACTCCCCGGGACACCCTGTACCTGTACCCCTCACTCCCTCTGTTCTACAACACTCCCCGGGACACCCTGTATCTGTACCCCTCGCTCCCTCTGTTCTACAACACTCCCCGGGACACCCTGTACCTGTACCCCTCCCTCTCTCTGTTCTTCAACACTCCCCGGGACACCCTGTACCTGTACCCCTCACTCTCTCTGTTCTACAACACTCCCTGGGACACCCTGTACCTGTACCCCTCACTCCCTCTGGTCTACAACACTACCCGGGACACCCTGTACCTGTACCCCTCACTCCCTCTGTTCTACAACACTCCCCGGGACACCCTGTACCTGTACCCCTCACTCTCTCTGTTCTACAACACTCCCCGGGACACCCTGTACCTGTACCCCTCACTCCCTCTGTTCTACAACACTCCCCAGGACACCCTGTACCTGTACCCCTCGCTCCCTCTGATCTACAGCACTCCCCGGGACACCCTGTACCTGTACCCCTCACTCCCTCTGTTCTACAACACTCCCTGGGATACCCTGTACCTGTACCCCTCATTCTCTATGTTCTACAACACTCCCTGGGACACCCTGTACCTGTACCCCTCGCTCCCTCTGTTCTACAACACTCCCTGGGACACCCTGTACCTGTACCCCTCACTCCCTCTGATCTACAACACTCCCCGGGACACCCTGTACCTGTACCCCTCGCTCCCTCTGATCTACAACACTCCCCGGGACACCCTGTACCTGTACCCCTCACTCCCTCTGTTCTACAACACTCCCCGGGACACCCTGTATCTGTACCCCTCGCTCCCTCTGTTCTACAACACTCCCCGGGACACCCTGTACCTGTACCCCTCGCTCCCTCTGTTCTACAACACTCCCCGGGACACCCTGTACCTGTACCCCTCGCTCCCTCTGTTCTACAACACTCCCCTGGGACACCCTGTACCTGTACCCCTCACTCCCTCTGTTCTACATCACTCCCCGGGACACCCTGTACCTGTACCCCTCGCTCCCTCTGATCTACAACACTCCCCGGGACACCCTGTACCTGTACCCCTCGCTCCCTCTGTTCTACAACACTCCCCGGGACACCCTGTACCTGTACCCCTCGCTCCCTCTGTTCTACAACACTCCCCGGGACACCCTGTACCTGTACCCCTCGCTCCCTCTGATCTACAACACTCCCCGGGACACCCTGTACCTGTACCCCTCGCTCCCTCTGTTCTACAACACTCCCCGGGACACCCTGTACCTGTACCCCTCGCTCCCTCTGTTCTACAACACTCCCCGGGACACCCTGTACCTGTACCCCTCACTCTCTCTGTTCTACAACACTCCCCGGGACACCCTGTACCTGTACACCTCACTCTCTCTGTTCTACAACACTCCCCGGGACACCCTGTATCTGTACCCCTCGCTCCCTCTGTTCTACAACACTCCCCGGGACACTCTGTACCTGTACCCCTCACTCTCTCTGTTCTACAACACTCTGTGGGACACCCTGTACCTGGAACCCTTGCTCCCTCTGTTCTACAACACTCCCCGGGACACCCTGTACCTGTACCCCTCACTCCCTCTGTTCTCCAACACTCCCTGGGACACCCTGTACCTGTACCCCTCACTCCCTCTGTTCTACAACACTCCCCGGGACACCCTGTACCTGTACCCCTCGCTCCCTCTGTTCTACAACACTCCCCGGGACACCCTGTACCTGTACCCCTTGCTCCCTCTGTTCTACAACACTCCGTGGGATACACTGTACCCCTCACTCTCTCTGTTCTACAACACTCTGTGGGACACCCTGTACCTGTACCCCTCACTCCCTCTGATCTACAACACTCCCCGGGATACCCGGTACCTGTACCCCTCGCTCTCTCTGTTCTACAACACTCCCCAGGACACCCTGTACCTGTACCCCTCGCTCCCTCTGATCTACAACACTCCCCAGGACACCCTGTACCTGTACCCCTCGCTCCCTCTGATCTACAACACTCCCCGGGACACCCTGTACCTGTACCCCTCGCTCCCTCTGATCTACAACACTCCCCGGGACACCCTGTACCTGTACCCCTCGCTCCCTCTGTTCTACAACACTCCCTGGGACACCCTGTACCTGTACCCCTCGCTCCCTCTGTTCTACAACACTCCCCGGGACACCCTGTACCTGTACCCCTCACTCTCTCTGTTCTACAACACTCCCTGGGACACCCTGTACCTGTACCCCTCATTCTCTATGTTCTACAACACTCCCTGGGACACCCTGTACGTGTACCCCTCGCTCCCTCTGATCTACAACACTCCCCGGGACACCCTGTACCTGTACCCCTCGCTCCCTCTGTTCTACAACACTCCCCGGGACACCCTGTACCTGTACCCCTCACTCCCTCTGTTCTACAACACTCCCCGGGACACACTGTACCTGTACCCCTCGCTCCCTCTGATCTACAACACTCCCCGGGACACCCTGTACCTGTACCCCTCGCTCCCTCTGATCTACAACACTCCCCGGGACACCCTGTACCTGTACCCCTCGCTCCCTCTGATCTACAGCACTCCCCGGGACATCCTGTACCTGTACCCCTCGCTCCCTCTGATCTACAACACTCCCCGGGACACCCTGTACCTGTACCCCTCGCTCCCTCTGATCTACAACACTCCCCAGGACACCCTGTACCTGTACCCCTCGCTCCCTCTGATCTACAGCACTCCCCGGGACATCCTGTACCTGTACCCCTTGCTCCCTCTGATCTACAACACTCCCCGGGACACCCTGTACCTGTACCCCTCGCTCCCTCTGTTCTACAACACTCCCTGGGACACCCTGTACCTGTACCCCTCGCTCCCTCTGTTCTACAACACTCCCCGGGACACCCTGTACCTGTACCCCTTGCTCCCTCTGTTCTACAACACTCCCCGGGACACCCTGTACCTGTACCCCTCGCTCCCTCTGTTCTACAACACTCCCTGGGACACCCTGTACCTGTACCCCTCATTCTCTATGTTCTACAACACTCCCTGGGACACCCTGTACCTGTACCCCTCGCTCCCTCTGATCTACAACACTCCCCGGGACACCCTGTACCTGTACCCCTCGCTTCCTCTGATCTACAACACTCCCCGGGACACCCTGTACCTGTACCCCTCACTCCCTCTGTTCTACAACACTCCCCGGGACACCCTGTATCTGTACCCCTCGCTCCCTCTGTTCTACAACACTCCCCGGGACACCCTGTACCTGTACCCCTCCCTCTCTCTGTTCTTCAACACTCCCCGGGACACCCTGTACCTGTACCCCTCACTCTCTCTGTTCTACAACACTCCCTGGGACACCCTGTACCTGTACCCCTCACTCCCTCTGTTCTACAACACTCCCCGGGACACCCTGTACCTGTACCCCTCACTCCCTCTGTTCTACAACACTCCCCGGGACACCCTGTACCTGTACCCCTCACTCTCTCTGTTCTACAACACTCCCCGGGACACCCTGTACCTGTACCCCTCACTCCCTCTGTTCTACAACACTCCCCAGGACACCCTGTACCTGTACCCCTCGCTCCCTCTGATCTACAGCACTCCCCGGGACACCCTGTACCTGTACCCCTCACTCCCTCTGTTCTACAACACTCCCTGGGATACCCTGTACCTGTACCCCTCATTCTCTATGTTCTACAACACTCCCTGGGACACCCTGTACCTGTACCCCTCGCTCCCTCTGTTCTACAACACTCCCTGGGACACCCTGTACCTGTACCCCTCACTCCCTCTGATCTACAACACTCCCCGGGACACCCTGTACCTGTACCCCTCACTCCCTCTGTTCTACAACACTCCCCGGGACACCCTGTATCTGTACCCCTCGCTCCCTCTGTTCTACAACACTCCCCGGGACACCCTGTACCTGTACCCCTCACTCCCTCTGTTCTACAACACTCCCCGGGACACCCTGTACCTGTACCCCTCGCTCCCTCTGTTCTACAACACTCCCCGGGACACCCTGTACCTGTACCCCTCACTCCCTCTGTTCTACATCACTCCCCGGGACACCCTGTACCTGTACCCCTCGCTCCCTCTGATCTACAACACTCCCCGGGACACCCTGTACCTGTACCCCTCGCTCCCTCTGTTCTCCAACACTCCCTGGGACACCCTGTACCTGTACCCCTCACTCCCTCTGTTCTCCAACACTCCCTGGGACACCCTGTACCTGTACCCCTCACTCCCTCTGTTCTACAACACTCCCCGGGACACCCTGTACCTGTACCCCTCGCTCCCTCTGTTCTACAACACTCCCCGGGACACCCTGTACCTGTACCCCTTGCTCCCTCTGTTCTACAACACTCCGTGGGATACCCTGTACCCCTCACTCTCTCTGTTCTACAACACACTGTGGGACACCCTGTACCTGTACCCCTCGCTCCCTCTGTTCTACAACACTCCCCGGGACATCCTGTACCTGTACCCCTCGCTCCCTCTGTTCTACAACACTCCCCGGGACACCCTGTACCTGTACCCCTCGCTCCCTCTGTTCTACAACACTCCCCGGGACACCCTGTACCTGTACCCCTCGCTCCCTCTGTTCTACAACACTCCCTGGGACACCCTGTACCTGTACCCCTCACTCCCTCTGATCTACAACACTCCCCGGGACACCCTGTACCTGTACCCCTCGCTCCCTCTGTTCTACAACACTCCCCGGGACACCCTGTACCTGTACCCCTCGCTCCCTCTGATCTACAACACTCCCCGGGACACCCTGTACCTGTACCCCTCACTCCCTCTGATCTACAACACTCCCTGGGATACCCGGTACCTGTACCCCTCGCTCTCTCTGTTCTACAACACTCCCCAGGACACCCTGTACCTGTACCCCTCGCTCCCTCTGATCTACAACACTCCCCAGGACACCCTGTACCTGTACCCCTCGCTCCCTCTGATCTACAACACTCCCCGGGACACCCTGTACCTGTACCCCTCGCTCCCTCTGATCTACAACACTCCCCGGGACACCCTGTACCTGTACCCCTCGCTCCCTCTGTTCTACAACACTCCCTGGGACACCCTGTACCTGTACCCCTCGCTCCCTCTGTTCTACAACACTCCCCGGGACACCCTGTACCTGTACCCCTCACTCTCTCTGTTCTACAACACTCCCTGGGACACCCTGTACCTGTACCCCTCATTCTCTATGTTCTACAACACTCCCTGGGACACCCTATACGTGTACCCCTCGCTCCCTCTGATCTACAACACTCCCCGGGACACCCTGTACCTGTACCCCTCGCTCCCTCTGTTCTACAACACTCCCCGGGACAGCCTGTACCTGTACCCCTCGCTCCCTCTGTTCTACAACACTCCCCGGGACACCCTGTACCTGTACCCCTCACTCCCTCTGTTCTACAACACTCCCCGGGACACCCTGTACCTGTACCCCTCGCTCCCTCTGATCTACAACACTCCCCGGGACACCCTGTACCTGTACCCCTCGCTCCCTCTGATCTACAACACTCCCCGGGACACCCTGTACCTGTACCCCTCACTCCCTCTGATCTACAACACTCCCCAGGACACCCTGTACCTGTACCCCTCGCTCCCTCTGATCTACAGCACTCCCCGGGACATCCTGTACCTGTACCCCTCGCTCCCTCTGATCTACAACACTCCCCGGGACACCCTGTACCTGTACCCCTCGCTCCCTCTGATCTACAACACTCCCCAGGACACCCTGTACCTGTACCCCTCGCTCCCTCTGATCTACAGCACTCCCCGGGACATCCTGTACCTGTACCCCTTGCTCCCTCTGATCTACAACACTCCCCGGGACACCCTGTACCTGTACCCCTCGCTCCCTCTGTTCTACAACACTCCCTGGGACACCCTGTACCTGTACCCCTCGCTCCCTCTGTTCTACAACACTCCCCGGGACACCCTGTACCTGTACCCCTTGCTCCCTCTGTTCTACAACACTCCCCGGGACACCCTGTACCTGTACCCCTCGCTCCCTCTGTTCTACAACACTCCCTGGGACACCCTGTACCTGTACCCCTCATTCTCTATGTTCTACAACACTCCCTGGGACACCCTGTACCTGTACCCCTCGCTCCCTCTGTTCTACAACACTCCCCGGGACACCCTGTACCTGTACCCCTCGCTCCCTCTGATCTACAACACTCCCCGGGACACCCTGTACCTGTACCCCTCGCTCCCTCTGATCTACAACACTCCCCGGGACACCCTGTACCTGTACCCCTCACTCCCTCTGTTCTACAACACTCCCCGGGACACCCTGTATCTGTACCCCTCGCTCCCTCTGTTCTACAACACTCCCCGGGACACCCTGTACCTGTACCCCTCCCTCTCTCTGTTCTTCAACACTCCCCGGGACACCCTGTACCTGTACCCCTCACTCTCTCTGTTCTACAACACTCCCTGGGACACCCTGTACCTGTACCCCTCACTCCCTCTGATCCACAACACTCCCCGGGACACCCTGTACCTGTACCCCTCACTCCCTCTGTTCTACAACACTCCCCGGGACACCCTGTACCTGTACCCCTCACTCTCTCTGTTCTACAACACTCCCCGGGACACCCTGTACCTGTACCCCTCACTCCCTCTGTTCTACAACACTCCCCAGGACACCCTGTACCTGTACCCCTCGCTCCCTCTGATCTACAGCACTCCCCGGGACACCCTGTACCTGTACCCCTCACTCCCTCTGTTCTACAACACTCCCTGGGATACCCTGTACCTGTACCCCTCATTCTCTATGTTCTACAACACTCCCTGGGACACCCTGTACCTGTACCCCTCGCTCCCTCTGTTCTACAACACTCCCTGGGACACCCTGTACCTGTACCCCTCACTCCCTCTGATCTACAACACTCCCCGGGACACCCTGTACCTGTACCCCTCGCTCCCTCTGATCTACAACACTCCCCGGGACACCCTGTACCTGTACCCCTCACTCCCTCTGTTCTACAACACTCCCCGGGACACCCTGTATCTGTACCCCTCGCTCCCTCTGTTCTACAACACTCCCCGGGACACCCTGTACCTGTACCCCTCACTCCCTCTGTTCTACAACACTCCCCGGGACACCCTGTACCTGTACCCCTCGCTCCCTCTGTTCTACAACACTCCCCGGGACACCCTGTACCTGTACCCCTCACTCCCTCTGTTCTACATCACTCCCCGGGACACCCTGTACCTGTACCCCTCGCTCCCTCTGATCTACAACACTCCCCGGGACACCCTGTACCTGTACCCCTCGCTCCCTCTGTTCTACAACACTCCCCGGGACACCCTGTACCTGTACCCCTCGCTCCCTCTGTTCTACAACACTCCCCGGGACACCCTGTACCTGTACCCCTCGCTCCCTCTGATCTACAACACTCCCCGGGACACCCTGTACCTGTACCCCTCGCTCCCTCTGTTCTACAACACTCCCCGGGACACCCTGTACCTGTACCCCTCGCTCCCTCTGTTCTACAACACTCCCTGGGACACCCTGTACCTGTACCCCTCACTCTCTCTGATCTACAACACTCCCCGGGACACCCTGTACCTGTACCCCTCGCTCCCTCTGTTCTACAACACTCCCCGGGACACCCTGTACCTGTACCCCTCGCTCCCTCTGATCTACAACACTCCCCGGGACACCCTGTACCTGTACCCCTCACTCCCTCTGATCTACAACACTCCCTGGGATACCCGGTACCTGTACCCCTCGCTCTCTCTGTTCTACAACACTCCCCAGGACACCCTGTACCTGTACCCCTCGCTCCCTCTGATCTACAACACTCCCCAGGACACCCTGTACCTGTACCCCTCGCTCCCTCTGATCTACAACACTCCCCGGGACACCCTGTACCTGTACCCCTCGCTCCCTCTGATCTACAACACTCCCCGGGACACCCTGTACCTGTACCCCTCGCTCCCTCTGTTCTACAACACTCCCTGGGACACCCTGTACCTGTACCCCTCGCTCCCTCTGTTCTACAACACTCCCCGGGACACCCTGTACCTGTACCCCTCACTCTCTCTGTTCTACAACACTCCCTGGGACACCCTGTACCTGTACCCCTCATTCTCTATGTTCTACAACACTCCCTGGGACACCCTATACGTGTACCCCTCGCTCCCTCTGATCTACAACACTCCCTGGGACACCCTGTACCTGTACCCCTCGCTCCCTCTGTTCTACAACACTCCCCGGGACACCCTGTACCTGTACCCCTCACTCTCTCTGTTCTACAACACTCCCTGGGACACCCTGTACCTGTACCCCTCATTCTCTCTGTTCTACAACACTCCCTGGGACACCCTGTACCTGTACCCCTCATTCTCTATGTTCTACAACACTCCCTGGGACTCCCTATACGTGTACCCCTCGCTCCCTCTGATCTACAACACTCCCTGGGACACCCTGTACCTGTACCCCTCGCTCCCTCTGTTCTACAACACTCCCCGGGACACCCTGTACCTGTACCCCTCACTCTCTCTGTTCTACAACACTCCCTGGGACACCCTGTACCTGTACCCCTCATTCTCTATGTTCTACAACACTCCCTGGGACACCCTGTACCTGTACCCCTCGCTCCCTCTGTTCTACAACACTCCCCGGGACACCCTGTACCTGTACCCCTCGCTCCCTCTGATCTACAACACTCCCCGGGACACCCTGTACCTGTACCCCTCGCTCCCTCTGATCTGCAACACTCCCCGGGACACCCTGTACCTGTACCCCTCACTCCCTCTGTTCTACAACACTCCCCGGGACACCCTGTATCTGTACCCCTCGCTCCCTCTGTTCTACAACACTCCCCGGGACACCCTGTACATGTACCCCTCCCTCTCTCTGTTCTTCAACACTCCCCGGGACACCCTGTACCTGTACCCCTCACTCTCTCTGTTCTACAACACTCCCTGGGACACCCTGTACCTGTTCCCCTCGCTCCCTCTGTTCTACAACACTCCCCGGGACACCCTGTACCTGCACCCCTCACTCCCTCTGTTCTACAACACTCCCCGGGACACCCTGTACCTGTACCCCTCACTCCCTCTGTTCTACAACACTCCCCGGGACACCCTGTACCTGTACCCCTCATTCCCTCTGTTCTACAACACTCCCCGGGACACCCTGTACCTGTACCCCTCACTCTCTCCGTTCTACAACACTCCCCGGGACACCCTGTACCTGTACCCCTCACTCCCTCTGTTCTACAACACTCCCCAGGACACCCTGTACCTGTACCCCTCGCTCCCTCTGATCTACAACACTCCCCGGGACACCCTGTACCTGTACCCCTCACTCCCTCTGTTCTACAACACTCCCTGGGACACCCTGTACCTGTACCCCTCGCTCTCTCTGTTCTACAACACTCCCCAGGACACCCTGTACCTGTACCCCTCGCTCCCTCTGATCTACAACACTCCCCGGGACACCCTGTACCTGTACCCCTCACTCCCTCTGTTCTACAACACTCCCCAGGACACCCTGTACCTGTACCCCTCGCTCCCTCTGTTCTACAACACTCCCCGGGACACCCTGTACCTGTACCCCTCGCTCCCTCTGATCTACAACACTCCCCGGGACACCCTGTACCTGTACCCCTCACTCTCTCTGTTCTACAACACTCCCCGGGACACCCTGTACCTGTACCCCTCGCTCCCTCTGTTCTACAATACCCCCCAGGTTCCTGTCAATGTGTCAAAGGTGATAACTGCATTGACGGCGTTTATTCACTGCTGAATCAAAATCAGGTTTATTATCCCTGGCAGATGTTGTGAAATTTGTAATTTTGCTTCAGGTTTACAGTGCAAGGTTTATAATTTAGTATAAGTTACAACAATATGAAGTAAATGGAACAGAAAATGAAAAACAAGGTAACTGAATCGTAAAGTGCAAATGCTGGGCACCTAAATCAAAACCTGAAACACTGGAAACAATCTACCCACCAGGCAGCATCTGTGGGGTGAGAAACTGAGGCACTTTTCAGTTTGTTTGATTAGACTGTTTAATTGTTATTTTCTTTGCAGCTTGAATTTTTGGCTCTTATTTTTTATAACTGCTTATATACACGTAACTCTTTAGGATGTTCCCTAGTGGTCACAGTATGTATATGCCATTATTCATTGTGTCCTCACATGATTAGAGTCCTTTTTAACATTCTGGAAAGCTCTGGAATCTCTCTTGGTATTGTGTTATTTGAATAGGTGCCATCTGACTGAATCTTATCTGAAAATTTGAATGGAATGTTTCTTTATCTTTGGGGTATAAAGAGATCTGAGCACGTGGTTCTGCCATCTTTTGCTTCTCCTCCCTTCTGTTCCTGTCTGCTTCCAATTCTTTTTGCTCTATTGATGCTTCCTGACAACTGTGAAGCAACAAGTTTTGTGCCTCTTTCCTGACTTCCAAAATCCAACAAGTTCAAAGAGTCCTCGTCAGAACTGCGAAGGAGATACTAAATGAAGAGTGAATCCTGAAGAAGTGTCTAGGCCCGAAATGTCGACTGTGTACTCCTTTCCGCAGATGCTGCCTGACCTGCTGAGTTCCTCCAGCTTTTTGTCTTTGTTGCTTTGGATTCCCACCATCTGCAGATTTTCCTGTGCTGGGAGATACTAGAAGCTTGTAAAGCTGGGACACAAAGAGACTGAGGGTATTGGAATGTGGACCAACATTCAGATCTGCTGGAGAAACACTGCAGGTTGAGCAACATCAGTAGAGTGGGGAGGAATTGTCAAAATTTCTGGTTGAAACCCTGCTTCAGGAATGAGAGTGGAGTAAAGAATTGGCCAGAAGGAAAGGGGGAGAGGGAGAGGGGATAGGAGAATGAGAGGGGAAAAGGGCGGGGGAGTGAGAGGGAATGGGGAATGAGAGGGGAAAAGGGTGAAAAGGGCAGGAGGGGGAGGGAATGGGGGAATGAGAAGGGAAAAGGATGGGAGGGGGAAGAGAGGGAGAGGGTGTCAGGTCTGTGGAGGGCAGTGCAAAGGTGGGAGAGAGGTTTTGTAGGGAGATGAGCAGGAGCGTGAAAAGTTGCCAGTGCTGAACTAGTAAATAAAGGAGGTAATGATGGGGAGAGATACATGGCAAATGGAACCAAGACCAGATAGAGGAGGGGGTTGTGAAGCCTGCAGATGGACTGCATGCATAGTGGGTACTTGGAATGGGAGGGGGGAATGATATGGTAGTGTAGCGATTAGTGCAATGTTATTACCGTTTGGGATGTCAGGGTTTGGAGTTCAATCTGTAAAGAGTGTGTACGCCCTCCTCGTTGGAATGTGTGGCTCTTCACCGGGTGCTCTGGCTTCCTCCCACAGTCCAAAAACTTACCGGTTAGTCGGTTAATTGGTCATTGTAAATTGTTCTATGATCAGGCTAGCGTCAGGTTGGGATTTGCTGGGTGGCGTGACTCACACCATATCTCTAAATAAGATGGTTGATGAGCTGGGTGGTGGTAGATTTGTAGAAGTTGGTTTAAGCTTGTAGAAGATACAGGGAGGGGGTGTCTCTGATAGAGAGAAACCAGGATGACTGCAATTACTAGTTCAGGGATTGAATGGGAGAGGGCAGAGAGTGGGAGCACAGACAGGAGAAAAATAGACAATACAGACACAAACGGTCTGCAGATGCTGTAAATTCAGATCAACACACACAAAATACTGGAGGAACTCAGCAGGTCAGGCAGCATCTATGGAACTGAAATGGCTTGAAGCATCGACTCTTCATTCATTTCCATAGATGCTGCCTGACCTGCTGAGCCCCTGCAGCATTTTGTGTGCGTTGCAATGGGAAATAGAATGTGGGAGTTGCAAAGTGCGGGGCAGGAGGACATGTCCAGCTGGTCAGCCTGGAATTCTTGTCCAAATCCCAGACATAGACAATAGGTGCAGAAGTAGACCATTCGGCCCTTCAAGCCTGCACCGCTATTTTGAGATCATGGCTGATCATCTACTATCAATACCCGGTTCCTGCCTTGTCCCCATATCCCTTGATTCCCCTATCCATAAGATACCTATCTAGCTCCTTCTTGAAAGCATCCAGAGAATTGGCCTCCACTACCTTCCGAGGCAGTGCATTCCAGACCCCCACAACTCTCTGGGAGAAGAAGTTTTTCCTTAACTCTGTCCTAAATGACCTACCCCTTATTCTCAAACCATGCCCTCTGGTACTGGACTCTCCCAGCATCTGGAACATATTTCCTGCCTCTATCTTGTCCAATCCCTTAATAATCTTATAGGTTTCAATCAGATCCCCTCTCAATCTCCTTAATTCCAGCGTGTACAAGCCCAGTCTCTCTAACCTCTCTGCGTAAGACAGTCCAGACATCCCAGGAATTAACCTCGTGAATCTACGCTGCACTTCCTCTACAGCCAGGATGTCCTTCCTTAACCCTGGAGACCAAAACTGTACACAATACTCCAGGTGTGGTCTCACCAGGGCTCTGTACAAATGCAAGAGGATTTCCTTGCTCTTGTACTCAATTCCTTTTGTAATAAAGGCCAACATTCCATTAGCCTTCTTCACTGCCTGCTGCACTTGCTCATTCACCTGCAGTGACTGATGAACAAGGACTCCGAGATCTCTTTGTATTACTCCCTTACCCAACTCTACACCGTTCAGATAATAATCTGCCTTCCTGTTCTTACTCCCAAAGTGGATAACCTCACACTTATTCACATTAAACACCATCTGCCAAGTATCTGCCCACTCACCCAGCCTATCCAAGTCACCCTGAATTCTCCTAACATCCTCATCACATGTCACACTGCCACCCAGCTTAGTATCATCAGCAAATTTGCTGATGTTATTTTCTATGCCTTCATCCAAATCGTTAACGTAAATGGTAAACAGCTGTGGTCCCAATACCGAGCCCTGTGGCACCCCACTAGTCACCACCTGCCATTCCGAGAAACACCCATTCACCACTACCCTTTGCTTTCTATCTGCCAACCAGTTTTCTATCCATGTCAATGCCTTCCCCCCAATGCCCTGAGCTTTGATTTTACCCACCAATCTTCTATGTGGGACCTTATCAAATGCCTTCTGAAAATCAAGGTACACTACATCCATTGGATCTCCCCTGTCTAACTTCCTGGTTACATCCTCGAAAAACTCCAACAGATTAGTCAAGCATGATTTACCCTTGGTAAATCCATGCTGGCTCGGCCCAATCCTATCAGACAGACAACAAGATTTGGGCTGGGTGGGTGTAAATGTTTTCTGAGGAAGGCATGATAATTTTTAAACTTTATTTCATATAGAATTTGGAGAATTGCAAAATGTTTTTTTTAAACAAATTCCTACATCCCCATGTACTGCATGCGTTAGGAGCAGGAACAGTCTCTGCGATTCCCGGTAGAAGCAACTGATCTATTTATCATCAGTTCTGACGAAGGGTTTTAGCTGGAAACGGTGACTATTAATTCCCCTCCATAGATGCTGCCTGACCGGCTGATCCATACAGATCATTTCATCACATCTGTGCATTGAGGTGGTATAACAGAGTGTGTGTCACAGTTACAGAGGAAGTGTAGTGCAGGTAGACAACAAGGTGCGGGGCATAATGAGGTCAAGAGTCTTATCGTTATAGGAAACCGTTCAATAGCCTTATAGCAATGCCACCATATGTTTTTAAAGCCATTGATACGATTTGAAAGCTTATTGACAGAGAGATTGGTGGGTGTCTGGAATGCACTGGCAGGGGTGGTGGTAGAGGCAGATACATTAGGAGCATTTAAGAGACTCTTAGATAGGCACATGGATTTAGGAAAAATGGAGGGCTATGTGTGAGGGAAGGATTGATCTTGGAGTAGGTTGAAAGGTTGGCACAACATCATGGACTGAAGGTCCGGTACTGATGGTTGTCCGGTGCTTTTAAAGTGGAAAAGAATGTTGCACTGGGCCTGTTCCACACTCTCGACTTCAGAAGTCCGAGGCCAGTGCTATGAACAGGTGTCACAAACTGCGGTTTTCCTTGTTCACAGTGGATGATGATGACGACTTCTGTGTCTCATCGTGCCCCTCGCCCTCCACAGAGTGTAGCAGAGCCACCTCCCTGGCCGTTGGATCTCACTATAGATCTCATCTGCCTATGCTAGGCCAGGCATGTCCCTATCTCACCGGGGTTTGGGGCCCAGTGGCTGCCCCTACCTAGTTCAGCCCGTCAGTGCACCGGGTGTGGCCGCTGTCGCAGGTAGAACCACAGGTGAGAGCTGAGTGTCCGGTGGGGACCAAAGGTGAGTGAGCTGCCCTGGAATGGACATGACAAGCCCCTTCACCGGGGGTTCTACCTCTCCCCGGACACCCCATGCACCCACATTACTGGGCGGTTGTGTTGTATGTAACAGACTGACCAAACAGAGCTCCCAGTTCTTTGAGTGTAGCACAAGCCGTATTTGTTTTCTTGTCGTTAAGTGGTATTAAATGGTGAACTTGCTCCTCCCAGACAAATTCTGCATTGTTTGTGTTTCCAGCTACTCTATAATATTGCTTGAAATCGCGACACGATGCGATCCACTGCCGGTATGTAAAAATGCTTTCTTTATTAATAAAGAGAAGGGTGGTACCGCGGGGTAGCTGTTAGCATAAAGCTGTTAGAACTCTGACAATCCGGGCTCAGCTTCCGCTGCTGTCTGGAAGGAGCTTGTACGTTCTTCCTGTGACTGCGCGGGTTGCCTCCGACGGCTCGGGTTTCCTCCCACAGTCCAAAGATGTACCGCTTAGTAGCTCAATTGGGTGGGACGGGCTTGTTGAGCCAGAATTGCCTGCTGTCATGCTGTGTCTCTAAATAAAAATATTAAATCGAAGTTTCTCCAGATGCTGGAAATCCTGAGCAACACACCGACACAAAATGCTGGAGGAACACAGCAGATCAGGCGGTATCTATGGAGAGGAATAATCAGTCGATGCTGCAGGCCAAGACCCTTGAGTCCTGATGAAGGGTCTCGGCCCGAAACATTGACTGGACCCGCCGAGTTCCTCCAGCATTTTGTGTCGGTGTGTTGCTCATGTTTTCCTCATTGCCACCTTTGTAGGTTCTAACTCGTGTCTCGTGATCACTGAAACCGCACTGCATTTTACCCACTCTGTACGCAGGGCGATGTCGACCTGAACAAAGTCGAGCTGACCTGGCGTCCTAATCTTCCTGAAATTCGTGCCGGAAAGTCTGACAGTGATTGCCCGGCGCAGGAAGACTACGATGAGGTAACACACTAGGGCAGTGTGATAGCATTGCAGTTAGCGCAATAGTTTTATAGCTCCAGAGACCTGGGTTCAATTCCTACTGTTGTATGTAAGGCTTTTGCACATTTTCCCTGTGACTATGTGTGTTTCCTCTGGGTTCTCCAGTTTCCTCCCACATTTCAAGATGTACCGGTGGCTACTGTGGGTTAATTGGTCTCATGGGTGCAATCAGGCTCATTGGCATTGGATTGCAACCCTCTAAGTTGCACGGGTGCGCGGCAGCGGAAATGCTCCCACACATGTAGCCTTTGCTGCCGTGCCTCTGGAATTTTCTTTTATATCATATTAATATTAAACTGCCCCGCAATGTAAAACAAAATAGAGGGAGCGTTGCTCCTTGACTCAAAGGGCTTGTTACCACATTGCATCCGTAAATAAAAATAATATAAATAAATGTGAAACTCGGTCCTCAAGTATTTTTTTAATAGAACATTAGATCCAACTGATTATGCACCAATGTAGTTAGTACATTCACACAGAGGTAGAGGTGTTCGAATTAAAAAGAAATGGAATAGGTTTATTAATGTCACAAGGGCCATAACGAGATTGACTGTGAGATCAAGGGTCCAACCTTATTGTACGTGTGGTCCATTCATTAAAATGAATTTACATTAAATTGAAATATTTTTATATATTGTATTGTAATTTTAAGATTTTTATGTACTGTCACGAAATAAGATATTTCATAACGTACGTCTGATTCTGAGTCAATGGTCTGATAAAAGCGTGGTAGAAGCTGTCTGTATACATGACCTCGAGACCTTGATGCCTGGTTAAACGAATCCATTCTGCCGCTCTAAGACCACAAGATGTGAAAGGTCATGTTTGAAGACCATGTGGAAGACATGTTGCATGGAAGGTCGTGTTTGACAAATCTTATTGAATTTTTTGAAGAGGTTACAAGGAAAGTTGATGAGGGTAAAGCAGTGGATGTTGTCTATATGGACTTCAGTTAGGCCTTTGACAAGGTTCCGCACGGAAGGTTAGTTAGGAAGGTACAATCATTAGGTATGAATATTGAAGTAGTAAAATGGATTCAACAATGGCTGGATGGAAGATGCCAGAGAGTAGTGGTGGATAACTGTTTGTCAGGTTGGAGGCCGGTGACTAGTGGTGTGCCTCAGGGATCTGTACTGTGTCCAATGTTGTTTGCCATATACATTAATGATCTGGATGATGGGGTGGTAAATTGGATTAGTAAGTATGCAGATGATACTAAGATAGGTGGCATTGTGGATAATGAAGTAGGTTTTCAAAGCTTGCAGAGATTTAGGCCAGTTAGAAGAGTGGGCTGAATGATGGCAGATGGAGTTTAATGCTGATAAGTGTGAGGTGCTACCTTTTGGTAGGAATAATCAAAATAGGACATACATCGTAAATGGTAGGGCATTGAAGAATGCAGTAGAACAGAGTGATCTAGGAATAATGGTGCATAGTTCCCTGAAGGTGGAGTCTCATGTAGATAGGGTGAAGAAAGCTTTTGGTATGCTGGCCTTTATAAATCAGAGCATTGAGTATAGGAGTTGGGATGTAATGTTAAAATTGTACAAGGCACTGGTGAGGCCAATTTTGGAGTATTGTGTCCAGTTCTGGTCACCAAATTATAGGAAAGATGTCAACAAAATAGAGAGAGTACAGAGAAGATTTACTAGAATGTTACCTGGGTTTCAGCACCTAAGTTACAGAGAAAGGTTGAACAAGTTAGGTCTTTATTCTTTGGAGCATAGAGGATTGAGGGGGGACTTGATAGAGGTATTTAAAATTATGAGGGGGATAGATAGAGTTGACGTGGATAGACTTTGACATAGTTGATGTAGGGGAGGTTCAAACAAGAGGACATGAGTTGAGAGTTAGGGGGCAAAAGTTTAGGGGTAACACGAGCGGGAACTTCTTTACTCAGAGAGTGGTAGCTGTGTGGAACGAGTTTCCGGTAGAAATGGTAAAGGCAGGTTTGATTTTGTCATTAAAAAAAAATTGGATAGGTATATGGACAGGAAAGGAATGGAGGGTTATGGGTTGAGTGCAGGTCGGTGGGACTAGGAGAGAGTAAGCGTTCGGCACGGACTAGAAGGGCCGAAATGGCCTGTTTCCGTGCTGTAATTGTTATATGGTTATATGTTATAAGACAATGGAGCAGAATTAGGCCATTCAGCCATTTGAGTCTGCTCCACCATTTGATCACGTTTGATTTATTATCCCTCTCAACCCCATTCTCCTGCCTTCTCCTCGTAAATAAGACCATAAAACATAGGCCCATCGTCTGCTCTGCCATTCCATCATGGCTGGTTTAGAAACATAGAAAACCGACAGCACAATACAGACCCTTCAGCCAGCAAAGCTGTGCTGAACATGTCCTTACCTTAGACCTACCTAGGCTTTACCCATAGCTGTCTATTTTTCTAAGCTCCATGTAGCCATCTAGGAGTCTCTTAAAAGACCCTATCATTTCCGCCTCCACCACCACCACTGGCAGCCTATTCCACGCACTCACCACTCTGTGTAAAAAAAACTTACCCCAGACATCTCCTCTATACCTACTTCCAAGCACCTTAAAAATATGCCCTCTCATGCTAGCCATTCCAGCCCTGGGAAAAAGCCTCTCACTATCCACACAATCAATGCCTCTCATTATCTTGTACACCTCTATCAGGTCACCTCTCATCCTCCGTCATTCCAAGGAGAAAAGGCCAAGTTCACTCAACCTATTCTCATAAGGCATGCTCCCCAATCCAGGCAATATCTTTGTAAATAACCCCTGCACCCTTTTGATGGTTTCCACGTCTTTCCTGTAGTGAGGCGACCAGAATTGAGCACAGTACTCCAAGTGGGGTCTGACCAGGGTCCTATATAGCTGCAACATTACCTCTCGGCCCTTAAACACAATCCCACGATCGATGGAGGCCAACGCACCGTATGCTTTCTTAATGACAATCAACCTGCGTAGCAGCTTTGAGTGGTATATGGACTCGGACCCCAAGATCCCTCTGATCCTCCACACTGCCAAGAGTCTTATCATTAATGCTATATTCTGCCATCATATTTCACCTACCAAAATGAACCACTTCACACTTACCTGGGTTGAACTCCATCTGCCACTTCTCAACCCAGTTTTGCATCCTATCAATGTCCTGCTGTAACCTCTGACAGCCCTCCACACTATCCACAACACCCCCATCCTTTGTGTCATCAGCAAAATTACTAACCCATCCCTCCACTTCCTCATCCAGGTCATTCATTAAAAGCACAAAGAGTAGGGGTCCCAGAACAGATCCCTGAGGCACACCACTGGTCACTGGCCTCCATGCAGAATATGACCCATCTACAACCACTCTTTGCCTTCTGTGGGCAAGCCAGTTCTGGATCCACAAAGCAATGTCCCCTTGGATCTCATGCCTCCTTACTTTCTCAAAAAGCCTTGCATGGGGTACCTTATCAAATACCTTGCTGAAATCCATATACATTACATCTACGGCTCTACCCTCATCTATGTGTTTAGTCATATCCTTAAGACACTGCTCGATGTTTTTCTCCTGCCTTCTCCCCATAACCTTTGATCCCCTGACTAACCAACAACCTATTAACATCTGCTTTAAATACAGTAGGCTTAATGACATGGCCTCTGCAGCCTTCTGTGGCAATGAGTTCCACAGATCCATCACCCTCTGGCTAAAGATATTCATCCTCAGTTTTATTCCAAATGTATGTCATCTGTTCTGAGGTTGTGTGCCGTCTGGTCCTAGACTCATCCACTATAGGAAAAATCATCTCCACATCCACTCTATCAAGGCTTTACAATATTCGATAGGTTTCAATGAAATCCCCTTCATGTTCTGAACCCTCTCCAATACCAGCACATCTTTTCTTAGATAAGGGATCCAAAACTGCTCACAATACTCCAAGTATGGTTTGAGCAGTGTTTTATAAAGTTTCAGCATCACACCCTTGCTCTTGTATTCTAGTTTTCTTGAAATGGATGCTAACATTACCTTTGCCTTCCTCCCACTAACTCAAAATGCAAGTTAACCTTTAGGGAGTTCCACAAGAACTCCAAGGTGGGAGATGATTGATGAGAGCATGAAGGCATTAATTATTTTTTGAGAATCTCTAGATTCTGGAATGTTTCTGGAGGATTGGAAGATTGCAAATGTCATTTCACTCTTTGAGAAGGGAGAGAAGCCAAAGAAAGAAAATTATAGGCCATTTAGCCTCAGTTTAAAAAAACCCTCCTTATTTAGAAAATAGTCTCCTAATGTAAATGACCATACATTTCCCTTCACTATACGTATTCTATCTACCACTTTGCCCATTCTCCCAATCTGTCCAAATCCTTCTGCATTCTCCCTGCTTCCTGAACACTACCTGCCCCTCCACCTATCCTTGTATCACCTGCAAATTTGGCCACAAAGCCATTAATCCCATCATCCAAGTCATTAACATATAATGTGAAAAGAAGCCGTTCCAATACCACTAGGGCCCCTTAATTCTCACCCTGACTCCTGCCAGTCAGCCAATGCTCTGTTCATGTGAGCACCTCCATGTGCCCTGAAACCTCATCTTTAATAATAGAACCATAGAACACTACAGCACAGAAACAGGCCTTTTGGCCCTTCTTGGCTGTGCTGAATCATTTTTCTGCCTAGTCCCACCGACCTGCACCTGGGCCATATCCCTCCAAACCCCTCTCATCCATATACCTGTCCAAGTTTTTCTTAAATGTCAAAAGTGAGCCCGCATTCACCACTTCACCTGGCAGCTCATTCCACACTCCCAACACTCTCTGCTTGAAGAAGCCCCCCTAATGTTCCCTTTAAACTTTTCCCCCTTCACCCTTAACCCATGACCTCTGTTTTTTTTCTCCCCTGGCCTCAGTGGAAAAAGCCTGCTTGCATTCACTCTATCTATACCCATCATAATTTTATACACCTCTATCAAATCACCCCTCCTACGCTCCAGGGAATAAAGTCCTAACCTATTCAACCTTTCTCTGTAACTCAGTTTCTCAAGTCCCAGCAACATCCTTGTAAACATTTTCTGCACTCTTTCAACCTTATTGATATCCTTCCTGTAATTAGGTGACCAAAACTGCACACAATACTTCAAATTTGGTCTCACCAATGTCTTATACAACCTCACCATTACATTCCAACTCTTATACTCAATACTTTGATTTATAAAGGCCAATGTACCAAAAGCTCTCTTTACAACCCTATCTACTTGTGACGCCACTTCTAGGGAATTATGTATCTGTACTCCCAGATCCCTCTGTTCTACTGCACTCTTCAGTGTCCTACCATTTACCTTGTATGTTCTACCTTGGTTTGACTTTCCGAAGTGCAATACCTCACACTTGTCCGCATTAAACTCCATCTGCCATTTTTCTGCACATTCCTCCAACTGGTCCAAATCCCTCTGCAAGCTTTGAAAACCTTCCTCACTGTCCACTACACCTCCAATCTTTGTATCATCAGCAAATTTGCTGATCCAATTTGCCACATTATCATCCAGATCATTGATATAGATGACAAATAACAATGGACCCAGCACTGATCCCTGTGGCACACCACTAGTCACAGGCCTCCACTCAGAGAAGCAATCCTCCACTACCGCTCTCTGGCTTCTCCCATTGAGCCAATGTCTAATCCAATTTACTACCTCTCCATGTATACCTAGCGACTGAATCTTCCTAACTAACCTCCCATGCAGGACCTTGTCAAAGGCTTTACTGAAGTCCATGTAGACAACATCCACTGCCTTCCCTTCATCCACTTTCCTGGTAACTTCCTCGAAAAACTCTAATAGATTGGTTAAACATGACCTACCATGCATAAAGCCATGCTGACTTTTTCTAATAAGTCCCTGTCTATCCAAATACTTGTAGATCCTATCTCTTAGTATTCCTTCCAATAATTTATCTACTACCGATGTCAAACTTACCAGCCTATAATTTCCCAGCTTACTTTTTGAGCCTTTTTTAAACAATGGAACTACATGAGCTATCCTCCAATCCTCCGGCACCTGACCCGTGGATATCGACATTTTAAATATTTCTGCCAGGGCCCCTGCAGTTTCAACACTAGTCTCCCTCAAGGTCCGAGGGAATACCCTGTCAGGTCCTGGGGATTTATCTACTCTGATTTGCCTCAAGACAGCAAACACCTCCTCCTCTTCAATCTGTATAAGTTCCATGACCTCCCTACTTGTTTGCCTTGTTTCCACAGACTCCATTCCAGTTTCCTTAGTAAATACAGATGCAAAAAACCCTTTTAATATCTCTCCCATTTCTTTTGGTTCCATACATAGCCGACCACTCTTATCTTCAAGAGGACCAATTTTATCCCTTACTATCCTTTTGCTCTTAACATACCTGTAGAAGCTCTTAGGATTATCCTTCACCCTGACTGCCAAAGCAACCTCATGTCTTCCTTTAGCCCTCCTGATTTCTTTCTTAAGTATTTTCTTACTCTTTTTATGCTCCTCGAGCATCTTATTTCCTCCCTGTTGCCTATACATTTTATACATCTCTCTCTTCTTCTTTATCAGAGTTCCAATATCCCTCGAGAACCAAGGTTCCTTATTCTTATTCATTTTGCTTTTAATCCTGACAGGAACATACAAACTCTGCACTCTCAAAAATTTCTCCTTTGAAGGTCTCCCACTTACCAATCACATCCTTGCCAGAGAACAACCTGTCCCAATCTAATGGACTCCAACATCTTCCCAACCACTGAGGTTGGCTAACAGGCCTATACTTTTCCTTCCTTCTTAAAGAGTGGAGTGACATTTGCAATTTTCCACTCCTCCGGAAACATTCCAGAATCCAGTGATTCTTGAAAAATAATTAACGCCTTCATCATCTCTTCAGCCATCTCTTTCCGAACCCTGAGCTGTAGTTCATCTGGTTCAAGTGACTTATCTACCTTCAGACCTTTCAGTTTTCCAGTTACCTTCTCCTTAGTAATAGCATTGACACTCAATTCTGCCCCTGATAGTCAAATATTTGATTATACTGCTAGAGATTTCCACAGCGATGATAAATGCAAAATACTTATTAAGCTTGTCTGCCATTTCTTTGTCCGCCATTACTACTTTTCCAGTATCATTTTCCAGTGGTCCAATATGCACTCTCACCTCTCTTCTAATCTTTATATATCTGAAGAACTTTTAGTATCCTCTTTGATAATATAGATTAGCTTAACTTCATATTTCATCTTTTCTCTCATCTTTTTTAAATTGTCTTCTTTTGGTTTTTAAAAAGTTCCCAATCTTCCAACTAATTTTTGCTCTATTACTGCATATGCCCTCTCCTTTGCTTTTATGTTGTCTTTGACTTCCCTTGTCAGCCACAACTGCCTCAGCCTCCCTTTAGAGTACTTCTTCGGGATGTTTCTATCTTGGACATTCTAAACTCAGAATCTCCTGCCATTGCTGTTTTATCATCCCTGCTAGTGTCTCCTTCCATTCAACTGTGGCCAGCTCCTCTCCCATGCCTCTGTTGGTTGGGGTCATGGATGTTGTGTCCTACCGGTCCACGTGATATGCAAGCCAGGGCAGTACGATATGGAGAGCAGGTTGTTGCCCATGCAGCAGGCTCCCCCTTTCCACACAGCTGATGAATCCAAAGGAACAGCAGAAACTGGTACAGTTTGGTATCAGTGGCATCGCAGGAGATGCCAGTCAGCATTGAACTCAATGTTGGACTTCTTTAGGGACGCTGGCTCTGAAATTTTCCTCAGAGCCTTCTCCATGAGTGGGTACAGCTGCAAGGCAGCAGAGGTTTGAGATCTGAATTCCTTCTCCTAGATGAGCTACCAACCGCAGCTGCTGAGTCCCATTTGACTGAAGTAATGTTTTTAAGGCGCCAGTAACCCACCTTTGCCCCTTCTCCTATCAGTAGAAATATTTCCACCGGGCTTGGTAGCTAAGCCACATGTGAAGCCAAGGAACTTGTCGGAGGCTATTTGAGATGCATTTAATAGGCAGCTGGAGCTATTCCCCACTACCTCCCTTCCTCAGCAATGACAACCTTAAGGAACCTTTACTCCACTGTAATAATAATACACTTGACTGTATTTTTTCCTTCTCAAACTGCAGGGTAAATTCTATCATTTTATGATCACTGTCTCCTAAGGGTTCCTCTGCCTTAAGCTCTAAAAAGCCATCTCATAGGCATTCTACAAATTATTTTTTGGGATCCAGCACCAACTGGTTTTTTTCCAATTTACCTGCATATTGAAATCCCTCATGACTATCGTAAGATTGCCTTTATTACATACTTTCTCTATCTCCCATTGAAATTTATACTCCACAACCTGGCTACTGTTTGAGGGCCTGTATATACCTCCCATATATGCAGGGTCTTTTTACTACTGCAGTTTCTATACCCACAAGGATTCTATATCTTCTGATCCAAAGACACCTCTTTCTAAGGAATTGATTTCATTTTTTACCGACAGAGCCGTGCCACCCTCTTTGCATACTTGCCTGTCTTTTTGATACATTGTGTATCCTTGGATGTTAAGATCTCACCTATGACCCTTGGGTTCAAGTCCATCCTATCTGAACAGGTCTTACCTTCCCCAGAAGAGATTGCAATGATCCAGAAATCTGAAACCCTGCACCTTGCACCACTTCCTTGGCCACTCATTCACCTGAACTAACATCTTATTCCTGCCCTGACTAGCATGTAGAATTGGGAAGATACAGAGATTACTACCTTGGAGATCCTGCTCTTCAGTCTCTTCCCAAGCTTCCTATATTCACAATGCAGGACTTTTGTCTCCTTTTCTGCCTTTGTCATTGGCACTAATGTGCTGCTCACCCTCCTTCTTGAGAATCTTCTGCAGTCCCTCTGAGACACCCTTGCTTCTCTTGTGTCCATAGAATTTCCTGTCAACCCATCTAACTATCGAGTCTATCACTATTACTCCGCCTGACTTTACCTTTCCTTTCTGGGCCTCAGTGTTGGCTACAGTGCAATGGCCTGGCTGTGTTGCTGTGTCCGGATAGGTCATTTCCCCCGGCAGTATTGTTGCTGAGGGGAATGGCCACTGGGGAACTCAGCACTGATTGATTACTGCCCTTGCTTCTCCTGGTGGTCACCCATCTAATATCTGAAGTCTGCAATGGGTGTGACCACCTCAGGTTCAGCCTCCCAGATGGTCCTGAATATGTCCAGCTCCAGCTCCAGTTCCTTGACCTTGTCAGTCAGGAGTTGAAGTTGGGTGCAACTTCTTGCAAATGTAGTCCTTGGGGAGACTGGTAGGTACACCAAAAAACCACATCTCACAGGAGGAGAATTTTACTGCTTGGCCTACACTTGTTATGCCTCTAATTTCTCCAACTTAAGTTCTAGACTCTGCCAGTTCTCACCTAAGCCTGTTGAACCAAAACCTGACCACTCTAACACTGGCCCACTCCAATAATAACTGCTCCAACAACTTAAATCTTGCATCTTTTTATTGGCTCTTGCTAGTTAACCCTAGTTACTATTAACCCAAGAAATCTCCCATTCAGCAGACAAGTTGCAACAGGCCCCCTCGCTTTTTAAAACTGGTGTGTAAAGTCCACGAGGAGTTGTCTACAACTCACTCCATGATCTCCCATTCTGCAGACAATGTTCTGGATGATGGGAGTCCTTAACGATGGATGCCACCTTTTTGAGGCATTACTTCTTGAATGAGTCCTTGATGATGCAGCTGGCTGAGTTTATAACTTGCTGCAGTTTTTTCTGATCCTGTGCAGTGGCCCTCCATACCAGACAGTGATATAACCAGTTAGAACGCTCTCCATGGTACATCTGTAAAAGGGTAACAATCATATCATTTTTCCAGGAACTGTTCAATAGTTTTATAACAAGCTACTGGAGGAACTCAGTAGGTCAAGCAGCATCCACCCACCTGCCACACTCTGTAAAACACCTACCTCTGACATCCTCCAATCACCTTAAAATTATGCCCCTCTTATTAGCCATTTATGCCCTGGGCAAAAAAACTTTTGACAGTCCAATCTATCAATGCCTCTTATCACCTTATACATCTCCATCAAGTCACTTCCCATCATTCTTTGCTCCAAAGACAAAAATCCAGGCTTAATGGAAGACTCTTCCAAAGAACTACCGTGGGTATGATGGGCCAATTGCCTTACTGCATCTATTACCATTGTTAGTGACATAATCTTAACAATCCTTCACTTGGTTTCAAGAGTCATTCTTATATTGTTCTGTGTTTTCTTTTGGAAAGCTGATTAGCAAGTGTTGGGCTCACAACCCTCTCCTGAGGCCAACGTTTGAACAAGTTAAGAAGATGCTTGATAAAATGAATCCCCATAAAGTGAGCCCTGTGGACATGATGATGAACTTGGTAAGAACTCTTTTCCGATTGGTTGAGTGATGGGCCAGTAGTTACTCAGCTGGGATTTGGGGGCCACTCTCATTGGCTCACAGCATCCCCCACACACCGCCAGCCTGGTTTGGGTAGGACAGGGTCACCAACGGTTCCCATCCCCTTAGAACACCTTGGAGTGGGAATTGGAATTGGAATTGGTTTATTATTGCTACATGTATCAAGGTTTTGTAAATCTTGTCTTGATTACTGTCCATATGAATCCTTTCATTTCAAAAATGCATTGAGATAGCATAAAGTAAAACAATAAAGTGTCACAATTACAAAGAAACTGCAGGGCTGGTAGACAATAAGGTGCATGATCATAACAAAGTAGATTGTAAGGTCAAGTGTCCATCTTACCATATTAGAGAATCATTCAATAGTCTTATAACAGTGGGTAGAAGCTGTCCTTGAGCCTGGTGGCATGTTCTTTCAAGCTTTGTATCATCTGGCTAAAAGGAGAGGAGAGAAGAGAGAATATCTGGGGTGGGTGATGATGTGATCGGGGTTGACCATGGATGTTGCGTCCTAGATGTCCATGAATGTGCGAGCCGGAGCAATATGTTATGGAGAGCGAGGGTTCCCCGTGCAGCGGGCTCCCCCTCTCCTTGCATCTGATGAGCCCAAAGGAACAGCAGCGACCGATACAGTTTGGCACCAGTGGCACCGCAGGAGTTACCGGTCAGTGTTGAACTCAATGCAGGACTGCCTTAGGGATTCAAGCTCCGGGGTTTACTCCCGAAGCCTTTCCCGTTTATAGCCACCAGTTTTGAGATCAGAGTCTACCTTATCCTAGATGAACTGCAATCATGGCTGACGAGCCTTATCTGTCCAGAACAGCTATAAGGCGATAGTAACCTACTTTTGTCCCCTCTTCTGTCAGTAGAAATAATTCCACCGGGTTTAGTAGCTGAGCCAAGTGTGAAGGCTAGGAAATGGACTTGGTATTCTGAGGCTATTTGAGACACATGGAATTGAGAGCATTTAATAGGTAGTGGGAGCTTGTTCCAATTACCACTCCTGGCTATAACAACATTAAGGAACTCAAGGTAGTTATATAGGGATATTTATGTGCCTTTGATAATAAATTTTCTCTGTAGTACTGTACTTTAAAGCAAATGGGGTTTGCTTGTTTGTCTTCATGGTCGGCACGGACCAATTGGGCCAAAGGGCCACTTTCTGTGCTGTATGACTATGTGCTTTTGCTAAAATTGCCAGTTCACTCTCCCTGGCCAATCAGCTTACAGAACTGGAACTGGTTACACCCACACTGAAAATGAGCCAATCAGCACAGGGGACTGAAAGTGATTGAAGAGTTTACAAGTGTGTGAAGTGTCGTGGATGTCAGTGGGAACGGACTGAACCAAGGGGGACAAATTTGTGTGTTACTTCAGATAACTGAACTACTTTTGTTTCAGATGGAAAAGTACAGCAAGCATTTGGAAGTTATTGTGGCTGAAAGGACTCAAGACCTGCTCCAGGAGAAGCAGAAGACAGACTCCCTCCTGTATAGTAAGGAAGCTTGGTTCATCTTCCACCCCATTGTTCTGAACCAACATTCAGGCTGTTTGTAAACTGATGGGTTGATGTTCTATGCCTCCAGGTATGTTACCTAGACAAGTGGCTGATGACCTTCGCCAGGGGATCGTATCTGAGGCACACAGTTACTCCAGCGCCACGGTCTATTTCAGGCATGTTAGCACAGTGTTTTACATTAACTCACAGGTGTGAGTAAGTTGGACCACTTTGTTGCAGCTGCCTCGACAGGCTGTGGAAAAACATTACCTCTAAAGGACACCTTAAATCTCTGCTGCAATCCTTGGATGTCCATTTAGGGTCACATTAAAATCTGATCCCATCCAGCTAGAGCCAGTCCCATCCCACCTAAATGAAGCCAGTCCAATCCAGCAGACCGTAGATACTCCCAACTGAAACAAAGCCAATTCCAAACAGCCAATCAAAACCCAGTCCAAACGTGATCAATCCCTATCCCACACAATCATGTCCAATACCAGCCTATCACAGCCAATCTCAAATTGGCCCAACCATGGCCAATCCCATTCAATCAAGGCCAATCCAAAACTGACCCAACCTTGACCAATTTCACCCAGTGATGGCCAGTCCCAAATGGAGCCAACCATGGACAGCCATTGCCAATTCCAACCCAATCCACCCACCTGACCATGGACAATCCCAAACAAACCTGTCACTGCCAAACTGCATTCAATCCAAACAGAGCCAATCCCAGCATGATTGAAAATAGACAGTCCTGAGTTCGGCCACGTCTATCCCGCCGGAGCAGGGCCACGGTCCGTCCCGCCGGAGCACAAACATGGACATTCCCATCCTGAAGTTTGCATCCAAGCACAGCCAAATCCTGTTCCTACCATCAGCAATCCAAACCCCACCCAACCATAAGTCTGTAACACACAGCAGCAGAATTAGGCCATTTGACCATCAAGTCTGCTCTCTCAACATCTGTTCTGTCTTATTATTTATTCAGAGATACAGCACTGAGCAGGCCCTTTCAGCCCAATGAACTGTGCTGTCCTACAGCCCTCTGATTATCCCATGCCTAATCACAGGGCAAGATTTACCAGTTAACCTGCTAACCAGAGGACTATGGGAGGCATCCAGAGCACCTGGGGGAAAGTCATGCACCCACAGGGGGAATGTACAAGCTCCTTACAGACGGCATTGGAACTGAACTCTGACGCCCCAAGCCGTAAAAGCATCGCGCTAACCGCTATGCTACTGTGGCACCTAAGACCATGCTGCCTTGACACCCTGCTACACCACCGTGCTTTCCAAAGTTCCATCAGTTTTGATAATACACCCTCCTCGTTCTTCTAAACTCTGGTGAGTGCAGCCAGGACAACTCCCATCCGAGGACGACCCAGAGATTTAGCAGATTAACACTGAGCATAGTACAACACAGGAACTGGCCCTTCAGCCAATGTTATCATGCCGAACTTGATAAATTAAATGTCTTCTCTCTGTGTATGGCCCATTTCCCTCCATACCCTCTGTTGGTTATCCATTGTATCCAATGACAGTGCACTGGCACGGCCAGAACAATGCCTTCATTGGTCCCACTAGCTAATAAAGAATGTGCTCACACTGGAGTAGGTCCAGAGAAGGTTCATGAAAAATGATCCCGTGAATGAAAGGGTTAATGCATGAGGAGTTTTTGATGTCGCTGGGCCTGTATTCCCTAGAGTTTAGAAGAAATTGGGAGTGGGGGGGGGTGGAATATCATTAACGCCTATCAAATATTGAAAGGGCTGGAAAGAGTGGAATTAGAGAGGATGTTTCCAATAGTGGAGGAGTTTAGGACCAGAGAGCACAGCCTCAGAATAAAAGAACATTCCTATAGAACAGAGATGAGGAGGAATTTTTTTAGCCAGAGTGATGAATCTGTGGAATTCATTGCCACAGACAGCTCTGGAGGCCAAGTTATTGGGTATATTTAAGGCAGAGCTTGATTGGTTCTTGATTAGTCAGGGTGTCAAAAGTTTCATGGAGAGGGCAGGAGAATGGGGTTGAGAGGGAAAATAAATCAGCCATAATGCAGCAGACTCGATGGGCTAAATGGCCTAATTCTGCTACCTTATGATTTTATGGTCTTTTGGAAAAGGAGACCTGTGCAGGAGGGTATTTAAAGTGGGAAAGCTGTTGCACTGGGGGTGCTCTCTTGACCTCAGAAATCTGGGTCCAGTGGTACAAGTAGTCAGGACAATCCAGGGTCTTGTGTGGTTGCTGTGAATGCCCATGAGTTCCTGTGTGCCTCGTCATGCCCTTCGCTCTCCAAGGAGAGTAGCACATCCACCTGACTGGCCCTTGGATCTCACTGCTGATCCCATCTGCCCAGTCCGCTGGAGTTGACTTTGCATGCTAGGACAGACCTGTCCCTTTCTCCCTGGGGTATGAGATCTCACCTGGTTCAGCCTGCCTTTTGAAGTGGTGTACTTGGGAGTGGCCACTGTCTCATCCAAACAGCTACGTGGAGTCGCAGGGAAGAGCTGAGTGCCCAGTGGGGCTCAAAGATGAGTGAGCTGCCCTTTCACCAGAGGAACTACCCGTCCCTGGACATGCCACACACTCCTCCTCTAAGCCCCTCATAACTCTCAGATCACTCCTCAGCTTCCTTCACTCCAGGGAGCACAAGCCCAGCCTCTCCAATCTCTCCCTGTAACTGAAGTCCTCCAATCCAGGCACCATCCTGGTGAATCTCCTCTGCACTCTCTCCAGCACAATCACATCTTTCCCAAAGTGAGACAGCTACAACTAGTTCAAGATTCAAGATTGCTTAATGTCATTTCCAGAGCACAAGTGTAAAGGAGAACAAAATAATTGTTATTCCAGATCCAATACACCACTAGAAAACACAATCATAACAATGTGTCTGACAGCTTCTTAAACACTATTATCATCTCTGGTTCCACACCACCTCTGTAGCCCTTTCCGGGTACCTAATCTAACCCCTGACCCCTGAGCTTGGTATTGTTGGGTCATTGATTCCATTAACCGTTGTGTTCACCTCTTGCAGTGATATAGTTGGCTTCACCCAGTTGTCCAGTGCCAGCACTCCCTATGAAGTTGTGCACTTCCTCAACTGCCTGTACACCACCTTTGATGACATCATCGACCACCATGACGTCTACAAGGTGGAGACGATCGGTGATGCGTGTAAGTAGATTTTCCCACAGTTCGTCCGGCACATTTTTTGTATGTCACGGTAGTGTAAAGGCTAACACAGCACTCTCACAGCTCGGCACATCAGAATTCGGAATTCAATTGTGACTCCAGCTGTAGGGAGTCAGTACGTCCTCCCCATGGAATATGTGGGTTTTCTCTGGGTCCTTTGGTTTCCTCCCACAGTCAAAAGACGTATCTGTTAATAGGTTAATTGGTCATTGTAAATTGTCCCGTGATTAGGCTGGGGGTAAATAGGGGTTTACTGGGCAGTGTGGCTCGAAGGGCCTGTTCTGCGCTGTATCCCTAAACAAATAAACTTTCACCTTTCTGGGGCTTTTACTCAGTAAAGTGTGGCATTGATCAAATTTGAAAGATTGAAGTCTCTTTCTCCCATGGTCCACTCTGCTCTCCTATCAGATTCCTTTTTTTCCAGCCTTTTGCCTTTCCCACCTATGACCTTCCAGCTTCTCACTTCACCTCCTCTTCCCCAGCAACCTGTCTCTGCCCATCACCTTCTAGCCGATCTGTCTTCCCTCCACCACATTTGTATTCTGGCATCTTTCCCCTTTCTCTTCAGTCCTGAAGAAGGGTCTCAGCCCGAGACATTGACTGTTTATTCATTTCCATAGACGCCGCCTGACCTGCTGAGTTCCTCCAGCACTGAGTGTGCGTGTTGCTCTGGACTTCCTGCATTTGCAGAATTTCTTCTGCGTATGCTAAAGATTAAAGATCAGCTTTACTTATCACACGGACATTGAAACTTACAGTGAAATGCATTGTTTGCGTCAACAGCAAAACAGTCCAAGGATGTGCTGGGGGCTGCCCACAAGTGTCACTGTGGCTTCTGCCACCAGCATAACACAACCTCAACTTTCCTCTCAGTGTACTGTCCTTGGATACTGGATCTTCCAAAGTGCAACATTTCACAATTGGTTGTGTTAAACTCCAAACTCAATCTGCCTACCAATATCCCACTCCAACTGTTGGCAATACTCTACGCTATCCACAGGACTACGAATCATTGTATCATCTGCAAACTTACTAACCACCCATCCACATCTATATACAGTACATCACTGACAGCAAAGCTCTCGGTACAGTTCTCTGTGGAACAGCACTAAGCATGGAATCTAGTCAGAACAAGCCCCTTGACCATTTTTTATAGACAAGTCAATTCTGAATCCAAATCGACAATTCACAATGGATCCCATGCATCCTAATCTTCTGGGTGAGCCTCCCATGAGAGACCTTGTCAAATGGCTGTGATATCAGTATTGTCTGCTTGAAGATTAGTGGTGATTGATCACATGCCGGTGTTCCCGTGGGATTAACAGATGGATTATGGAAGCCCATCAGGTGCCAAGAGCTGACACTCATGGTCTCTCTTGCTTTCCCCTCACAGATATGGTCGTATCTGGAGTTCCCAAAGAAAATGGCCTAAACCACGCGGGAGAGATTGCCAGCATGGCCCTGGATCTGGTTTCCGTCTGCAGGTCCTTCGTGATCCCACACATACCAGATAAGAAGTTGAAAATCCGGGCAGGCATCCACTCAGGTAACACCTTCAAGTTCAAGATCAAGTTCAGATTACTGTAATTCAACCACACACATGTATACCACAGTACATATGTATAACACAAATGTGCAGTGAAAATTACAACTGAGAAGGTACTCAGGAAGCTTAATGGTTATGAGGGTGGATAAAATCTCCTGGACCTGATGGAATGTACCCTCAGGTTCTGAAGGAAGTATCTGGAGAAATTGCCGAGGCATTAACAATGATCTTTCAAGAATCAATAGACCGGATGACTGGAAAATTGCAAATGTTACTCTGCTATTTAAGAAGGGTGGGAGGCAGCAGAAAGGAAACTATAGACCTGTTAGACTGATATCAGTGGTTGGGAAGTTGTTGGAATCGATAGTTAGGGATGAGATTACAGAGGACCTGATGACACATGACAAGATAGGCCAAAGCCATCATGGTTTCCTGAAAGGAAAATCCTGCCTGACTAACCTACTGCAATTATTTGAGGAAATTACAAGCAGGGTAGACAAAAGAGATGTAGTAGATGTGGTGTACTTGGATTTTCAAAAGGCCTTTGACAAGGTGCCACACATGAGGCTGCTTAGCAAGATAAGAGCCCATGGACTTACAGAGGAGTTACCAGCATGGGTGGATCATTGGCTGGTCGGCAGAAAACAGAGAGTGGGAATAAGGGGATCCTATTCTGGCTGGCTGCCGGTTACCAGTGGAGTTCCACAGGGGTTGGTGCTGGGACCGCTGCTTTTTACAATGTACACTAATGATTTGAACTATGGAATTAATGGATTTGTGGCTAAATTTGCCAATAGTACAAAGATAGGTGGAGGAGCAGGTAGTGTTGAGGAAACAGAGAGCCTGCAGAGAGACTTGGATAGTTTAGGGGAATGGGCAAAGAAGTGGCAAATGAAATACAATGTTGGAAAGTGTATGGTCATGCACTTTGGTGGATGAGAAAAAACTGGCAGACTATTATTTAGATGGGGAGAGAATTCAAAATGCAGAGATGCAAAGGGACTTGGGAGTCCTTGTGCAGGACACCCTAAAGGTTAACTTCCAGGTTGAGTCAGTGGTGAAGAAGGCGACTGCAATATTGACATTCATTTCTAGAGGTATAGAATATAAGAGCAGGGATGTGATGTTGAGGTTCTGTATAAGGCACTCGTGAGACCACACTTGGAGCATTGTGTGCAGTTTTGGGCTCCTTATTTTAGAAAGGATATACTGACATTGGAGAGGGTTCAGAGAAGATTCACGAGAATGATTCCAGGAATGAAAGGGTTACCATATGAGGAACGTCTGGCAGCTCTTGGGCTGTATTCCCTGGAATTCAGGAGACTGAGGGGGGATCTCATAGAAACATTCCAAATGTTAAAAGGCCTGAACAGATCAGATATGGCAAAATTATTTTCCATGGTAGGGGATTCTAGGATAAGAGGGCACGACTACAGGATTGAAGGATGTCCATTTAGAACAGAGATACGGAGAAATCACTTTAGTCAGAGGGTGGTAAATCTGTGGAATTTGTTGCCAAGAGCGGCTGTGGAGGCCAAGTCATTGGGTGCATTTAAGGCAGAGATAGATAGGTTTTTGATTAGCCAGGGCATCAAAGGGTATGGGGAGAAGGCAGGGGAGTGGGGATGACTGGAAGAATTGGATCAGCCCATGATTGAATGGTGGAGCAAACTCAATGGGCTGAATGGCCTACTTCTGCTCCTGTATCTTCTGGTCTAACACACACAACACAAATAATATTACAGCAAATTAATTAACAAATAATATGGTGCATATTCGATACAAGTTAAAAGATAAACAGTATAATGCTTCTGGAAGTTCATATATGATGAGGCCAGGGTGGTGGTGGGGACGTTCAGTAGTCTCACAACCTCGGGGAAGAAGCTGTTTCCCATCCTAACAGTTTTTCACCTAAACAGTCCTGCAATGCTGGATTTGTGCCTTCTGACCAGGTCTTTATCTCCCTTTAAACTGGCCCGATTTGTTTAATTAGTGGCCAGTAGACATGAATTGGCGTAACAGACAAGTGGTCAGAGAAACTGCAGAGAGCTGTGGCCACATCTCATCACAGAAACCAGGCTGCCCTCCACGGACCGTCTACACTTCTCACTGCAGCCAGCATTCTAGCTCATCAAAGACCCCGCGCACCGAGGACACGGGAGTACTTGTGCAGGATCCCCTAAAGGTTAATCGTAGGCTGAGTCAATGGCAGGGAAGGAAAATGGTAGTCACATTGAGAGGACTAGAATATACGAGCAAGGATGAAATACTGAGGCTGTATAAAGCATTGGTCAGACCACACTTGGAGCACTTTTGAGCCCCTTATCTAAGAAAAGATGTGCTGGCACTGGTGAGGGTGTAGAGGAGATTCATGAGAATGATTCTGGGAATGAAAGGGCTAACGTATGGCTCTGGGCCTGTACTCGCTGGAGCTTAAAAGAATGACGTGGGGGGGGGGGGGGGGAATCTCATTGAAACCTGTGGAATAATGAGTCTGTGGAATTGACAGTGGTGGAGGCCAAGTCATTGAGTATATTTAAAATGGAGGTTGATCGGATCTTGATTAGTAAAGTGTCAAAGATTACAGGGAGAAGGCAGGAGAATGGGGGGATGGAATGGCAGAGTACACTTGATGGGCCGAATGACTTAATGATTCTCTGTTGTCTAATGGTGGTGTTGTCAGCAAGAAACAAGTGTGAATGCTAACACCAGCCCCAACTACAAAGCATGATCAATTACAAAACCCCACCAACATCTCACACTACCATAAACCCCAAACCGTTCTGAGCCCCGAATATATCTCGAACCGACCCAGTGTCACCCGTTGCTCCTAATGTCTACCCTTCTCGTAAAAGGAAATTTAATTCAGTTCTATCACGATCATTATCACAACTGCTCTGTCAGACAGGTACCTCCCCTTGGGAATCAGGCCCTCATGCCTCAAATCAAGCTCAATCAGGATAACAGCAATGAAAAGAATCTGTCAGAATCAGAAGATTCATATCAAATATTGTGAAATCTGTTGTTTTGTGGCAGCAGTACATTACAACACATAATAACAAAAACTACGACAATAGGCACACACATACAGATAATAAATTAAATAGGTAGTGCAAAGAGAGAGAAAAACATGAGGTAGTGTTTATGGGTTCACTGTCCATTCAGAAATCTGATGGTGAAGGGGAAGAAGTTGTTCCTGAAACATTGAGATTTTTAAAAACATCTTAGAATGAAGTTGCTTACCCGCGGCTGTGACTGTGGGTTTCAGATGTAGTGGGTCCTAAACAGGAATATTTGATGATTCCCATTGGAGCTGCAGCGCAGCGTCACCACTTATTGGAGCCATCTTAATGACCCCTTTATGGGATCATAAATGCCACAAGATGAAGCGCAGAGACTCAGCAAACACACGAGGGGCTGGTGCTGGTGTTCCAGTAGCGTCACGCTGACAGCTATGCCATTCCCTGAGCGGAGTAGACAGTGTGACGATCTACCACAGCTACCACAAGCAACTGAACTGAACTAACGCGAACATTCCTAGAGTGTTTCAATGACTCTGTGGTTTGACATTTTATATATTGTGTGTTTTTTTTTTGCTCGTTTTTTGTCATTTGTGCGATTTGTTCTTTTAATTGGCCATTGGGTGTTTGATGTTTTCCATGGTGTTTCTTTGTTTCGTGGCTGTCTGTGGGAAGATGAATCTCAGGCTTGTATACTGTATACATACTTTGATAATGGGTGTACTTGAACCTGGACCGTTCCCCCACTAGGCCCAATTCATGTTGAGGCTGGGGGCTACCTCCTCCTCTCTTTCTGTGATCTCTGGATTCAAGTACAATGTTCTGTTGAGGGGCTGTCTATTGGTGGTCCTCAGGTGGCTGTAGGAGCCCATCTGGGATCCATATATTCTAGGTGGTGTCTGTCGTTAGTGGTTGGGTCGCTTGGTTGTTCAGCCTTTCCTCTCATAGTTGCCACTTGTTCTCTGTGCACAGCGGAGGTCTCTCTCGTGTAGCACAGATCCCCCTTGAACAGATTTCCTCCAGGTCTATCTACGCAGAGATAAAGACAAATATTTAACACCTTCAATGTGTAAATAACCTGATTAAAAAAAATAAACATTAGCTTTAATTGTCACATGTACATTGAAGCATTCAGTGAGTGTGTCATTTGTGTCAATGACCACAGTCCGAGGATGTGCTGGGGGCAGCCCGCAAGCGTCACAAAGTTTCCGGTGCCAACACAGCATTCCTACAATCATCACAACTTCATAACACTAAGCTGCACATCTTTGGAATATGGGAGGAAAGCGGAGGAAGCACACATGGTCATTGGGAGGACGTACAAACTCCTTACAGAAAGTGGCAGCAACTGAACTCGTGTTGCGGGTGCTGTGATAACATTGCAGTAACCACCGTGCTACCACGCGCCCCTTTCATTGCCTGAACGGAGTTGGCAGTGTGAAGGTCTAACAGCTTTCTCCATCTGCCTCTCCCTGATTTGAGCCTGAGGTCCCACACCAGCAGGTTCAGGAACATTTATTACTGTACAACCAACAGGTAACTTCACTCACCTCAACTCTGAACTGATCGCAGCACACAGCCTATGCACTCAGTTGCAGGGAGTCTACAACTCGTCCTCAATACAACTTATCAGCATCAGAATCAGGTTTAATATCGCTGGCAGATGTCGTGAAATTTAACTTTGCGGCAGCAGTCTAATGCCATACATGATAACGTAGAAAAAAATAAATTACATAAGTATATAAATATGCAAATTAAATAATTAAAATAGTTAGTGCAAAGACAGAACAAAAAGTGAGGTGGTATTCATGGGTTCAATGTCCATCCAGAAATCAGATGGCAAAAGGGAAGAAGTTGTTTCTGAATCACTGAGTATGTGTTTTCAGGCTTCTGCACCTATTTATTCATTATTTTTTGTATTTGTACAGTTTGACTTTTTTGAACATTAGTCATTTGTCAGCCTTTGTGTGTAGTTTTCCATTGATTCTGTTGTATTTCTTTGTTCTATTGTGAATGCCTGCAAGGGAATGAATCTCAGGGTTGTACAGTATATGGTGACAGATACACTGTGTACTTTGATCATTTACACTGAGTTTTGAACTTTGATAGGTCCTGTTGTAGCGGGTGTGGTTGGAACCAAAATGCCTCGATACTGCTTATTTGGAGACACAGTGAATACTGCGTCAAGGATGGAGTCAACGAGTGAAGGTAAGATTTTAGACCTTTCAGTGACTTTCAGCATAGAACATATGAACATAGAGCAGTAGAGCACAGTTCAGCTCTATGATGTTGTTCTGACCTTTTAATCTACTCCAAGATCAATATAACCATCCCCTCCCACATAGCCCTCCATTTTTTTATATTATTCACATGACTTTCTAAGAGTCTCTTAAATGTTTGTAATGTATTTGCCTCTACCACTGCCCATGGCAGGGCATTTCATGTATGCACCACTCTTAAAAAAAACTACCTCTGATATGCCCCTGTACTTTCCTCTAATCACCTTAGAATCATGTCTTCTTTTATTAGCTACTTACACACTGGGAAAAAGTCTCAGACTGTACACCTGATCTATGCCACTTATCATCTTGACACCTCTATCACGTCACCTCTCCTTGTCCTTCATTCCAAAGAGAAAAGTCCAAGCTCACTCAACCTATCATCACAGAACACTCAAAATCCAGGCAGCATTCTGGTAAATCTCCTCTGCACATTCTATAGCTTCCACATCCTTCCTATAATGAGGTGACCAGAACTGAACACAACATTCCAAGTGTGGTCTAGCCAGGGTTTTATGGAGCTGCAATATTACATCAGGGCTCTTGAACTCAATCTCTTGACTAATGAAGACCAACCTTCTTAACCACCCTATCAACTTGCGTGACAATTTTGAGGGATCTATGGACGTGGATCTCAAGATTCCTTTGTTCATCCATGCTGCTAAGATCCTGCCATTAACCCTGTACTCTGCCTTCAAATTTGATTTCTAAAGCTACGGTGTAGCAGTTAGTTCGATGCTATTACAGCTCAGAACACCGGAGTATGGAGTTCACTTCTGACGCAATCTGTAAGGAGTTTATAAATTCCTTCCCTGTGTGTATGGGTTTCTTTTGCATGCTCCGGTTTCCTCCCACGCTCCAAAGACATGCCGGCCATTTTGTTATTGGCCATTGTGGATAGTCCTGTGATTAGGCTAGGATTTAATAGGTGGAAACTGGACAGAGCAGTTGTTTGGGCCAGAAGGACCTGTCACAAATACTCTCTCTAAATAAGTAAATAAATAATTTTCACAAGATTTCAATAAGATACCCCCTCTTTCAGATTAAACCAATTTAATGAATGTTGATAGTTGCCATTTTTTCCTCTCAGCTTTGAAAATACAATGCAGCTCCAGTACTTCCGACCTGCTGAAAGAAATTGGAGGTTATGTTCTGGCCTGCCGTGGTCCACTCCTTGTGAAGGTATGGTTTGCTACCAAATTATCAGTCAACTTTCAATAGACTAGCTACAATTTCGGTGAGCTTGTTTACAAGCCACTAGTCCACTTTACTCTGGCAGCATAATGATTAAATTACTGGACCGGTAACCAGAGGCCAGGACTATCTCTCTGGAGACCCGGATTCAAATCCCACCATGTCAGCTTTCAATTTAAGATTAATGAAATAATTCTGGAATCAAGAGAGAGCCTCACTAATTGTGAAAAAATAAATACCAATTCTCTTGAGGGAGAAAGAAATCTACTCTCCTTAACGTCAAAAAGTGACTTTAGACCAGACTGTGTGAAGAGGATTCCTCTCATATTCCCATTAAACATTTCACCTTTCACCAAATTGGACTTTGTTGACATATTTTTGACATCTCATTTTGAAAATATTTCCTCTACATATCACACAAGTTGGTAATTGTATACCTACATCAAATCTCACCTCTATCTTCTACTTACGGGCTGTTCCCAGCCATTTCATCTTGGCTGATCCAATCTTCCTCTCAGCCCCAATCTCCTGCCTTCTCCCCGTATCCCTTCATGCTCTGACCAATCAAGAATCTATCAACCTCTGCCTTAAATATACAACTTTGTAAAAACTTGGCGTCCACATCTGCCTGTGGTAAAGAATTCCACAGATTCACCACTCTCTGGCTGAACACATTCTTTCTCAAGCCTGTTCTAAAAGGATGCACCTCTATTCTGAGTCTGTGAACTCTGGTCTTAGACTCTCCCACTATAGGAAACAAGCTCTCCATATCCACTCCATCGAGGGCTTTTATAATTTGATAGGTTTCACTGAAGTCACCCCTCATTCTTCTGAGTTCCAGTGAATACAGGCTCAGAGCCATCAAAGACTCTTCATATGACAAGCCATTCAATCCTGGACTCATTTTCATGACCCTTCGTCGAACTCTCTCCAGTTTCAGCACATCTAGTCCACTTGAAATGAATGCTAACATTGCGTTCACCTTCCTCACCAGACTCAACCTGCAAATTAACCTTCGGCAAATCCTGCACAAGGTCTCCCAAGTCCCTCTGCACCTCAGTTTTTTGTACTTCCTCTCCATTTAGAAAACAGTCATATGCAGATTAAATTGAGCAAATTTAAAATGAGGTGTCAAAATATCTTAGTAAAATTCAATTTGGAATTAAGAAGCAAATTTCTTCTAAAGGTGATAAGGAGTTGTGTATACACAAAGAATCAATTTTCCATCCCTGGTTTCAGCTGAAGTCCAAGAAATAAATAGACTCAGCAGGTTAGGCGCATGGGAGCATAGCAACTAGCAGGACCCTATTACAGGTTCCAGAATTCGGAGTTCAGTTCCAGCGTCCTCTGTAGGAAAGTTGGTATGCTCCTTCCCGTGTTCACATGGGCTTCCTCTCAAAGTCTACAGATGTACTGGTTAGTAAGTTAATTGGTCTTTGTATAATTTGTCCTGTGATTAGGCTAGGGTTAAATCTGGGATTACCGGGTGATGTGGTTGGAAGGTTTGGAAGGGCCTATTCTGCACGGTATCTCTAAATTAATAATCTGAGGGAGTTGTTGGGAATGTGGGGAGAATGAAATGGGATTGGTGCAAGTGGGTAGCACAGACTCAATGGGTCGAAAGCACAATTTCCACGCTGTATGTGTCAGACTAAACCTTCATCACTGTTTGCTATATTCTTCCTCTTAGGGGAAGGGAGAGATGATCACCTGGTGGCTCACTGGGAAGGAAGGCGATGAACCAGAGACCCAGGCCGAGTAGAGACAAGCTCCATGATTCTGACCCAGTGCTGCTGCTTCTCCTCTCCAGAAGTTATTGGACTTCCCGCTGAATGTTTTACAGCCACAGCAGAGAGAATTCTCAGAGTTAGTTTGCGTTCGTTTGTGAGTTAGTCTGTCCCATGTTTGGTGTTTGTCAGATGTTGATCACAATTCTAGTTTTGACTCAGCACCTCACCCACACACAAGAAATAGGAGCAGAATTAGTCCATTCAGCCCATCAAGTTTGCTCTGACATTCCAACATGACAGAGTCGATATCTCTCAATTCTAATCTCCTGTCTTCCCCTATAACATTGACACCCTGGCTAATCAAGGACCTATCAACTTTTACTTCAAATATATCCAATAACTTGGCCTCCACAGGCGTCTGTGGCAATGAATTTCAGATTTACACCCTTTGTCTAAGGGACATCTCTCTGAAGGTGTGCCCTCTGGTCCAAGACTCACCCACATCTCCACATGTACTCTAGAGATTTCAGTACTCAGTAGGTTTCCCTGATTCTTCTAAACTTCAGTGAGTGCAGGCCCAGAGCCATCAAACGCTCCTCGTACATTGACCCTTTCATTCCTGGAATTATTCTCGTGAACCTCCTCGGGTCTTCTCCAATGCCCGCACATCAACAGCACAGAATGCAGGAATGAGGCTGAGGGAGTCACTTATATCGTGGTTAAACCCTGCGGTGTAGTGAACTCCTAAACAGATGCATGGACAATACAACTTCAGTGGCACAGAGCACAGTACAGAAGCAGTTGCTTCGGCCCATCTAGTCCATGCTCAACTGTTACTCTGCCTAGTCCCACTGACCTGCACCTAGACCGTAGCCCTCCATACCCCTCCCATCCATGCACTCGTCCAAACTTCTCTCAAATGTTGAAATCAAACTCACATTCACCTCTTCTGGCAGCTTGTTCCACCCTCTGAGTGAAGTTCACCCCCCTTGAATATTTCAGCTTTCACCCTTAACCTATGACCTCTATGTTAATGTTGTATTCCTGTCCTTATGCTGCAGAATAAAGTTATATTCCACAATAATATTATTTCAGTTTTCAGTTGTTCAACAACTTTGTATGCTCAGAGTACAAAGGGTCTGTGTGACACACTGTATATGGTTGCAGGTGTTAAAGTAGGCCCAACGTGTCTGCCCTTTACAAATCTCCCCTCCAGGGCTCCTGCTCTCCTACCTACTGCTGAACACCTTTCTGCCCCAGTCAGCCTGGCTACAAATCGATCCATCATTTTCCTGCCCTCTGAAAATATTAGACCAGAGCATTAAAAAAATCCTATCATAGTGGTGGTGGTGGGGTGGGGGGGGGGGGGGGAGCTTTGATGACCTAACGTTAAGACCATAGACTTAAGAGCAATGTGAGCATGAATAACTTCACTTCAACTTGGCATTCCTGCTTATCTCCACATTGCCTTTCACCTGCCTAATTTAACAAGTGATCTATTCACCTTTAAAAATATTCAATGACTCTGCTACACCACTCTTTGAGGAACAGTTACAATGACTGAGAAAGAAAGAAATTTGTCTTTAATATATGATGGCTTACACTCAGTGGCCACTTTATTAGGTACACATGTACACCTGCTCATTGATGCAAGTATCTAATCAGCCAATCATGTGGCAGCAACTCGATGCACAAAAGCATGCAGACATGGTCAAGAGGTTCAGTTGTTGTTCAGACCAAACATCAGAATGATGAAGAAATATGATCTAAGTGACTTTGACCTTGGAACGATTGTTGGTGCCAGATGGGGTGGTTTGAGTATTTCAGAAACTGCTTTTCACAGTCTCTAGAGTTTCCAGAGAATGGTGCAAAAAACAAAAAAATATCCAGTGAGTGGCAGTTCTGTGGACAATAATATCTTGTTTCAGAGCAATAGGTGAAATATTTAAGGGGAACCTGAGGGGGAACTTCTTCACTCAGAAGGTGGTAAGAGTATGGAATGAGCTGCCAGTGGAAGTAGTGGATTCAGGTTCAATTTCAACGTTTAAGAGAAATTTGGATAGATACATGGATGGGAAGGGTATGGAGAGATATGGACCAGCAGTGGGTCAATGAGATTAGGCAGAATAAAAGTTCAGCATGGACTAGATGAGCCAAAGAGCCTGTTTTTGTGCTGGAATGTTCTATGACACTATGACTCGTGCTACTTGAGTCAAAATTCTCAGTGTGTGTAGAGAATGAGTTTTAGCTGGAGAGCAAAGCAACTTTACAAGTTTCATCAACATTCACTCTTACCTAGGACTGGTGGGGATTTGGTATCAGATATTTCACCTATCACTCTGAAACTATCACTGAAACTATCACTGAAACTAGTTTGAGACTCATCCACCCACAGTGGAAAATACCTGCCTGTATTTACCCCATCTACATCTCCCATAATTTTGTATACTCTATCAAATCTCCCCTCATTCTCCTACGTTCTAGGGATTAAAATCCTAACCTATTCAACCTTCCCTTATAACTCAGGTCCTCAAGTCCTGACAGCATCCTTGTAAAATTTCCCTGTACTCTTTCAATCTTATTGATATCTTTCCTGTAGGTAGGTGACTAAACCTGTGCACAATACTTCAAATCAAGCTTCACCAGTGCCTTATCCAACTTCAACATAACAGCCCAACTCCTGTACTCAATACTTTGATTTAGGAAGGCCGATGTGCCAAAAGCTCTCTTTACAAACCTATCTGCCTGTGAAATCATTATATAACCGAATAGTTATATTTTAAACCAATATTTTCCAAAGTAAAATTAAAAAGAAGAAAGGTTACATGAAATATTTGAAGATTAAAATGGAAAATGGCAATTCATCTTTCTGCTCCCTGCTGAACCAAGCTAGTTTTCTCTTTCCTGTCTCCAACTGCATCACTCCTCACCTTCCGCTCTTCTCTTTTATGTGATTTAATAATAATAGTAACTTCTAAGGATATATTTTCATCAATGAAAACAGGATTCAGCACCTCACGTGAGCACATGCAATTCATGATAAGAAGTGCACACCACTCTAAATTTAAGTGAGAGCACAACCATGAAAAATGAAGGGATTATCACTATGGAAGAAAAGGTTAACCAATGGAAGAGCATGACCCTCCCCGGAAGACATCCCCTCAATCTGAGCAGACCACGAGGGGTTTACTGTCCCCTAATCGAGCACACCTCCAGGTGGCAGATTGAGGAAAGCTCTTCAGGTCCAAACAAACAAATCCAGATTGGGCAGTGCTCTGGTCCGTGTCTATTCTCCAGGCTGTAGGTAGAAAAAAGCTTTAGAATTGGAGATATATCTATGGAATAAAGTGTTCTGGCCGTTGTGTAGAGATTACCAGGGCATGCCTGGGCATGACAGTAAGTGAACTGCTAGTGCTGAAAAGGCAGGCAGGAAATCTGAAAAAGATACAGTCAGTGTTTAAAGTAGCACCTCAACACCTCAGGCAGTGACTGCTGCAAGTATTTGTTAGGGTAGCAGTTCACTTACAACTGAGAACACTCAAGCAGTTATGAGAAGAAAAGAAGAAGAATAGGCCTTAACTCGGCAGTGGAGTTATCGGGGCACCATCATGACAGTGTTTCCGTAGCAAGCTATTCTTGTTTTTACGAGTCCAAGTTGCCAGCTCGACGCTCAACCCGACTTAGATTCGAACTCAGGAACCTTCGCTCCGGAGTCTGGCACTGACATTATTGCATCACCAAGCGGGGACTAAGAGAAGAAAGACACACATGAAATGGTCATTAGAAGTAAACACATTCATTGTGCTTGTATATTACCAAGTAATGGAACTTGGAACCAACATGACAGCATACAGGGACAAACTTCATCAACAGTTTATTATGCAATATCCCTCCTTGCAAGTGAATGCACAACAAATCGCAGATTAATGTAGAGTGATAGGAAAAATAACCTAATGCCTAAAGACATGATAACCAAATCAAACATGTAGCTGCACAAGAGCTAGAAAGAAACCAACCTAAAGATCACAACAATACCACGCAAGAAAATAATGAAGATGCCACCCACTGAAGCATTGATGAAAATATGACTGTTTCAACTGTTTCACAGCTGGACATTGACAGCAATAACACCGATCTAGAGCCTTTGCAGAATGCTGATGACAAAACTGAGCTTACAGACAAAGTTATCTTTATATTTAACACCACACTAACAGAATGTTTGGGCATTGACCCAACAACAAGGCCCTACATATGAAAACCAAATACTTCATCAAAATTTGCAAAAGCTGTTAATATTCTCAACAGTATTATATTACCACAACATTTAGGAAAACTTGAAACATTTGAAGAAGTACACTCAATAACATAGTGCAGCATTAATGGCAATGGCTTCAAAATAGAGGAATGCATTAATAGAAACTCAAAACTGAGTAATGAAATGAGAACACTGAAATGGCAGAAGACATTAAAAAACAAATTGAAACCTTAGGAGCAGAAATACCTAATGGAGTATAAAATAGATAGCCTGAGCAAGAAAGTTAAGAGGAAAGCTAAGGGAATATTAAGGAAGTATGAAGGCCCATGCAAGTACAATCAGCCTAACAAAAGCACTGTAGAGTTTATAGATACACTAAACAGAACCTTGGTGCACACAAAGCCAGATTGAATTAAATACATTAAACATGCCAAATGAAGAAAACAGAATTATCAGTTCTGAAACAATGAAAAAGGTTTATATGGGACACTGAAACTAAATTCAACACACCAAATAGTCACCAGCACCAGCACAGAATTACCAACAGAGATAATGAACTTTTGGTCTAATATCTGGTCAATTAGGGTGAGATACAATCATGAAGCAGGATGGATTAGGGAGGGAAAAAATGCACACACACAATTGAAGGAATGAAAACACCTGAAGTTACAATGGATATGCTGAAAGCGGTTATAAAAATACCCACAACTGGAAAAGTACTGGAAGTGATAATATTCATAATTATTGATATAACAATGTACTTGCCTTCATCTATATCTATTAATACATATCAACAATATTTTTAAATCCTGAAAAAGTGCCTGAATTTTTGACAGAAGGTAAAACATATCTTTTACCTAAAGGGGACATCACAAAAGATCCATCAAAACATTGTCCTATTACCTGCTTACAAACCATATATAAAATTGTAACATCGTGCATCTTGCAACTAATCACCACTCACTTAGGTATTCACAATAGACTTACAGAAGAGCAGAAAGGAAGCCATAAGGATGTAAAGGACAACTGATAATAGATTCCGTAATTATAAATCAAGCCTGTTGGAAAAGCAGAAATCATTCATGCTGTTATATTGACTACCAAAAAGGATTTGATTCTAAAAAGAGGGGTTTCTTGTGGCAATAGAGGAGTAGGCGGTTAACAGGAAAAAATTCCAAAATACATGATAAAGTCCAACAAATTCAAGATGATAAATGCATAAAATGTGAAGAGAAACCAAAAACAGTCCAACACATTACAGGATCCTGGAGCAGTTTAACTCAATCTGATTACTTACATGGGCACAAACAGCATTCACCAAACCCTTGCTTTAAAATACAAATGCATAAGACAATACCCTACTATAAATACAAGCCTGACCCAGTTTTAGAGTCAGAATCCTACAAATTATATTACGACCAATCCATAATATCAGTCTGATAAAATATTACAGGATAAACAAGTAAGAAGAACTTACTTAACAGATATAGCCATTCCAAACACATATCGTTCGTTCGTGACGTGGGCGATCATGGTCTTTCCAGGAGCATAATTGTTCTTGGCAAATTTTTTTTACAGAAGTGGTTTGCCATTGCCTTCTTCAGGGCAGTGTCTTTACAAGATGGGTGACCCCAGCCATTATCAATACTCTTCAGAGTTTGTCTGCCTGGCGTCAGTGGTCACATAACCAGGACTTGTGATCTGCACCAGCTGCTCCCATGGCTTCATGTGACCCAGATCGGTGGGGGGGGGGGGGGGGGGGGTGGTAAGAACCATAGCTAAGCAGGTGCTACACCTTATCCAGAGGTGACCTACGGGCTAGTGGAGGGAATGAGTGAATTACACCTCCTCTGGTAGAGACATATCTTCACCCTGCTACACAGAAACGCACACAAATTACAGATATCAATGAGTGAAAAAAACAGAAATATGTTGAGATAAATGAGGAAATTGAAAGACTTTGAAACATGAACAGGGTATACATTGTCCCAGTAGCAATATCTGCAACTGGTATCATCCAAAGCTACTACACAACTGCATTAAACAATTAGGGATACACAGCAATACTTGTGTAAATATCCAGAAAGCCATAATACTAAACACCACTAGAATTGTCCAAAAGTTCCTAACCATTGAGAAATGAGTGTGCTTGGCTATGCCTGTACCTCAGGTTTTACCAACTTGTGATGAGAAAAAAATACAACAATAATAACTTTATTTATCCAGCACTTTTCATCCAGATGATGTAGTTTGAAGGGCTTTACAATGAGATAAACTGTAAACATCAAAATAAAATACAAGTCAAAAATAAATATGAAAATAAAAGATGAATAAAAGTTAGTTAAAAGCAAGGTTAAATAAATAGGTTTTGAGATGGTGTTTAAAAGTGTCAACTGAGTTTTCATCCCTTATAGTTTTAGAGATTGAATTCCACAGTTTAGGAGCGTAGTTCAAAAAAGCTGACTTGCCAATAATCTTTTAAGGGAGATTGTTTAAATTTAAGAGATCAGCAGAAGAAGATCTGAGAGTTCAAGCAGGATTATAAAACAAAAACGATTCTGTGATATACTCTGGTCCTAGACCATTGAAATCTTTAAAAACAAGTAAGGGAACTTTAAAATCAATTCTAAAAGATATAGGAATCTAATGCAAAGTAGCTTGAATGGGAGTGATAAGTTCCCTCATACTGGTTTTAGTAAAAAGCCTAACAGCAGCATTCTAAATGAGTTGAAGTTTATCCTTAACCCTGTCAGTGTGCCTGACGTGGGCCACTCCCAGTGGGAGCCAGACCCAGATTCTCACCTCTCCATGTGTAAGGAATATTTTTCAGAACTCCCATCTCCCAATTGGATGTATTGACAACTGCACGATATTTCTGATCCATTTCCCATCTTGGATCAGACCTCTCATACAGTAAAGATGTATTCCCTTCAGATACAACACTACAGTGTGTAACTTCAGTGTGTCAGGAAACCTAGAGGAGACTTGACCCAAATGCAGGGCACTGGACAAGACTCAGCAGTAAATACTAACACTAACAATGGGCTACAACACAAGTGAGAACAGAAACCAAGCACAACAGGCAACAAGTTAAACTTTAGGCCGGGGAGAGTGAAAGCAGGAGCCACTGGTTGAGGCCAGCTGGTTCAATGAGTGAACAAGGAGTAAGCATGAGAACTGGGATTAAATAGGCAGCAGGTGAAGAGTGTGGAATGAACATCAGGTGAATTCTGTTAGACTGGGAGGTGCCTCAATGTTCAGGCTGGGAGGTGTCAGTGGGAGCAGGCCTGACACGACATACCTATGTATGTAACTATCTGTCAGGATTGTACAAAAACAAAAGATTTTCTCGGTATCGCGGTACATAGAACAGTAATAGAACATATTATAGATCACTACAGCACAGTACAGGTCCTTTGGCGCTGACCTTTTAACCTACTCCAGGATCAATCTAACCCTTCCCTCCTACATTACCTCCATTCTTCTATCTTCCATATGCCCCTCTAAGAGTTTCTTAAATGTCCCTAATGTATCTACCTCTATCACCACCCCTGGCAGGATGTTCCACACACCCACCAGTCTCTGTGTAAAAAACTTGCCCCTGACATCCCCTCTATACTTTCCTCTGATCACTTAAATTTATGCCCGCTTTGTATTAGCCACTTCTGTCTCAGGAAAAAGTCTCTGACTCTTCGTTCGATCTACACCTCCTATCCCGTTGTACACCTCTATCATGTTGCTTCTCATCTTTGTAATGTATTGTAACTTCAAAACATTAAACTAATTGCAACAAAAGTCATGAGTCTGAAACACGTCTAATTTTGTGTTTGCTTTAAGCGAGGTGCTATGTATCACGTTAGCATGATGACGTATACAATTCACATATATATACTGTACATATAACTTGTAACAAATTATTTAAAGAAGCAAGAATGCTTAATCAAGCAATATATATACAAGAATACTCAAATATTACTGAAATATTAAATACACAACAATCCTCCTTCTTTCTGAAGAGAAAAGCTTGAATTTTCTCAACCTATGCTCATTTGACATACTCTCTAATCCAGTCAACCAATTCTCATACCAATAACCACACGGAAAGTTTTCCTGCAGTGCTCACTCGGCATTGTGTATCTCCGTGCACTGTGTAACGATCTGATCTGTATGCACAGTGTGCAAGACAAAGCTTTTCACTGTATCTCAGTACACGTAGCAGTCATCAATTAAATGACCAAAACTCACCCAGATCCCATCCGCCTCAGCTTAAGCATCTACCCTCTGGTTTGATTGGTTAATTTGCCACTGGAAACCGTCCCCAGTGTGGGTGTGAGGGGTGGAATCAGGGCGAGGCAGGGGGGTAGTGGTGGAGTGGAGTTGATGGCAATGTAGTGTGGATGTATTACGGGGAGATTGAGTAGGGATGGGTTTGGCCAGTGAGATAGAACCTTGACTTTACAATCTACAATCTGCTTAATCAACCAATCTATACACAAGATTATTCAAATATTACGGAAATATTAAATACACAACACTCTCCCTCTGTTCTTTGCCTCATTTTTCTTGCTCCATCTTCATTTCTCATGTTTCTCCCCTCGTTTCCTCTGTTGCTGTAACAATTAATAAAACAATCATAAGCAACAAGTTTTATGCCTTATTCTTTACTTCAGAAGAACCTCAAAACCATCAGAGTCCAACAGTACTAATCAACAAGCTTCAAAACCCGGGACTCTGTACTTCCCTCTACAGTTGAGTCCTTGACTTCCTCACCAGGAGGCAACAGTCTGTGCGGATCAGAAACAACTCCTCCTCCCCAATGCCAGTGCATCCAAAGGTGTGTACTTGGCCAACTGCTCTGCTCTCTCTACAGTCATGACTGCATGCCTAGGCACAACCCAATCGCCATCAATAAATTTGCTGGTTTTATGGTACATGGAGCTTAGAAAAATAGAGGGCTATGGGTAACCCTAGGTAATTTCTCAAGTAAGTACATGTTCGGCACAGCATTGTGGGCCGAAGGGCCTGTGTTGAGCTGTAGGGTTTCTATGTTTCTATGATTTGCTGAAAATTCGGAAATCAAAAAGGGACTTGGGTGTCCTTGTATAGGATTCTTTGAAGGCTAACTTGCAAGTGAGTTGGTAATGAGGAAGGCAAATGCAATGTAATGCATTTCGAGGGGACTAAAATATAAGAGCAAGGATGTAATGCTGAGCCTTTATGAGGCATTGGTCAGACTGTACTTTGAGTATTGTGAGTAGTTTTCGGCCCCTTATTTAAGAAGAGATGTGCTGGCACTGGAGAAGGTCCAGAGGAGGTTCACAAAAATAATTTTGGAAATGAAATGGGTTAATGTATGAAGGTGGCCCTGGGCCTGTACTTGCTGGAGTTTAGAGGAATGAGGGGGTTCTAATTGAAACAAGCTGAATATTGAAAGGCCTCGATAGAGTGGATGTGGAGAGGATACTTCCTATAGTTGGGAAGTCTAGGACCAGAGGACATAGCCTCAGAACAGAGGGACATCTGGAGGAATTTCTTCAGCTAGAGGGTGGTGAATTATTGCTCAAGATGGCTGTGGAGGCCAAGTCATTGAGTATATTTAAAGCAGAAGCTGATAAGCTGTTGATTAGACAGGCCTTAAAGGTTATGGGGAGAAGGCAGGAGACAGGGGTTGAGAGGGGTAATATATCAGCCATAGTGGAATAGCAGAGCTGGCCCAATTGGCTAAATAGCCTAATTCTGCTCCTTTGTCTTACGTTCATCTAAAATCTCCCCCTTACTGACAATCAAAACAGGAACACCTTGAGGATGTGTGCTTAGCCCATAGCTCTACTCTCTCTACAGACATGACCGTGTGGCTCGGCACAGCTCAAATTCCATCTATGAATCCACTGTTGATACCACTGCTGTCGGTTTAATCACAGACGATGAGGAGTGATGCACCATCAATAACTCTCGGAGACGGGAGGTGAACGATAGGCTTTTATTAGCTGCAAGAAACGACCACACAACATCCTGGAGACTGAGGGGGGAGCAGTGCCTCCAATCGCCTTTATACCAGGGTCTGTGGGAGGAGCCACAGGAGCAGTCAGCAGAGGGGCGTGTCCAGACAGGTACATGTAGTTCACCACAAGGAGACAAACAGGAGTGAGAGAGATCGGCTAGTTGAGTGGGGTCACAACAATAACAGTACACTCAAAGTTAGTAAGACCAAGGAATTGATTTGGACTTCAGGAAGAGGGAGTCAGGACATCACTTACGGAATCATAGAGTCATAGAAAAGTACAGCTCAGAAACAGGCCCTTTGGCCCATCTAGTCTGTGTCGACCATTTAAACTGCCTAATCCCATTGACCTGCACCGGGACCATAGCCCTCAATACCCCTACCATCCATGTACCTATCCAAACTTCTCTTAACCATTGAAATCAAGCTCACGTGCATCACTTGTGTTGGCAGCTCATTCCACACTCATGCCCCTCTGAGTGAAAAACTTTTCCCTCATGTTCCTCTTAAACTATTCACCCATGACCTCTAGTTCTAGTCCCACCCAACCTCAGTTGTATAATTCTGTATACAACTATCAAATCTCCCCTCAGTCTTCCATGTTCTAAGGAATAAATCCTAACCTACTCAACCTTTCCCTATAACTCAGGTCCTCCAGACCCGGCAATGTCATTGTAAATCTTCTCTGAACTCTTCCAACCTTATTTACACCTTATCTGTAGTTAGGTGACCAAAACTGCACACAATGCTCCAAATTAGGCCTCACCAAAGTCTTATACAACTTCAACATAACATCCCATCTCCTGTACTCAATACTTAGATTTAAGAAGCCCAGTGAAACGAGCCAAAAGATTTCTTTACTGGTCTCTCAGGATTCATCTTTTAGCTATTTATTTAACTTCACAGCTCATACTAATTTTATATATTGCATCATACTACTCCCACAAAACAACAAATTTCACAACATATTTCAGCGATAATAAACCTGATTCCAAAACCAAAGTTCACCCGTTTAAACTGAGAGAGGAAAATAAATGAACAGAAAACTGAGGTCCAAGTTTTTCCACACAGTGGGTGGTGGTTATGTAGAACAAGTTGCTGGTGGTAGGGGCAGGTACAATCACAATGTCTCAGAGACTTTTTGACAGGTACATGGATAGGAAAGGATTAGAGGGATATGGGCCAAATACGAGTGAGAATGGATAGATATTCATCATATACAGCATGAAGAAGATGGGCCAATTGGTCTGGTTCTGGGGGGCTGTACTGTTTTTTTTAAATGTATGTTCTATTGAAAGTGGAGCAGGAAAAATAATCTACCAATGTTGGAACAGAGAGGTCTGGAGAAATGGCACATGGGGTTGAGGCCAGCATAGTTCCGTCATGATCATATTGAATGGGGGAGCAGACACAACTAGGCTGGTGCTCTTCTTCCTTCTCCTGTTTGCTTGTTTCACTACTAGATTAATGAAAATTAAGAGAAATCTTGTTCACAGTTCTGGGACACTAATTAGAAATCTCCCTCAGAAGATTTGGGAGCTGATGCGGTGGAGCAAACGGCCATAGTTTCTCTCCTTCGTTCCACCTGGTGAAGGGAGAAGGTGATAGGTGTCCACCAGAGGGCAGTGCTGACATAGATCTCAGACCGAGAGCGTTGAGCTGACCAAGCCAACCAAGGAAAGTTCAAAGTTCAAAGTAAATTTATTATCAAAGCACATATATATGTCACCGTGTACAACCCTGAGATTCATCTTCCTGTGGACAGCCATGAAACCAAGAAATACCACAGAGTTTGTTCAAAGAAAACATTACACACCCAACGCGCTAAACAAAAAGAACAAATAGAGTAAACAACAAAAAAACGAGCAACTAGCACACAGAGGATTAAACATCAAACTGCAGAGTCCTTGAAACAATCTCGGAGTGTCCGGTTTAGTATAGTACAATTTAGCGCTGTGTCATCGTTGACTGTAGGCCACAGAGCCTGCCCACCCCGATCAAAATCATACAAAATGTCAATAGAATGCCTTAGAGAAGTACAGCAAGCAATCTAATCTTTGCCATAAACCATTTAAACTGCCTACTCCCATCGACCTGCACCAGGACCATAGTCCTCCATATGCCTACTGTCCATGTACCTAACCAAACTTCTCTGAAGTATTGAAATCAAGCTCACATGTACCACTTGTGCTGGCAGCTTATTCCACACTCTCATCACCCTCTGAGTGAAGAGGTTTTGCCTCATGTTCCCCTTAAACTTTTCACCTTTCATCAGTAACCCATGATTCTGGTTGTGGTCCCACCCAACCTCTGTGGAAAAAGCCTGTTCGCATTTACCCTATTTATACCCCTCATAATTTTGTGTACCTCAATCTTATAAGTTCTAAAGTATTCAGTTCTAACCTAGTTGATCTTTCCTTATAACTCAGGTCCTCCAGACCTGGTAATATTCTTGAAAATTGTCTCTGAACTCTTTCAACCTTATTTACATATTTCCTATAGGTAGGTGACCAAAACTGCACACAATACTCCAAATTAGGCCTCAGCAACATCTTATACAACTTCAACATAACATCCCATCTCCTGTAACTCAGTATGAAGGCCAATGTGCCAAAAGCTCTCTTTATGACCCTATCTAACTGTGGCACCACTTTCAATGAATTGTGTACAGTACCTGTATACCAGATCCCTTTGTTCCACCACACTCCTCAATGCCCTACTGTTCACTGTGTGAGACCTACCCTGGTTGGTCCTACCGAAGTGCAAAACTTTGCATTTCTCTTCCGCCCATTCTTCCAGATGATGCAGATCCCTCTGCAAACCATGATAGCCTTCCTCATTGTCCACTACACCCAAATCTTGGTGTTATCCACAAATCTGCTGACCTAGTTTACCACATTATCATCCAGATCATTGATACAGTTGACAAACAGCAAAGGACCCAGCACCTATCACTGTGGCACACCACTAGCCACAGGCCTCCTTTACGACCATTCTTTGGCTTCTTCCACAAAGCTGTTGTCTAATCCAATTTACTACCTCATCCTGAATGCCGAGTGACTGAACCTTCTTGACCAGCCTCCCATGCGGGATCCTGTCAAACGCCTTGCTAAAGGCCATGTAGACAACATCCACTGTCTTGCCTTCATCCACTTTCCTGGTAACTTCCTAAAAAAACTCTTTAAGATTAGTTAGACACGACCCACCGCGCACAAAGCCATGCTGACTACCCTTAATCATTCCCCAGCTATCCAAATACTCATATATCCAGTCCCTTAGAATACCTTCAATAATTTCCCTACAATGGATTTGAGACTCACTGGCCCATAATTTCTTGCTCTCTCTTTAGGACCTTTCTAAACAGTGGAAAAACATTGACTATCCTCCAATCCTCGGGTAAGCCTCCTGTCATTAAAGATGTATAAAATTTCTCTGCCAGGGCCTCAACAACTTCTGCATGCCTCCTGTAGAGTCCGAGGAGACATCTTGTCAGGCCCTGGAGATTTATCCATCCTGATTCACCTCAGGGTAGCAAACATCTCCTCCTCGGTAATCTGTACAGGGTCCATGAAGTTGATGCCACTTTGTCTCACTTCCGTAGACTCTGTATCCATCTCCCGAGTAAATCCGGATGTAAAGAATGTATTTAAGATCTCCTCCAACATGGATTCTCATTCTGGTCTTCCAGAGGACCAACTTTGTTCCTTGCAACCCTTTTGCTCTTAAAATATCTGTAGAATCCCTTCAGATTCTCCTTCACCTTGTCTGCAAGAGCAACTTTGTGCCTTCTTTTAGCCCTCCTTATTTCTTTCTTTAGTGTTCTCTTGCATTTCTTATACTCCATTAGCCCCCATTTCTTCCTACTAGCCTATACCTGCTATGCATCTCCTTTTTTCTCTTAACCAAGACCTCAATATCTCATGAAAACCAATAAAACCACTCTTGGCAATGTGGAGGATCAGAGGGATCTTGGGGTCCGAGTCCATAGGACCCTCAAAGCTGCTGCACAGGTTGGCTCTGTGGTTAACAAGGCATATGGTGCATTGGCCTTCATCAATCATGGAATTGAATTTAGGAACTGAGAGGTAATGTTGCAGCTATATAGGACCCTGGTCAGACCCCACTTGGGGTACTGTGCTCAGTTCTGGTCGCCTCACTACAGGAAGGATGTGGAAGCCATAGAAAGGTGCAGAGAAGATTTACAAGGATGTTGCCTGGATTGGGGAGCATGCCTTATGAGAATAGGTTGAGTGAATTCGGCCTTTTCTCCTTGGAGCGATGGAGGATGAAAGGTGACCTGATAGAGGTGTACAAGATGATGAGAGGCATTGATCGTGTGGATAGTTGGAGGCTTTTTCCCAGCGCTGAAATGGTTGCCACAAGAGGACACAAGTTTAAGGTGCTGGGGAGTAGGTACAGAGGTGATGTCAGGGGCAAGATTTTTACTCAGAGAGTGGTGAGTGCGTGGAATGGGCTGCCAGCAATGGTGGTGGAGGTGGTAAGAGACTTTTGGATAGGTACATGGAGCTCAGAAAAATGGAGGGCTTTAGGTTAGCCTAGTAATTTCTAAGGTAGGGACATGTTTGGCACAACTTTGTGGGCTGAAGGGCCTGTATTTTGCTGTCGGTTTTCAATGTTTCTATGTTTAAAAAGGAAGCAATTAGAAACCAGCAACACATCATACCATGAACTACAGAGTCCCCTGAAAATGAGTCCAACCCACAAACTGCACAAATCAAATACAAAAAGAAAAACAAAATAATAATAATTGATAAATAAGTAACAAATAATACTGAGAACACGAGTTGTAGAGTCCATGAAGTGAGTCCATAGGTCGTGGAATCAGTTCTGTCCTGAGGTAATTGAAGTTGTCCAGACTGGTTCAGGAGCCTGATACAAACCATTCACATTCTGTGTAACAGTTTGGACATTTTTATTCCCATCTAGTCTGAATGGATAATAAACTTTTTTTTTGTTGCTATTAGATGATTTTTGGAATTCTCTTTTGCATCTCACTAGTTTTGCCCTTGAGTAGTGTCACCATCACAACTAGAATACACCAATAAGGTTCCATCACTTGGCTTCCCACCCCACCCACCCGAGCTGCCCATTGGTTTATAAATGCATCCATCACCTCTGTCCCAAAAACTTCATCTTCCAGTTGGATGACTAATCAGTCAAAGTCAAAGTAAATTTATTACCAAGGTACGTATATGTCACCATATATCACCCTGAGATTCATTTTCTTGTGCACATTTACAGGAAAATAAAGAATCTGAATCAGAATCAGGTTTATCATCAGCGGCATGTGACGTAGCAGCAACAGTTCAATGCAATACACAACCTAGCAGAGGGGGGAAAATAACAATAATAAAAATAATAATAAACAAACAAGTAAATCAATTACGTATATTGAATAGATTTTTTAAAATGTGCTAAAACAGAAATACTGGATATTTAAAAAAGTGTGGTAGTGTTCATGGGTTCAATGTCCATTTAGGAATCGGATGGCAGAGGGGAAGAAGCTGTTCCCGAAATAGAAAAGAATTTATGAAAAAAGCTACACATAAACCAAGACTGACAACCAATGTGCATAAGAAGACAAAATGTGCAGATAAGAGAAAGTAAATAATACAGAGACCATGAGTTATGGAAACCCTGAGAGTGAGTCTGAAGGCTGTGGAATGAGTTCAGAGTTGAGGTGAGTGAAGCTATCCACACCGGTTGATGGGTAATAACTGTCCCTGAACCTGGTGGTGTGAGACAGAGGGCTCCTGTACCTCTTGCCTGATGGCAGTAGTGAGAAGAGAGCACGGCTTGGATGGAGGAGTACTTGATGATTGATGCTGCTTTCTTTTGACTTCGCCCCTTGTAAATGTGCTCAATGATGGGGAGGGTTTTACCCGTGATGGACAGGGCTACGTCCAGTACATTTCTATTCTTGGGCTTGTGTTTCCATAGCAGGCCAAGATGCAGACAATCAGAATACTCTCCACTCTGCATCTATAAAAGTTTGTCAAAGTTTTAGATAACTTGTCAAATCGACACAACTTCTAAGAAAGTAGAGACTCTGTTATATCTTGTTTGTGCCACTTGCATGTTGGTCCCAGAACAGATCCTCTGATATGACGCCCAAAGAATTTAAAGTTACTGACCCTGTCCAGCTCTAAACCCCTAATGAGGAGTGGCTCATGGACCTCCAGCTTCTTCTTCCTGCCTTCAAGCTCTTTGCTTTTGCTGATGTTGAGTGAGAGCTTGTTGTGGCATCATTCAACCCGACTTTCAACCTCCCTCCTCATAGACAAGTCCAAAGGAAATGGAGAGGATAAGAACTTTGCCTCTGATCCTTCCATGACATTTCTTCAGTGCTGGAGAAGAGAAGTGGACAATGACCTGCAGGTCCTGCAGGTGCTGCCTCTCAGATGTCCCAGTGTCAGTAAACATTAGAGTCAGCTTTTCATTGCAGGAAGATTCAGCTCACGTTCTGCCTGAGCAGTCCACAACACAGCAGTGTGAACATTGAATTACAAAGTCATAGAACAATACAGCTCAGATATAGGCCCTTTGGCCCATCCAGTCCATGCTGACCACAGTGCCCACCCAGTTAGACCCAGTTCCCTGAATTCAGCCCATATCACTCTAAGCCAGGAATTCCCAACCTTCTCATGCCATGGATCCCTGCCATTAACAGAGGGGCCTGAGGATTCCAGGTGGGGAATCCTTGCTCTATGCCATATACCTATCCAAGTGTTTCTTAAATGACATGATTGTACCTGCTTCAGCCACTTCCTCTGACAGCTCGTTCTATATTCACACACCCAGTGCATGAAAATGTTGCACCTCAGGTCCCTTTAAAAATCTACCCCTCTTACCTAACACCTCCAAATTTTGGTCTCCCCTGCCCCAGGAAAAAGTCTGTTACTGTCCACCTTATCTGTGCCTCTCATGATATTAAACATTTCTGTAAAATTGTCCCCCATTTTCCTACATTCCAAGGAATAAAGGCCTAAACTAACCAACCTCTGCCAATAACTCAGGACCTTAAGCCCTGACAACATCCTCAGAAACCTTTTTTTACACTCTTTCCAGATTAACCAGGTCTTTCCTACAACAGGGTGGCTAAAAGAGTGCAGAGTACTGCAAGTGCAATCTCAGCGGCTGTATCACGTCCCTTCTCCTGTATTCACACTGATGGAGACCAACATGTTAGACTCCTCTTTCACCACCCTGTCTATTTGTGATGCTGTTTTCAACAAACGATGTATCTGTACTCACATGTCCCTCTGTTCCATCACACTCCCCAGATCCCTGCCATTCATAGTATGTCCTACATGGGTTTGACATGATGGGCCAAATGGCCCAATTCTGCTCCTATATTTTATGGACTTGTGGCCTTATGGACTTTCAAAAGTGCTTCATCTTACATTTATTTTCCAATTTCAGGTTGGCTAAATCCCTCGCTTTTCCTTTCTTTCTCCTTCTGATCTATCCAGGTCGTCCCACACACACCCATCTTTCCAAGTCAAAAAAAAAATCAGCAACCTCTGTCTAATAGAGATCTCAGACAACAAGGAGGAGGCTACATAGCATTGACGCCAGGACCACCAGACTCAAAAAACAGTTACTTTCACCAAGCAGAAAGGCTGATCAACACCTCCACCCACTAACCCGCCCCTCCACACCCCCAACCACCACTATCAGTCAGTCACCCTGTGTATAGACACTCCTGTGCCTACTGCCACTCCATGGACCTACTATCAATCTGCAAACGTTTGTATGTACAGTATATAAACTATCATATGTATTTATATTTATTGTGTTTTATTATTATTACGCCATTTATCTTATTGTGTGTGTGTTTTTTGGTGCTGCATCGGATCCTGAGTAACAATTATTTCGTTCTCCTTTATACTATGTACTGGAAATGACATGAAACAATCTTGAACTAACTGGCGTCAGAACCCGGCATATGTCCAGTTTATGTCCGCGGGTGTTGTACCTGCGTGCGAGAGTTCAGCAGGTTTTTCACGGTACCCGCACCTCACCTCCTGACAAACAAATTCAGTGGCGCCCCGCGCTGATGCAAGTTCGCGAGGGCCAGCCTTTCAATTCCATCCCGGCGCACATTTCCGAGAACTCAGCCCGTCTCACCCTGGCACTGCGCCGGAGCACACCCGTCTCCGGAGATCTCTCAGCTCGGCCGTCGCGCTCCCCGCAGCCCTCGCCCCGACCCAAGGTGAGCGGCAGAAGGAAGGAACTGCCCCGTCTCCAGGTGAGAAGTTCCCCTCACTTCACTTTGAGCCTCAGTTGCTTTGCCCGGCGAGTTCTCTTCCGTAGCGTCCGCCGCTGTCAGCCAGGTGTCCCGGGAGTTGCGAGTAAACCAAAGTCCTGTAAGTTGCAACGTCCCCTCTGTAACTTCGGTCTTCTAGCTTGTTCTCCTTCCTCTCCCCACTTTCTTATTCTGGCGCCCACCCACCCATCCTTTCCAGTCCTGATGAAGGGTCTCGGCCCGAATCTTCATTTCCATAGATGCAGTCGGACCTGCTGAGTTCCTCCAGCATTTTGTGTGTGTTGCCCTAGATTTCCAGCGTTGGAGAATACCTGGAGTTTGTAACAATAACCTGATATGTAGTGTTCCTTGGGACAGGAAACCTATCGTGTTTCTCCGCGGCGGGTTAGATTTATTCGGGGTGTTCTGATATTATCCACAGCTTGAGCCGGCTGAGGGAACTGTGAGTCCTATTCTGTGCGAAGCAGGCGATTAGTGCACAGCACAATCCCAGAGACATCGCGGGTCAAAACAGAGAGGCGGTGAGCGGCGGGGGGTGGGGGGGGGGCACAACGTTGCCTATCTTGGGCGACGTTATTGGGAGCACTCTATCTTGAGAAGTATCTGAAGATTAACTTTACCTGTCAGGTGTAACACACAATGAAATGTGTCTTTTGTCTCAACTTGACCAGCGCAGTCCGAGGATGTGCTGGGGGCAGCCCACAAGTGTTGCCATGCTTCCTGTATCAACATGGCGTGCCCACAACTTACCGACCCTAACCCACATGTCTTTGGAATGTGGGGAAACTGGAACAGCCGGAGGAAACCCGCACAGTCAGGGGTAGAACATTCAAACTCCTTACAGGCGGCAGCGGGAAATGAACCTGGGTCATTAGGGCTGTAAAGGGTTAAGCTAACCAGCACACTATCATGCTGCCTTCCAATGTCTCTGATGAGGATGGAAGCTCAGCTTGTCCGATTCGCACCGAGGGTGCGGATACTGGCACCTGGAGCAGCTCACCATCTGCTGAAGGAACTCAGTGGGTCGAGCAGCATTTGTGGGGGGGGGGGGGAGGATTAATCTCAGATCCATGTGGACCATGACTCTCCCCCATGAATGCTTCCAGAGATTTTCCAGCAGATTGCTTTCTGCCAGTGTCAAGAAACTGCAGAGAGTTGTGGACACAGCCCAGTGCATCATGCTCCATGGGGTCTGTCTACACTTTTCACTGCCTCAGTAAAGAAACTGCAGAGAGTTGTGGACACAGCCCAGTGCATCATGCTCCATGGGGTCTGTCTACACTTTTCACTGCCTCAGTAAAGAAACTGCAGAGAGTTGTGGACACAGCCCAGTGCATCATGCTCCATGGGGTCTGTCTACACTTTTCACTGCCTCAGTAAAGAAACTGCAGAGAGTTGTGGACACAGCCCAGTGCATCATGCTCCATGGGGTCTGTCTACACTTTTCACTGCCTCAGTAAAGAAACTGCAGAGAGTTGTGGACACAGCCCAGTGCATCATGCTCCATGGGGTCTGTCTACACTTTTCACTGCCTCAGTAAAGAAACTGCAGAGAGTTGTGGACACAGCCCAGTGCATCATGCTCCATGGGGTCTGTCTACACTTTTCACTGCCTCAGTAAAGAAACTGCAGAGAGTTGTGGACACAGCCCAGTGCATCATGCTCCATGGGGTCTGTCTACACTTTTCACTGCCTCAGTAAAGAAACTGCAGAGAGTTGTGGACACAGCCCAGTGCATCATGCTCCATGGGGTCTGTCTACACTTTTCACTGCCTCAGTAAAGAAACTGCAGAGAGTTGTGGACACAGCCCAGTGCATCATGCTCCATGGGGTCTGTCTACACTTTTCACTGCCTCAGTAAAGAAACTGCAGAGAGTTGTGGACACAGCCCAGTGCATCATGCTCCATGGGGTCTGTCTACACTTTTCACTGCCTCAGTAAAGAAACTGCAGAGAGTTGTGGACACAGCCCAGTGCATCATGCTCCATGGGGTCTGTCTACACTTTTCACTGCCTCAGTAAAGAAACTGCAGAGAGTTGTGGACACAGCCCAGTGCATCATGCTCCATGGGGTCTGTCTACACTTTTCACTGCCTCAGTAAAGAAACTGCAGAGAGTTGTGGACACAGCCCAGTGCATCATGCTCCATGGGGTCTGTCTACACTTTTCACTGCCTCAGTAAAGAAACTGCAGAGAGTTGTGGACACAGCCCAGTGCATCATGCTCCATGGGGTCTGTCTACACTTTTCACTGCCTCAGTAAAGAAACTGCAGAGAGTTGTGGACACAGCCCAGTGCATCATGCTCCATGGGGTCTGTCTACACTTTTCACTGCCTCAGTAAAGAAACTGCAGAGAGTTGTGGACACAGCCCAGTGCATCATGCTCCATGGGGTCTGTCTACACTTTTCACTGCCTCAGTAAAGCATCCAGCTTAATCAACGAATCCCACCCACCCCAGACATTCTCTCTTCCTCCCCTCCCCCATCGGGCAGAAGATACAAGAACCTGAAAGCACACACAACAAGGCCCAAAAGCAGCCACTGCCCCTCTACTGTAAGTCTATTAAATAGTTCCCTGTAGGGCAGATGGACTCTTGACCTCACAATCTACCTTATCATGTTCTTGGACCTTCTTGTTCCTGAACTGCCCTCTCTCTGTAGGTCTAACACTTTATTCTGCCCTCTGTTGTTATTTTACATGGTTCTACCTCAATCCTCTATGTCATAATTGATCTGTATGAACAGTACGCAAGACAAGATTTCCTCTTCTGCCACAATGAGGCCACGCTCAGCTTAAGGAGCAACACTGAATATTTCTTCTTCTTAGCTTCCACCCTGATGGCATGAACAACAATTTCTCCAACTTCCAGTTCTCCAACCCCCTTCCTCTTCCCTCTTCTTCTATTCCCCACTCTGACCTCTTATCACTTTTCCTCACCTGCCTATAATCTCCCCCTGGGTCCCCTCCTCCTTCCTTTCGTCCATGGTCCACTCTCCTCTCCTATCAGATTCCTCCTTCTCCAGCGTTTTGCTTTTTCCACCTATCACCCGCCAGCTTTTTACTTCATCCCTCACCCCTTATCTTCTCATTCTGGCAACTTCCCCCTTCCTTTCCAGTCCTGATGAAGGATCCTGGTGTGAATAATTGACTGTTTATCCATTTCCGTAGATGCTTCCTGACCTGCTGATTTTCTCCAGCATTTTGTGCGTCTTCTGCTGGATTTCCAGTGTGTGCAGAATCTCGTGTTTGTGATCTACAACACCTTGTGGCCCTGCTGGTGCCAAGGCAGCTGCTGTAGAAAGGTGGACGGTCACAGCTTTTCCCCGAGGTTGAAGGTAAGAGGGAACCTGAGGGGCATCTTTTTCACAGAGTGTGGTATCTATGTGGAATGAGCTGAAAGATTATACATGAGCTGAAAGAGATACATTAATAACACTTAAAAAACTTTTAGATAAGTTCACAAATAAGACAGGTTTAGAGGGATATGGGCAAAATGTGGTCAAATAGCTTTGTTGGATGTCTTGGTCAAAGTCAAAGTAAGTTTATTATCAAAGCACATATATGTCACCATGAGATTCATTTTCTTGCAGGCATTTATAGGAAGATTAAAAACTACAATAGAATTTATGAAAAACTATACATAAACAAACACTGACAGTCAACGTGCAAAGACAAATTGTGCAAATACAAAAATAAAACAATAAAAACATGAGTTGTAGCATCCTCGAGAGTGAGTCTACAGGCGGTGGAAGTAGCTCAGAGTTGGGGTGAGTGAAGTTATCCACACTGGTTCAGGAGCCTGGTGGCTGAGGGTTATAACTGTTCCTGAACCTGGTTGTGTGGGACCCAAGGCTCCTGTACCTCCTGCCTGAATAGTAGTAGCAAGAAGAGAGCATGGTCTGGATGGTGGCGTTCCGTCACGAGGGATGCTGCTTTTCCTAGAGTCATAAAGTTATAGAAAAGTGCAGCACAGAAACAGGCCCTTCAGCCCATCTAGCCCATTGCTGAGCCATTTAAACAGCCCACTGTCATAGACCAGCGCCCACAACATAGCCTTCCATACCCCTGTCATCCATGTACCTATCCAAGTTTCTGCTAAACATTGAATTTCGAGCTTGCATGCACCACTTGCGCTGGCAGCACGTTCCACCTTCTGAATGAAGAAGTCTCCCCTTAAGCTTTTCACCTTTCACCCTTAACCCCTGACCTCAGTGTGATCCCACACAATCTCAGTGGAAATAGCTTGCTTGCATTTACCCTATCTGTATACCTCTGTCATATCTGCTCTCGTCCCCCAACGCTCTGAGGAACAAAGCCCCACCCTGTGGCAGCACGCTTTATAGAGGGTGTCTGTGGTGGGGAGGGCTTTTCCTGTGATGGGCTGGACTGCATCCATGATTTCTGTAGTCTTCTCCATTCCTTGGCATGGGCCAGTTGGCTGAAAAGGCCTGTTTCCATTGTGTATTTGTCGGTGGTACTGCCCTTGTACAAACATCAGATCCTGGGTGGGAGATTAGAATTCTTCATTCAATGGGCTGGTCAGATTCAGATTCACTTACTGATCACATGCACACTGAATCATAGTGAAATGCATCATTTGCCTTAACACCCAACACAACTTAAGGATGTGCTGGGGGCAGCCCGCACCAAACATTGCACTGCAGGCTCACCGTGTTCAGTAAAACAACACAAACTTCAACAACAACAGCAAAACAAGCCCCTTTCCACACCATCCAAACACCTACACACACACACACACACACACACACACACACACACACACACACACACACACACACACACACACACACACACACACACACACACACACACACACACACACACACACACACACACACACACACACACACACACACACCAGGCCTCCAACTGTACTTTCTGGGTATTGACCGATTGTAGGCTTGACCTTTGGGCCTCAACTTTCAGACTTACACGGATCCCTGACCCCGGTGACCTGGGGGTGTCAATGGGCCTTACAACTCCTTCGGACTTCTACCTCGTCACTCACTAACTTCAGCATTTGAACTTCAGGCCTCTTATCTCCAAACTCACCAACCTTTGGATCTCCAATCTTTGGCTTTGGACTTCACTGACATCTAGATGTTGACCCTAGGACTGCCAATCACAAGTTTCACCATCAGACATTGACTCTGGGACTTCCCCTCTGATCTAGATAGATAGATAGATAGATAGATAGATAGATAGATAGATAGATAGATAGATACTTTATTCATCCCCATGGGGAAATTCAACATTTTTTTCCAATTTCCCATACACTTGTTTTAGCAAAACTAATTACATACAATACTTAACTCAGTAAAAATATGATATGCATCTAAATCACTCTCTCAAAAAGCATTAATAATAGCTTTTAAAAAGTTCTTAAGTAGTTTACTTAGATACATTAAATACAATCAACCCCGGCACTTTAACATATCTTACTCCTGGCGGTTGAATTGTAAAGCCTAATGGCATTGGGGAGTATTGACCTCTTCATCCTGTCTGAGGAGCATTGCATCGATAGCAACCTGTCACTGAAACTGCTTCTCTGTCTCTGGATGGTGCTATGTAGAGGATGTTCAGGGTTTTCCATAATTGACCGTAGCCTACTCAGCGCCCTTCGCTCAGCTACCGATGTTATACTCTCCAGTACTTTGCCCACGACAGAGCCCGCCTTCCTTACCAGCTTATTAAGACGTGAGGCGTCCCTCTTCTTAATGCTGCCTCCCCAACACGCCACCACAAAGAAGAGGGCGCTCTCCACAACTGACCTATAGAACATCTTCAGCATCTCACTACAGACATTGAATGACGCCAACCTTCTAAGGAAGTACAGTCGACTCTGTGCCTTCCTGCACAAGGCATCTGTGTTGGCAGTCCAGTCTAGCTTCTCGTCTAACTGTACTCCCAGGTGTGATCTAGCACCTTGTCCATTCCCTGTGGCAACCAGCGAATCATTTTTAAAGAAAAGTTCTTTCATCAGTTGGTATGTGGACTGTATTTTACTCAGTGTCACCACGTGGGTCTGTGTTGTCTTTGGATTGTTTACCTTTTATGTCTGATTGTTTATCTTTGCGCTCGCTCTGGGTTTTCACTTTGTTTTATAGGTGTCTCATTGTGGATCATGGGGATTGTTACACTCTTTGTCCTTATCACTTTTATTCAATCTGGGATAATTTAATGAGCACAGTAATGACATTGACATTGAATTCCTACGTGCTCCAGAATGCATTTCAGGGGGGCATGCCAACCCCTCTTTGTTGGGTCGTTGTGGTTCCTTGTCAAGTGAAACTCAGACTGAGTTCTTCTGTGTATAGTCAGTGATTTAACCATATAACCATATAACAATCACAGCACGGAAACATACCGTTCTGGCCCTCCTAGTCCATGCCGAACTCTTAATCTCACCTAGTCCCACCTACCCGCACTCAGCCCATAACCCTCCACTCCTTTCCTGTCCATATACCTATCCAATTTTACCTTAAATTACACAACTGAACTGGCCTCTACTACTTCTACAGGAAGCTCATTCCACACAGCTATCACTCTCTGAGTAAAGAAATACCCCCTCGTGTTTCCCTTAAACTTTTGCCCCCTAACTCTCAAATCATGTCCTCTCGTTTGAATCTCCCCTACTCTCAATGGAAACAGCCTATTCACGTCAACTCTATCTATCCCTCTCAACATTTTAAATACCTCGATCAAATCCCCCCTCAACCTTCTACGCTCCAATGAATAGAGACCTAACTTGTTCAACCTTTCTCTGTAACTTAAGTGCTGAAACCCAGGTAACATCCTAGTAAATCGTCTCTGCACTCTCTCTAATTTATTGATATTTTTCCTTTAATTTGGTGACCAGAACTGTACACAATATTCCAAATTTGGCCTTACCAATGCCTTGTACAATTTTAACATTACATCCCAACTTCTGTACTCAATGCTCTGATTTATAAAGGCCAGCGTTCCAAAAGCCTTCTTCACCACCCTATCTACATGAGACTCCACCTTCAGGGAACTATGCACTGTTATTCCTAGATCTCTCTGTTCCACTGCATTCCTCAATGCCCTACCATTTACCCTGTATGTTCTATTTGGATTATTCCTGCCAAAATGTAGAACCTCACACTTCTCAGCATTAAACTCCATCTGCCAACATTCAGCCCATTCTTCTAACTGGCATAAATCTCCCTGCAAGCTTTGAAAACCCACCTCATTATCCACAACACCTCCTACCTTAGTATCATCAGCATACTTATTAATCCAATTTACCACCCCATCATCCAGATCATTTATGTATATTACAAACAACATTGGGCCCAAAACAGATCCCTGAGGCACCCCGCTAGTCACCGGCCTCCATCCCGATAAACAATTATCCACCACTACTCTCTGGCATCTCCCATCTAGCCACTGTTGAATCCATTTTATTACTCCAGCATTAATACCTAACGACTGAACCTTCTTAACTAACCTTCCATGTGGAACTTTGTCAAAGGCCTTGCTGAAGTCCATATAGACTACATCCACTGCCTTACCCTCGTCAACATTCCTCATAACTTCTTCAAAAAATTCAATAAGGTTTGTCAAACATGACCTTCCACGCACAAATCCATGCTGGCTACTCCTAATCAGATCCTGTCTATCCAGATAATTATAAATACTATCTCTAAGAATACTTTCCATTAATTTACCCACCACTGATGTCAAACTGACAGGTCTATAATTGCCAGGCTTACTTCTAGAACCCTTTTTAAACAATGGAACCGCATGAGCAATATGCCAATCCTCCGGCACAATCCCCGTTTCTAATGACATCTGAAAGATCTCCGTCAGAGCTCCTGCTATCTCTACACAAACTTCCCTCAAGGTCCTGGGGAATATCCTGTCAGGACCCGGAGATTTATCCACTTTTAAATTTCTTAAAAGCGCCAGTACTTCCACCTCTTTAATTGTCATAGGTTCCATAACTTCCTTACTTGTTTCCCACACCTTACACCTTATACCATTCAATATCCTTCTCCTTAGTGAATACCAAAGAGAAGAGAATCTTTCTGTTCGTCAAGATTCTGCACAGTTTGCCTGAGCTCATGTTAGTGTTTTTTTAGTTAATATATGTCACAAATCTTTGGTCTTGTTTGAACTGCCGAAGTCTCTGTGATTCCTGCAGAGTTCACTAGTGATCGTTACATTCCCCTGCCCCAGAGCAAACTGGAGTTCTGTCCCAAATCACCCCTGAACCCTCTACTCACTTCTGCTGGCCTGACACTTTTTCAATGTTCAATGTTGTCATAAGCTGATTTATATTACAGATGGGAAAACAACACTTCATTCAATTCCACAGGGTATATTTCAAGTGAGAAAGTACAGTTACAATAGTGTGACATTTCAGGTGGGAAAATATAAATTTCAGGACCCCTGTTACCTCTGATATACACGTTTTTCAAACTGAGTGTTTGTTAGGATAGCCTGAGTTAATTGCTTTGACGTTACAGATGAAATGCTATTGTGTAAATAAACTTGTCCATGCACAATAATAGGGTTTTGAATAGAGCAGTCCTGTGTTTATACATTGAAGTGTTGTAATGATCTTCAACCAGTTGGCATTTATGTAATCACAAAGAAGTCATACTTCAATTGGAGTTTGAGGAGATTTGGAATGTCACCAAAGACTCTCACAAATTTCTATGGACAGTATGTACCATTGCAGCTGGCTGGATCAACATCTGGCGTGGCAGCACCGATGCAGGGGAGGGTTGTGGACTCAGCTAGTTCCATCATAGGCACAAACCTCCTCACCATCAAGGACATTTCTAAAAGGTAGTGCTTCCCCTCACCCCGACTTCTTATGCTGGTTTCTTCCCCCTTCCTTACTAGTCCTGACATAGGGTCTCAGCCCAAAAAGTTGACTGTTTATTCCTTTCCATTAATGCTGCCTGACCTGCTGAGTTCCTCCAGCATTTTGTGCGTGTTACGCTAGAAAATAAAGTCAAATTTTTTTGCAACGTGATCAGATTGATTGTAGTGTTGCTAACATGTAGTGATTAGGGTTGTGGTGGTTGGTTCAAGAACCAGATGGTTGAAGGGAAGTAACTGTTGAACCTGGTGGTGTGGGACTTCAGGCTTCTGTACCTCTGGCCGGAAGGCAGCTGTGAGAAGATGGCATTGTCCGGATAGTAGGGATCTTTGATGACAAACATCACTTTTTTGAGGTAGTAGATATTGTACTACCAATGGTGGAGATGGATGTGCCCCTGATGTATTGAGAGGAACTACTCTCTGCAGTTTGTGATGTTCCTGCACATTCGAATTGCCCTACCAGACCGAGATGCAACCAATCAGGATACTTTCAATGTTACATCTGTAGAAGTTTGTTAGCGTGCTTGGGGACAAGCTGAACCTCCATAACCTCCTAAGGAAGTAAAGTCGCTGGTGCATCTTCCTTGTGCTTGGATCTGTGCCGGAGCAGGACAAGTAACCTGATATGTTATCACCCAGGATTTAAAGCTGCTGACCCTTTCCTCTGCCAATTTCCCTCAGCACTGACCAACGTAAACTCGCCCTCCTTGTCCTTTGCTGAAATCAACAATCACCACAAACATCTCTTTAGTTTTGCTGATATCGAGTGAGAGGTTGTTGTGGCGACATCACTCCGGTAAACAGACTCATCACCACTGGTCATTTGACCAACAACAGCAGTGTCATCGGTGAATTTGTATATGACAGTGTGACTGTGCTTAGCTATGTGTTTGTATAGGGAGTCGAGCAGGGGTCTAAACACACAAACTTGAGATGTACCTGTGTTTGTAGGCAGCAAGGAGGAGAAGTTATTACCTATTCTCACTGCAACTATGATAATGGCATTTAACAGCTTGCACACAGACTTATGAACACGTAGGGAATGAAGTGACATGAGCACTAGCCTTGTAGTATCCGGGAAATTCTCAAGGGGTGATGCCTCAGATAGGCAGGGTCCATCATTAAGGACCTCCATCACCCACGTCATGCCTTGTCTCATTGTTAACATCAGGAAGGAGGTACAGAACCCTGAAGACACACACTCAGTGATTCAATAACAGCTTCTTCCCATCGGATTTCTGAATGGACATTGAACACATTGACCCTACCGGACTTCTTTTTTATTTCAGGGTGACTTGGATAGGCTGGGTGAGTGGGCAGATACTTGGCAGATGACGTTTAATGTGAATAAGTGTGAGGTTATCCACTTTGGGAGTAAGAACAGGAAGGCAGATTATTATCTGAACAGTGTAGAGTTAGGTAAGGGAGAAATACAAAGAGATCTAGGAGTCCTTGTTCATCAGTCACTGAAGGTGAATGAGCAAGTGCAGCAGGCAGTGAAGAAGGCTAATGGAATGTTGGCCTATATTACAAAGGGAACTGAGTACAATAGCAAGGAAATCCTCTTGCATTTGTACAGAGCCCTGGTGAGACCACACCTGGAGTATTGTGTACAGTTTTGGTCTCCAGGGTTAAGGAAGGACATCCTGGCTGTAGAGGAAGTGCAGCATAGATTCACGAGGTTAATTCCTGGGATGTCTGGACTGTCTCTCGCAGAGAGGTTAGAGAGACTGGGCTTGTACATGCTGGAATTAAGGAGATTGAGAGGAGGTCTGATTGCAACATATAAGATTATTAAGGGATTGGACAAGATAGAGGCAGGAAATATGTTCCAGATGCTGGGAGAGTCCAGTACCAGAGGGCATGGTTTAAGAATAAGGGGTAGGTCATTTAGGACAGAGTTAAGGAAAAACTTCTTCTCCCAGAGAGTTGTGGGGGTCTGGAATGCACTGCTTCGGAAGGCAGTGGAGGCCAATTCTCTGGATGCTTTCAAGAAGGAGCTAGATAGGTATCTTATGGATAGTGGAATCAAGGGATATGGGGACAAGGCAGGAACCGGGTATTGATAGTAGATGATCAGCCATGATCTCAGAATGGCGGTGCAGGCTCGAAGGGCCGAATGGTCTACTTCTGCACCTATTGTCTATTGTCTATTTCTATTTTTACAACGCTTATTTAATTTACGTAAATATTCAGTACTTGCTGTAACTCTCAGGTTTTTATCTATTATTGTGCATTGCTCTGCACTGATGCCACAAAGTCAACACATTTCATGACTCATGCCAGTGATATTAAACCCAACATAATATTATCATACCTTCCTAGTCCCATCTTATCGTACTAGGAGATCATTCAATATCCTGACGACAGCAGGGTAGGAGCTGTCCTTGAGCCTGGTGGCACGTTGCCATGCATACCATCAGGCCGTTTATCACAAGTGGGGCATGAAAGCAGCGTCTATCATCAGGGACCCCCACCACCCAGGACAGAATTGATTTGGTTTAATTTAGCAATATGCTCAGCACAGACATTGTGGGCCAAAGGGTCTGTCCCTCTGCAGTACTTTGATGATCTATAGTATATGTTCAATGTGGGTATTGAATCCAAGGCTGTTCTGCACGTAACACCAGGAGTTAGTTTGTATACAAGTACTATTAAGTAATCTTGCTGAATACCACTGTGTCAGGGATTTCCTGTTGACTGTATTGGGAAACTTTATCAGATCCTCTCTCCAGGCGATGTCAAAGTTCAACGTTCAAAATTTCAAATGAAATTTTATTATCAAAGTACATATATGTCATCATATATAACCCAGAGCTTATTTTTCTTGCGGGCATACTCAACAAATCTATAGAATAATAACTAATATAAGCAGTGAAAGACGGGCGTTCAGCCAACGCGCAGAATACAACAAACTGTGCCAAAACAAAAAAAAAGAAACAATAATAGTAAATAAATAAATAAACAAACATTGAGAACATGAGATGACGAGTCCTTGAAAATGAATCAATTGATTGTGGGGACGTTTGAATGATGGAGTGAGTAAAGTTGAGTGAGCCTTATGGTTGAGGGCTAATAACCTGGTGGTGAGGGTGCTGTATCTCCTTCCCGATGGCAGCAGTGAGGAGAGAGCATGGCCTGGGTGGTGGGGGTCCCTGATGATAGATGCTGCTTTCACATCCCACTTATGATAAACAGTCTGATCGTATGCATGGCAACATGCCACCAGGCTCAAGGACAGCTCCTACCCTGCTGTCGGCAGGATACTGAATGGTTTCCTAGTATGATATGATGGATGCCTGACCTCACAACCTACGTCACCATGCACCTCAATGCCTACCTGCACTGCACTTTCTCTGTAACTGTAACACTTCATTCTGCATTGTTGTTGATTTACTTCAATGCACTGTGTAATGATCTGATCGGTATCAACAGTGTGCAAGACAAGTCTCAGTGGCAATAATAAACCAATTCCAATTTAATTTCAACAGCAGACATTCAGATGTTCCCACAATCCATGATCTCACTTGTTATTTCATGTTCTCGTTATTTATTGTTTATTTATATTTGCATTTGAATGGTTGGTTGTCTTCTACACTCTGGTTGATCTTTCATCAATCCCGTTATAGTTACTGTTCTATAGGTTCTATAGGTTTCATCCAACCCGTTATAGTTACTGTTCTATAGGTTTGTTGAGTATGCTTGCTGGAATATGAAGTTCAGGGTTGTATATGGTGACACATATGGCCTTTGATAATAAAAACTTGACTATGAACTTGAAACTTTGAGCCTCATTAAGTAGCCATTCCAAGCACGATCTATGTTCCCCCATTCCCTACATAATCATGTTTTGTGATGTAAGTACAACAATTTAATGTAATGGGGATCACATGAAATTGGCTCCTTATACCAGTTTCTAACAGCTCCTTAAGATTGTTATAGCCGGGAGGGTGGTTGGGGTATTGGGGAGGGGAGGTAGTGGGGATAAACTCCCACTACCTATTAAATGCTACCAGTAGCATGTGTCTCAAATAGCCTCTGACAACCGAGTCTGGCTCCTGGCCTTCACCTGGGGTTTAATTACTGAGCCTGGCAGAACTGTGTCCACTGACAGGAGAAGGGAGTAAAGATGGGCTACTTTCTTTTTAAACCTTTTTATTAATTTTCAAATCTATAAGTGTAATAACAATAGTAGTACAGAGAGATTGGGATGACATTGTTGGTAAACAGTATATACGAGTAAAAGCTATAGATAACACAAATGTAATAACTCTTAATGTAACTAAACATGGTAGAAAAAAAATGAAAACATGTCAAAACAAAACTCCAAATTAGAAAACAAAGAAAAACTAAACTAAACTAAACAAAGCGGGGCTATTATATTACATGTAAAGGTGGGTTACAATCACTTCAGGTAGATGGGGCTCGTCAGAGGAGAAGGGAAGCTTTGATCTCAATCCTCCGCTGGGGAAGGCTTCCTGAGCTGGACTGCCTAAGGCAATCTCACGTTGAGTTCATCGTTGACTGGCAATTCCTGTGATGTCACTGGTTCAGTCTCTGCCGATTCTTTGGGTGGAGAGGGGGAGTCTGCTGCATGGGTAACCGCTCGCTCTCCGTATTGCACTGCCCTGGCTTGTGCGACTTCGGGGATGGTTGACCCTGTCTGATGGAAGGTCATTGTCCAGTTTCTCCCACAAAGTACTTGCTGGCTGCATCACCGGCTGGTATGAGGGGTGGGGTGGGATGGCTACTGCTCAGGATCGAAGAAAGCTGCAGAGAGTTGTAAACTTCGTCGGCTCCATCATAGGCATTAGTCTCCACAGTATCCAGGACATTTTCAATAGGTGATGCCTCAAAAAGGCAGCACCCATCATTAAGGGCCATCACCACCCAGGTCATGCCCTCTTCTCATTGCTACCATCTGGAAGGAGGTACTGAGGTGCGAAGGCACACCCTCAACATTTCAGGAACAGCTTCTTCCTCTCTGCCATCCAATTTCTGAATGGACATTAAACCCATGAACTATTTTTGAATTTCTATTTTTGCACTACTTATTTAATGTAACTATTTAGTATATAGACTTCATGTAATTCACAGTTTTTTTCTACTATTGCATTGTACTGCCTCTGTAAAGTTAAATTTCATAGCGTACGCCAGTGATATTAAACCCGATTCTAACTCTGAACATCTTTCAGGAGTTTGTGGAAAGATTTTTAATCTACTTGCAAATCTTTCTTTACAGGTGCACACAGAAGGATGTCCAACTGTTACTATAACAAGTCCATGAAGTTTTTCTATGATCTCAACCAGAATGATTCTCTAGAGGACAACTCGGACGATTATGTTGGAATAGGAATCGGCTGCATTTGCATCCTGCTCATTTTCCTGTTCAATGTGATCATCATCTTTGTGATTCTGCTCAACAAGCAGTTCCACTTCCCCTTCTACTACCTGCTCGCCAACCTGGCGGCGGCTGATGTTTTCGCCAGCTTGGCGTACGCCTTCCTCTTGCTGAACACCGGGAAGCTGGGCCGGATGTTGTCGGTGCAGGTATACTCCTTGCGGCAGGCGTTGCTGGACGTCAGCATGAGTGCGTCCATCTATAACCTGCTGGTCATAGCGATCGAGCGCTACTACTCGGTCATAAAGATGCAACTGCACAGCACGCTGTCCAAGCGCCGCGTCTTCTGTCTCATCCTGGGCATCTGGGCCGTGGCCGTCGTCATGACCACCATTCCCACCATGGGCTGGAACTGCATCTGCAACATCAGAACCTGCTCTGCGCTGGCGCCCATCTATAGCCGCAGCTTCCTAATCTTCTGGTCTCTGCTTAATCTCCTCACGCTCTGCATCATCACGGTGATATATTTGCGCATCTACATTTACGTAAGGAAGAAAACCTCGAAGATAAAATCCCACACAACCTGTTCCATCAAACGCAGGAAAATGCCGATGCAGTTGGTGAAGACCATCATAACCGTGCTTGGTAAGTCCACACCATAAGACACAGGAGCAGAATTAGGCCACTTAGCCCATCAAGTCTGCTCTGCCATTTCTTCATGCCTGATTTATTATTCCTCCCAGCCCCATTCTCCTCTCAGCCATAATTCGGTATATCTGCACACCAGCTTCTTAATGCAAATATCTAATCAGCCAGTCCTGTAGCAGCAACTCAGTTATAAAAGCATGTAGACATGGTCAGGAGCTTCAGTTGTTGTTCAGAACAAACATCAAAATAGGGGAATGAAGGTGATCTAAGTGACTTTGACCGTGGTATGTTTTCAGCCTCTAGAGTTTGCAGAGAAAGGTGTGAAAAACAAAAAACATCTGATAAGTGGCAGTTCTTTGGGTGTTAACGCCTTGTCAATGAGAGAGGTCAGAGGAGAATGGCCAGACTGACAGGAAGGTGACAGTAACTCAAATAACCACACATTACAACAGTGGTGTGCAGCAGAGCATCTCTGAATGTACAACACATCGAACCTTGGAGTGATGGACTACAACAGCAGAAGACCACAAACATACACTCCATGGCTACTTCATTAGGTGCAGGAGGTACTTAACAAAGTGGGCACTGATGCATTTAAGAGCCTCTTAGATAGGCACTGGATGATAAGAAAAAAGGAGGGTTATGTGGGAGGGAAGGGTTAGACTGATCTCAGAATAGGTTAGCAAGACAGCACAACATTGTGGGCCGAAGGGCCTGTACTACGTTCTATGTTCTACAATTGAACAAGAGATAGATAAAGATTGAGGATTTGAAGGCCATAAGAAACTGACAGAGAAGAGGCGTTTAGACCACTATGGATCACAATGATTGGTGGGGCAGGCTTAAGGGTTAGATTGAGTTTAGAATAGGTTAATAGGTCAGAACAAGATTGTGGGCCAAAGGGCCTGTATCGTGTTGTACTGTTCTAAGTTCTATATTTGTTTCTCAGAATTCCAGCATCTGCAGCCTCTTGGGTCTCCACTGAAATGGAGGCAGTTCAGAGGAGGGTCACTTGACTGATTTTTGTGAACACAAGGATTGTCTGATGAAGAAGATTAGATATTTTGGACTCATGTACTCTGGAGATTAGTAAGAGAAAGGGAAGGAGGAGGAGCACCAGAGGGAGGTGATGGGCCTATGGGAAGAACCAAAATGGGGAATGGAAAAAGGGAGAAGGGAGAGGTGAGAAATTACCAGAAGTTTGAGAAATCGATGTTCATGCCATCAGGTGGCTACCCAGGTGGAATATAAGGTGTTGCTCCTCCGATCTGAGTGTGGCCTCATCATGGCAGGAGAGCAGGTTGCTGGAATGGGAATGGAAAGTTGAATTGAATCTAAAGTCAAGGGCATCTGCGGAAGCTGGAAATCTTGAGCAGCTCACACAAAATGCTGGAGCGAGTCAGCAAGTCAGGCAGCGCGGGGAGCAGTCGTGAAAGAAAGGAGCCAAACCTGTTTTGTGGGTCTTTTCTGGAGAAACGAGACTCGGTGAACACAGAATCCTAGAGGAGGAGGACAATGAGGAATCTGTTATGTGAGCTCAGTGGACTTGCTGAGGCTTGTATCCAGTGTGGGTGTGCCGGCCTGGAAACTGAGATGCTTTCTGACATCTCAGCGGTGAGGTGTTGAGTCACAGCAACAGGGCCGATGATATCCTTGTCTGTAGAAGGGTGCTTTAATTCAGCAGGGGCAAGCGGGGAACAGCTGGGAGGTTTTGCAAAGAAGTTATTCAAGAAAAATCAGAATCAGAGGTTTATTATCTCTGATATGTAGCATGAAATTTGTTGTTTTGCAACAACAGTATAGTGCAATATATAAAATATAATAAATTACAATAAGAATATTTTTGTTCTGCTCTCATTTTACACTACCTTAGTTAGTACACACACACTCACACACATTTTATATATATATATAGGAATTAATAGTTTTTTGTTATGTATTACAATGTTGTCATCGTGGCTATCCCTCGAGGTTGAGGGTGATGGTCTTCGTTCCGCTTCCACAGAGCGAAGATGCCTGTGCGTGTATTTGTTTAACGTGTACTTGATGTTGCACTCCAAGAAGCACACGATACTTCACAAATCATCCAACTGATTCCAATGGCATGGAAACCACGACGATTGGAGCTGATGGATTTGTTGCAGCCTTCATCCGCCTTCACAGCCGTTGAGTTTGAAGTAACTTCGCCGCCTGTTCCACCGTTGAGGTTTTGGTTGGATTGTTATTTGTCAGGGACCTCACCCTCGACCTTACCGCCATGGGTGACCCTACCAGGAACATAGCTCCAGACGGCATCGCTCTCGGGATCTCAGGGCCACACAAGCTTCTCCACCACGACAAGGTGACAATCCACGGAGAAGGATTACAATCTACACCTGCGGCAAAACAACAAATTTTTGCGACATATACCAGTGATATTAAACCTGATTCTGATTCTAAAGAAATATACATATAAAAAGAGAGAAAAAGTAGTGAGGTAGTGTTCGTGGGTTCATTGTCCATTCAGAAATCTGATGGTGGAGGGGAAGAAGCTGTTCCTGAAATGTCATGTGTGTCTTCAGAATCCTGTGTGTCTGTCTTGATGGTAGCAATGAGAAGAGGGCATGTCCTGGGTGATAGGGTTCTTCGTGATGGGATTCTGTCTTTTTGAAGGTATCATGTCTTGAAGGTGTTTTGGAAGCCGGGGAGGCTAGTGCTCATGATGGAGGTGGTTATTTACAAGTTCCCGCAGCTTTCTCTGATTCTGTCCATTGGACGCTCCGTACAGCAATGCAGCCAGTCAGAATACTCCCCACGGTACATCTGTAGAAATTTGGTGGCATTCCAAGTCTCTTGAAATTCCTGTTGAAGTATAGTCACTGGTGTGCCTTCTTCGTGATTGCATCAATGTGTTGGAACCAATACAAACTGAAGCCTCTGGTTTGTGCAATGCATTAAACACCGTCAGGTGAGCCCTTGGACAGAGTCACGTGGGAAACCTCTCCCAGATCACTGACAAATGAAAATTATAGGGTCATCACCTCATATTCTACCCGGGCAGACTCCAATCTGCCAGCATGAACATCAAATTCTCAGACTTCCAGTCTGATCCAACCGGCCCCCATCACCTACATTCCCCTTTCCCCACCTTCTCCCTCAACGTCTGTCCGTCAGCCACACCCGCCTCCCAATGCTCCCCTCTCCACCTCCCTGCCTTTTTCAATTCTCACCTTCCCCTCCTTTCTTTGAATCGTTTGTTTATAGTACTATTTGTTTACTGATATTATTTGTGTACTTATTACTGTCTGCATGATTTGTTCGTGGTGTGTGGGGTGTGGTTTCGCGGATTCTATTGTGTTTCTTTGTTTTGTGGGTGTTTGCAGGAAGATGAGTCTCAATGTTGTATATAGAGCATAAGAGACAGGGGAAGAATTAGGCCATTCAGCCCATTGAGTCTGCCCCACCATTTCATTGTGACAGTTCCATTTTCCACTTCAACCCCACTCTCCTTGCATTCCCTCTGTGACCTTTCACACCCTGACTAATTGAGAACCTATCAACCTCCACCTTAAATACACCCAGTGACCTGGCCTCCACCTTTCTCTCTCTCTTCCATCCCTTCTCTTCACCCCACTGTGCCTCTCACACACACCACCTCCCACCACTCAGCACTGCCCTACGAGTCCCCCCACCACCCCATTCCGCCGTGCAAGATAATAGTCTACCTACTTTGACAATGAATTAGCTGGCCGGTGGTGTAGTAGCATCTGCACCAGATTCCAAGGCGAGTGGTCGCAGGTTCAAATCCGGTCGGCTCCTCACACCCTTTCCATCTGTGCTGGGTTGGGCATCGAGCTAACAACTATGAGGCACTAAAGAAAACAGACCAATGCTAAAGAAATGACAAGGCTGCTGTCCGATGCAAAACAAGGTGCGGAGAGGAACAACAACGACATCTTTGATAATAAATGCACTTTCAACTTTGAACCTTCTCATTCCATCTTCTTCAGCCCTTGGTCAACTCAATCTATCACTCTACAGCTTTTATATCAGTCTAGCTGCTCTCCCTGACCTGGATCCACCCATCATCCACTGGCCTTTACTCCCTGCATTTCCCCTCTCCATTTCCTGACCCCCACCCAGCTATCTCCCCCTTCCAAACCAAATTCTTTCATTCACTGGGAGCCATTCCGATGTGATTCCGATTCCCTCAGCCCTCCCCGGCCCTGGGCTGTTCCTCTGCAAACAGAGAGGTTGCTAAACCTCTCCCCCTGCATCTTCCTTCAGCTCCTGGTTGGAGGAGATGCAGGTGAGGTAGAGATTTTCTTTCACTAGGAGGAGATATACCTAGCTGGGGGAAAGATGTTAATAAGAATGGAAGAGTTCAGAGCAAATTTACAAGGATGTTGCCAGGAATTGAGGCCCTGAGTTATAAGGACTTTACTCCCTGAAGCATAGGAGATTAAGAGATTTCATAGAGGGATTCAAAATTATGAGGGGCAGAGAGAAGGTAAATCCAAGCAGGCTTTTTTCCTCTGAGGTTGGGTGAGATTAGAAGTAGAGGCCATAGGTTATGGGTGAAAGGTGAAATGTCTATCTATTTAGTTATCTATCTATCTATCTTTTTATTTATATATATATATATATTTATCTTAAATCTGTCCCACAACATGAGAGAGTAAAAATCTTTGCATTATGACTCTGTTGCAATATACAGACATATGAATTTATAAGTCTAATGGATTGTAGAAAGAAGCTGTCCCATTTCCTGTTGGCTTTAACACTGCGGTATCGTTTGCCCGATGAAAGCAGCTGTAACAGTTTACGGTTGTCGTGAATAGTATCCCCGATGATCCTCCAGGCCTTCGTTCTGCACCCACTGCTGTAAATTTTCTCAAAGGAGGGAAGTCATGTCCACAGTTGCGCTGGGCTGTCTGTACCACTCCCTACAGTGCCCAGCGATGAAGGTTGGTGCAGTTCCCACACCAGGCGGTGATACAGCCAGTCAGAATGCTCTCATTGGTGCCCCTGTTGAAGGTCTTGAGGATCTGAGGGCTGATGCTGAACTTCGCCAGTTGCCTGAGGTAGAAGAGATGCTGTTGTGCTTTTTTTGCCACACAGTCGGCATGTACAGTCCAGGTGAGATCATCAGTGATGAGTCTACCGAGGAAAATGAAACTACTCACCCTCTCAGCTGCAGACCCATTGGTGCAGACCCTGTCTCCATTCCTCCTGTAATCCACAATATTTGAGGGTAACAAGGGGGAACTTCACCTGAGAGTGGTTTGAGTGCGGAATTGCTACTAGCGGGAGTATTTTGTGTGTGTTTGAGTGCAACATTTAGAAGAAATTTGGATAGGTACAAAGATGGGAGGGGTATGGAGGATTTTGGTGCCTGTCAATGGGACTAGGTAGAATAACCCTTTGGCACAGACTGAACAGGCCGAGGAGCCTGTTTCTGGACCCTCTCCAATGCCAGCACATCCTTTCTTAGATATGGGGTCAATAGTACTCCAAGTGAGGCCTCACCAGTGCCTTATAAAGCCTCAGCATTACATCCTTGCTTTTGTATTCCAGTCCTCACCACCTTGCATTTGTCTTTGTCACCACTGACTCAATCTGCAAGTTAACCTTCAGGGAATCCTGCACGAGGACTCCCAAGTCTCATTGTACCTCTAATTTCTGATTTCACTCCATTTAGGAAATAGTCTACGCTTTCATACCTTCTATCAAAAATGCATGATCATACACTTCCCTGCACCGTATTCCACCTGCCACTTTTTTGTCATTTATCGTAATCTATCTTCTTCTGCAGACTCTTTGCTTCCTCAACATGCCCTGCACCTCCACCTATCTTTGTCTCATCTGCCAACTTGGCCGCAAGCGATCAATTTCATCATCCAAGTCATTCACGTATAACATGAAATGAAGCAGTCCCAATACTGATCCTTGCGGGACACCACTAGTCACTGGCAGCCAACCAGAAAAGTGCCCCTTTATTCCCACTGTTTGCTTTTTGCCAGACAGCCAATTTTCTGTCCATGTTGGCATCTTTCCTCCAATACCATGGGCTTTTAATCTTGTTTAGCAGCCTTATGTGCAGCACCTTGTCAAAGGCCACAATGGCCTTCTGAAAATCCAAGTAAACAACATCCACTGACTCTCCTTTCCACTGATAATCCATCCTGGTATCTCCTCAAAGAATTCCATCAGTTTGTCAGTCAAAAATTTCCTATTAAGGAAACCATGCTGACTTTGATGAATTTTATCATGTGCCCCCAAGTACCCTGAAACCACAACCTTAACAATCGACTGCAGCATCTTCCCAACCACTGAAGTCCAGCTAGCTGGCCTGTAATTTCCTCCTTTTTGTCGCCCTCTCTTCTGAAAGCCTGGAATGACCTTTGCAGTTTTCCAGTCCTTAGAATCCAGTGATTCTTGAAAGATCATTACTAATGCTCCACGATCTCTTTTAGCTACTTCTTTTAGAACCCTGTGGTGTAGTTTATCTGGTCCAGGTGACTTATCCACCCTCAGATCTTTTTACTTCCCAAGCACTTTCTCCTTAGTAATGGAGACTTCCCCAAAGAATTCAAACGGATTTGTCAGGCAAATCTGCTCCCCATCCACGTCACTGCCAGCGAGGGCCACTGTGATTGAACAGGACATTTCTTTATTTATTTAGAGATACAGCGCAGCGCAGGCTTTTCCAGTTGAAGGAGCTACACCACCCAGCAACCCACTAGCCTGATGGAGGACAATTTGCAATGACCAATTAGCCTACTAACTGGTGCGTCTTTGGACTGCGGGAGGAAACCAGAGCTCATGTGGTTCACGAGGAAGACGTACAAACTCCTTACGGACAGTGCCAGATTTAAACTCTCAGTCCCAGATGTAATAGCATCACACTAACCGCGATGCTGCCACGACACATGACCAGGCATGGTCGTTGTGGTGGGACCCCCATCTCCATCCATCCACAGCTCTGCCTTCAAGGCTTATTAGCCCAGGACCCTCAGTCCACTGCAGATCTGCAGAATTATCTCTTATGGTGAATATCCCTGACAATTCCAGTTCTGTTCCTTAAACCTAGCAGTTTCTTCTTCTTCTTAAGCCCATCACCCCTACTGGGACATAGGACACTGAGAGCAGCTCACAAGAGTCCTGGGCCAAAGGTTGATCAGCTCTGTGACTTCCTCTTTACCACAGGACTTGTAATGTCTTCCAGGTGAAGATTCCTGCTTTCCCAGGGATGAGGTCTTTGGAGCTTCTGTTGTCGTTTCTGTAGCCCTGGGTTTTAACGGAATGGGGTTGCACGCCCCGTGCCCCACCCTCCTCCTTTCACAGCTGCAGTTGGTACCATCCATGGCGAAGTTAAGCCCGGAACATGTTGACTTACTTATTCCATCCAAGTGAAGCTGGCCTCCATGCCTCACTTTCAAAATCTGGCCCACATTCATTTCACTAATTCCTCCCTAAAATCTCTTACCATGGTTGCCAATAGCAACAGTGGCCACAGAAACTAACTTGGAAGGCCCCAGATTGAGAAAGAAAAAGTGGGAGTGAGTTACACATATTTCTCAAGGTTTATCAGCCATGAGAGAAAAATAGGGAGAGAGATAATTTCTGGAAAATCCCCTTCATCGAAGGGGAGGGGGAGCATGGAGGGAGCAGAACAGTTTCTTGATCATTGAGACAGTGAAAGATTACCTGGGATAGGTATGAATGTGGACTTGAAATTACCATCAGATCAACCAAGGCCTTACTCAGCTATACAGAGGTGCCACTATCCAGGACATGCTGTCTTCTCACCTTTGCCATCAGGACCCACACCACCAGGTTCAGGAACAGTTATTACCCCTCAACCCTCAGGCTCTAGAACCAGAGGGGATAACTTCACTCACCCCATCATTGAACTGATTCCACAACCTATGGACTCACTTTCAAGGACTCTTCATGTCATGTTCTCAATATTTATCGCTTATTTATTTATTACGTATTATTTTGTCTAGTTTTTCCTTTTTGTATTTGCATGTTTTGGTGTTTTTTGCACACTGCTTTTTGTCTTTCTTTGTTGTGTGCGGGTTTTCATAGATTCCAATATGTTGCTTCGTATTAAGTTCAAAGTAAATTTATTATCAAAGTACGTATATGTCACCATATAAAACCCTGAGATTCATTTTCTTGTGGGCATATTCAACAAATCCATAGAGTAATAACCATAACAGAATCAATGAAAGACTGCACCAACGTGGGTGTTCAGACAGACAAACTTTGCAAGTACAAAAAGAAAGAATAATAACAAATAAATAAGCAATAATTACTCTCCACACACATCGATAGAAGTTTGCCAAAGTTTTAGATGTCTTGCCGAATCTTCGCAAACTCCTAAGGAAGCAGAGGCACGGCTGCGCTTTCTCTATAATTGCACTTAGGTGCTGGGCCCAGGACAGGTCCTCTGAAATAAACACACCGAGGAACTTAAAGTTGTGGATCCTCTCCACCTCTGAGACTCCAATAATGTGACTGTGAATGCCCACAAGAAAATAAATCTCAGGGCAGTGGATGGTGACATATGTGTACTTTGATAATCAATTTACTTCCAATTTTGAACTTAGTACAAAGAAACACAATAGAATCAATGGAAAACTGCAGACAACAAAGAGAGACAAAATAGAAACGTGAAAAAGACAGTAAACTGTGGAAACAGAAAAAGAAAAAAACGTAGAACTTTGAAGTCCATGGCTTCCTAAAAGTGTCAACACAGGGAACTAGGGTGATAAAGAAGGTTTGTAACAGTCCGCCTACAGCAGTCAGGGCACTGAATATCAGCATAAGGAAGTTGTGTTACTCTTTGGTTATACTATGTCTAGAGTTTTACATGCAATTCTAGTCACCCTCCTATTACAGAATAAGGATCCAGCTGAAGTTTATTGGCATCTGACAGTACATATATACAACCAAACAAAATAACATTCCTCCAGACACGAGGAAATCTGCAGATGCTGGAAATTCAAACAACAACACACACAAAATGCTGGTGGAACACAGCAGGCCAGGCAGCATCTATAGAGAGATGCAAAATTCCCCCTCCCCCCACTACTTTCAAATCTCTTACTATCTTTCCTTTCGGTTAGTCCTGACAAAGGGTCTCGGCCCGAAACGTCGACAGCGCTTCTCCCTATAGATGCTGCCTGGCCTGCTGTGTTCCACCAGCATTTTGTGTGTGTGTTGTTATTCCTCCAGACACACAGCACATGAAAACATGTGTTACCACTAATAAGTAAAATATAATTCAAATGCATGCAGTGAACAGCACACAGCTCGCTGTCCTCGGTGGTGACAAGGTATCAATTAATCTCACAGCCTGATGCTCCTGTACCTCCTTTCTGAACGTAGAGGGTCAAAGAGACCGTGGGATCAGTGGTTGGGATCTTCACAATAATGCTTTGGGCCCTTTGTCCACAATGCTGCTGTAAATATCACAAATGTGTGTGTGTGTGGGGGGGGGGGGGGGGGACCCTGGTGATCTTCTCGCAGTCGTTACTGTCCTCTGCAGGGTCTTGCAGTCCGATGCCTTGCAGCTTCCGTACCACACAATGATGCAGACAGACAGGACAGTCTTCATGGTGCTCCTGTCGAATGGGGGTGAGGAGCCTTGTACACCTCAGTCTCCTCAGAAAGTGTGGACGCTGCTGTGTCTTCTTAACAAAGGAGTTGTGGGCCCGGGTTAGATTGTCTGTTATGTGAACACTAAGGAAATTTGTGCTCTTCACTCTCTCTGTGACAGAGCCAATCATCTGCAATGGAGAGTGGTCAACCTGCGCCCTCCTGAAGATCACAATCATCTCTTTTGTCTTGTCCACGTTGAGACTCAGGTTGTTGTTCTCACACCATTTGACAAACCTCCCTTCCTCCTCTCTGTACACCGGCTCATCATTGTTGCTGAAGAGGCCAGCTGCTGTAGTATTGATGATGCGGTTTGAGCTGAATCTGGCAGGGCAGTGGTGAGTCAGCCGTGTGAATGGCAGCAGGCCGAGCACACAACCCTGGTGGGCGTCAGTGCTCAGCGTGATGGAGCTTGAGGTGTTACTGCCAACTTGGACTGACTGGGGTCTTCCCATCAAGGAGTCCAAGATACAGTTACAGAGAGAGGTGTTGAGTCCCAGTGAGGACAGTTTACCCTCTGAGGGATGATTATGTAAAGCACTGAGCTGAAGTCGGTGAAGAGCATCCTGGTGTACGAGACAGGACGGAGTGGAGCACTGAGACTATAGTGTTATCAGTGGACCAGTTTGAATGATAGACAGACTGGAAAGGATCCAATGTGGCTCGAAGATGGCGTTGTATATGAACCATTATCAGCCACTCAAAGCACTTGGCGGTTGTTAAGGTCAGTGCCGCTGGGAAGTAATCATTTAGGCCAGTTATCATCACATTATAGGTAGGGACAACAGTCAGAATCTTTCCCTGTGTTAAAATGTCAAATGCTAGAAGACCCAGTGGCTACTTTATTATTTACATCCCAGACCTGTATGTTCGTGGTCTTCTGCTGCTGTAGTCCATCCACTTCAATGTTCAATGTGTTCTGCATTCAGAGATGCTCTTCTGCACACCACTGTTGTAACGTGTGGTTGTTTGAGTTACTGTCACCTTCCTGTCAGCGTGAACCAGTCTGGCCATTCTCCTCTGATCCCGCTCATTAACAAGACATTTTCACCCACAGAACTGGGTGCTTTTAGTTTGTTTTTCACACCAATATCTGTAAACTCTAGAGACCATTATGTGTGAAAATCCCAGGATATCAGCAGCTTCTGAGATATTCAAACCACCCCATCTGGCACCAATAATCATTCCACAGTCAAAGTCACTTAGATCACATTTCTTCCCCGTTCTGATGTTTGATCTGAACAACTGTCTGCATGCTCCTATGTATTGAGTTGCAGCCACATGATTGGCCGATTGTTTTTTTTTGCATTATCGAGCAGGTAATCGGGTGTGCCTAATGAGGTGGCCACTGGGTGTAGATTTAAGGTGAGAGGGGGAAATTTTAAAGGAGATGTGCAAAGCAAGATTTTTTTTTACACAGATAGAGTAGGTGCCTGGGTTGGCCTGCCAGGGGTGGTGCTGGAAGCAGTGAGCATATCGGCATGCAAGAGACGTTTAGGTAGGTACATGAATGGAGGGATACAGATCATATGAAGGCAGAGAGATTAGTTTAATTTGGCATCGTGGTCTGTAAAGAAAATGTGGGCTGAAGGGCCTAATCCTGTGCTGTGCTGTTCAAATTTCTATGTACTAAACAGTTATAAGGATATTGCCAGGGCTGGAGGAACAAGGAAAGATTGAATAGGTCAGGACTGTATTCCTTAGAATGTAGGAGATGGAGGGGAGATTTGATAGAGGTATACAAAATCATGAGGGGTATAAATGGGGTGAATGCAAGCTTTTGCCACTGAGGTTGGGTGGAACTACAACTGGAGGTCATGGGTTAAGAGTGAAAGGTGAAGAGAATGTCTTCACTCAGAGTGTGGTGAAGCTGCCAGCACGTGGAGCATGCGAGCTCAATTTCAACGTTTAAGGGAAGTTTGGATAGGTACATGGACGGAAGGGGTATGGAGGGCTATGGTCACGGTGCAGGTCAATGGGAGGAGGCAGTTTAAATGGTTCAGCATGGAGTAGTTGAGCTGCAAGGCCTTTTTCTGTGCGGTTTTTCTCTATGTCTGTATCAGGTTTGTGGGGCCACACTTGTGCCCAGTGTGTATGAACGTGGATCGATCCTGCTGTGCCTCGATCGCTTGCTGTCTTGCTAGCAATGCAGCAGGTTTGGGAGTCACTGAGGGCGTGTTTGGCTACTGCTTCTGAGTCTTTGCCCAGCGGCCATTCAAATCTGTTCACTGAGGAAGCAGCCTCAGTCCGTCCCACACCTCGCCCGTAAGATGCTTCCTCGCACAAGTTGAGACAGGCTCAGAAGAAGCTACCAAACTCAGCAAAGTTCACCACAGTCACCACACAAGGGACTGTAATCCAGTGTCATCAGTAGTCAAAACTCCTCAGAGGCAGGATGAAACATGTTTACAAAGAGATTTATCTCCTGAAATCACATGAGATGGGTGGAGTACATGAATTCCAGGAAAATGCCCTGATTTGTGTTAAATAAAAACTTCATTTCAAATTCAAACAGATGATAGGAGTGAGTTTTTTTTAAAAAAGGGACATGTATTAGAAAGTTCAAAAAGTTCTAAGTTCAAAGTAAATTTATTATCTAAGTACATATGAGATCCATTTCCTTGCAGGCATCTTTCTGAACAAGGGCTTTTCTCTCAAAGATAAAGATAAGTTGTATTTGTCACATGCACATCGGAGCATACAGTTTAGTGAAAAGAGTTGTTTCTGTCAGGGCGGATTGTTCTTGGGGCTGTCTGGGAGTGTTGCCACACTTTGGCACCAATATAGCATGCCTGCAACTTACCAGCCCTCGCCCATATGCCTTAGAGTGTGAGAGGACACCAGTGTACCCCGAGGAAATCCACGCAGAACAAGCTCCTTACAGACAGTGGCAGGAATTGAACCCGGGTCGCTGGCACTGGAAAGCATTACACCACCGTACCAACCTCGTACCTTGCTGCCCTCACGACATTTCATCTTCCACGTCGGCAGACGACAGGCATCAGGACTGAATGCTGAATTCAAAAATCTTAGAAGAAAGAGAGGGGAGTTTCATCAAAACCTGTCAAATATTGAAAGGCTCCGATAGAGTGGGTGTGGAGAGGATACTTCCTATAGTGGCGAAGTCTAGGACAAGAAGGCACAGCCTTAGAATAGACATCCCTTTAGAATAGAGATAAGGAAGGTTTTCTTTATCTAGTAAATCTGTGGAATTCATTGCCAAGCCATTGGGTATATTTAATGCGGTGGTCAACAGGTTCTTGATAAGTCAGGGCATCAAAAGTTTCGAGGAGAAGTCAGGAGAATGGGGCTGAGAAGAGAGATAAATCAGCCATGTTCAAATGACAGAGCTAGCACAATGGGCTGAATGGCCTAAGTCTGCTCCTATGTCTTCTGGTCTTATGTACTAAATGTCCTTATTTATGAAGGCTAATGTGCAAACCTACGACCCCCGATGCTACTTTCACAGAGTTATAGGTCTGTATTTTCAGGTCCCTCTATTCTACCATATTCCTCAGTACTCTACCATTCACCCCAAAAGTACTGCCCTGGTTTCTGTGTGTTGCCCTGCATTTCCAGCATCTGGTGTAATTATGATCACATGGTTAATATGCCGAATGAAAGAATTATCTGCAGCTCCATCATAACCAAAGATGGCCGGTCCTGGGGTTGGAGGAACGCACACAAAACACCGGAGGAACACAACAGGTCAGGCAACATCTATGAAGGGAAATAAACAGACAACATTTCAGGCCGAGATGCTTCATCGGGACCTCATGATCATTAAGCCATGATTCTAACCCAAGGAATGTACTGGTTATTATCTGGAACCCACTGCCTGAAAGGGTGGTGGAAGCTGATGCACTTGTGGTTTTGGTAGTTAAAAAACACAGGGTTATGGGAAAATAAGTGACTGGATTGCTGGCAAAGAGCCAAACAGCTTCCTTCCCTCTTATAGACACAAGACGTTCTGCAGATACTGGAGATCTTGAGCAATGTGCACAACCTGGTGGAGGAACTCAGCAGGTCAGGCAGCACTTTTGAGGGAAACAAACAGTCACCAGGTCAGCAGAGAACCGTCATCAGGACTGGCCCAAAGTGCCGACGGTTTATTCCAAATGGTTCAAAATGGAGCAAATGGTTCAATTTAATATCAGAAAATACAAACAGTATAAAACCTGAAATTCTTACTCTTCATAGACACCCACCAAACAAGAAACCCCAAAGAATGAGTGCAGGAAACGTCGGAAGCCCAAAGCCCCCCTCCCCCTCCCACACACAAGCAGTACACATAAGCATCAACCCTCCCCTTCCCCCTCCTCCCACTTGCACCAGCAGAAGCTCCTCACCCCCCCGCCATGCAAACAATAGCAAAAGCCCCCCAAAAGAGACCTTGATCAAAAATATACAGTCCACCCTAGCAAATCCCTAATACAGATAAATACATATGGTGAATAAATTTGATCCATGACTAGGACTGAGGAATAAGGACCCAGAGCTGATGAAGAGTCTCGGCCCTAAATGTCGACTGTTTATTCCCCTGCATAGATGCTGCCTGGCCTGCTGAGCTCCTCCAGCATTTTGTGCGTGTGGCTCAATACTTCCAGCATCTGCAGATATTTAGTGTCTGGGTCTGAAGGCCTAATTGGAAAATAATTGTTTATTTTCCACCGATAATTCTCGACATGATGCAGGATTTCAAAGTTCAAAATTCAAAGTAAATGTTCTATCAAAGTACATATATGTCACCATATGCAACCCTGAGATTCCTCTTCTTGCGGGCATTCACAGTAAATACAACGAAACACAAATACAATGAAAAACTACATACAAGACAAACGATGTGCAAAAGAAAACAAACTACGTAAACACAAAAATAAAAAAAACAACAATAATAAATAAGCAATACATATTGAGAGCATGAGATGAAGGGTCCTTGAAAGTGAGTCCATAGGTTGTGGGAACAGTTCTGTGTTGGGTGAATGAAGTTATCCCCTCTGGTTCAGGAGCCTGATGGTTGAGTGGTAATAACTGTTCCTGAATCTGGTGGATCCTGAGGTTCTTGTACCTTCTTCCTGGTGGCAGCAGTGAGAAGAGAGTGTGGCCTGGATGGTGGGGCTCCTGACGACAGATGCTGCTTTCCTGGAACAACATGCCATGTAGATGTGCACAATGGTGGGGAGGGCTTTACCTGTGATGGACTTGGCCATATCCATTACTTTTAGTCGGCTTTTCTTTCAAGGGCATACTTTACAAATTTCTACTGCTGCATCATGGAGAACATTCTAACTGGTCGCATCACAGTCTGGTATGGATGTACAGGATCGAAATAAGTGGCAGAGAGTTGTAAACTTAGCTCCATCATGGGCACTAGCCTCTGTAGTATCCAGGACATCTGCAAGGAGGGATGCACCCATCCGGCATTAAGGACTCCCATCACCCAGGACGAGCCCCCTTCTCATCGCTACCATCAGAGAGGAGGCACAGGAGCCTGGAAGCACACACTCGATGATTCAGGAACAGCTTCTTCCCCTCTGATTTTTTTTCCTGTTATTGTGAATTGAATTGTACTGCTGCCGCAAAGACAAGAAATCCCAGGACATATGCTGGTGATATTAAACCTGGTTCTGATCGGTGTTTCCAGACCAGGCTGCGATGCAACCAGCCAATTTACTCTCACTGCACATCTATAGAAGTTTGTCAAAGTTTTAGATGATATGACGATTTAATATGCTATCATTCAAAAGCTCTCAGTATTGGTAAAGCGTGTTAGCAGGAAATTAAATCTAGTCCGCACGCCAGAAAACAGGGAGTGGGACAAAAGTTTTCAGGCTGTTTGGGTGTATCTAAGGGAGTGTCCCTATGATCTGCTCTTGGCTTATAATTATTAACCAGCTAGATTAATGACTTGTAGAAGAGAGCAGGATGTTAAGGCCCACATTTACTGATGGCAATAAGATAAATGGGAGGGCCAGGTATAGAGATGATGTGTGGATAGGTTGAGTGAACAGTGAAATCCTGGCAAAACGAGTTCAAGTTCACTGTAGAGTAACATGCACACACAAAATGCTGGAGGAACTCAGCAGGTCAGGCAGCATCTATGGAAATGAATAAACTGCCAAAGTTTTGGGCCGAGACCCTTCATCTAGACTGGAAAGGAAGGGGACAGAAGCCAGAATAAGAAGGTGGAGGGAGGGGGAGGAGTAGACCTGGCAGGTGGCAGGTGAGACCAGCTGAGGGGAAGGTGGGTTGGGGGTCATGCTGTGAAAAGATAGGAGCTGATTTTCCAACCTAGGTAGTGTAAAAAGAGAGCAAAAGCAGTGAAGTAATGTTCCTGGGTTCATTGTCCATTCAGAAATCTGATGATGGAGGTGAAGAAGCTGTCCCTGATATATTGAGAGTGTCTCTTTGGACTCCTGTACTTCCTCGTTGATGGTAGCAATGAGAAGAGGGCATGTCCCGGGTGATGGGGGACTTCAGTGATGGACACTGCTGTTTAAAGGTGTAATTCAAAATATATATAATAAGGAAGCACTGTCCAAGATTGTTCAGTGTCATTTCCAGTAGACAAATGGAAAGGCGAATGGAATAATTGTTATTCCAGATCTGAGGCAGTACAAAAAAGTAGTAAGATAAAGAACACACCAATAATTAAAACACAATAAATATAAGTTCATAAAATAGTTTCTATTCTTATACTTACTGAGTTGTGAGGCAGATTTGGAGGAGCTGAATTTACATACCAGACATTGAATTAATCAGTCATATTTGGACTGATTGTCCAAAGTGTTGGCGCGTGGCCTAGTGGATAAAGGCACCGAACTAGTAACCTGAAGGTCACTGGTTCGAGCCTCAGCTGAGGCAGCATGTTTGTGTCCTTGAGCAAGGCACTTAACCACACATTGCTCTGCGATGACACCGGTGCCAAGCTGCTTGGGTCCTAGTGCCCTTCCCTTGGACAACATCGGTGGCGTGGAGAGGGGAAGGCTTGCAGCATGGGCAACTGCTGGTCTCCCATACAACCCTGCCCAGGCCTGCGCCCTGGAAAAACCTTCCAAGGCGCAAATCCATGGTCTCACGAGACTGACGGTGGCCTATCATCATCATTTGGATAAACACTCAGCCTTGGGATACAAAATCTGATCTACTCTGATCACTTAGTATGACTTAGAATGTTATTATGTATTGTGTTTGATTTTAGTTTGCCCATGTTTTATTGACACTGTGTTCGACCATGAGACAGGAGCAGGATTTTGGATGGCACGGTAGCATAGTGATTAGCACAGCGCCTTACAGTACCGGCGACCCAGGTTCAATTCCTGCTACTGCCTGTTGGAGTTTGTACGTTCTCCCCATGATTGCGTGGGTTTCCTCCGGGTACTCCAGTTTTCTCCCACAGTCCAAAGACCTACTAGTTGGTAGGTTAATTGGTCATTGTGAATTGTCCTGCAATTAGGTGAGAGTTAAATCGAGGGGTTGCTAGGCGTGTTGTTTGAAGGGCCAGAAATGCTGCACCTCAATACTAAACTAATAAAAATGTGGTAGTTCAACCCTAGTCTCCCGCTTTCTCTCCATAACCTTTGAAGTCTGACTAATCAAGAATCTACCAATCTCTGCTTTAAGTATACCCATTGACTTGGTTTCCACAGCCATCTGTGCAATGAATTCCACAGATTCACCACCCTCTGGCTAAAGAAATTCCTTCTCATCTCTGTTCTAAATGGACATCTTTCCCTCTATTCTGAGGCTGTGCTCTCTGATCTTAGACTCTCCCACAATAGGAAGCATCGTCTGCACATCTACTCTATCTAGGCCTTTCAATATTCGCTAGGTTTCAATGAGATCTCCCCTCACCCTTCTAAACTTCAGTGGGTACGGGCCCAGAGACATCAATGCTACTCTTATATTCCCTTTCATTCCCGGAATCATTCTTGTGATGCTTCTCTGGACTTTCTCCAATGCCAGCATATCTTTTCTTGATCTCTTGTCAGAAGATCTTCAAATTTTCATGTAGATCCAGTTTAAATGAACACTAATTTCTTCAATGCTTGGGCATGACTGCACAAGTGCATGGATGTCAGCCAGTGAAAACGGCGAGAAGAGCTTTAGAGGTGACAGCTTTATAAAACGGGCGTGGGAGGAGCGGGCGCCAGGGAAGGGGGAGACAGAGTATGAAGGCTTTCGCTCAATGGGGCTTCGGCGATAACGGGTCGAGGGGAGGTAGGTTGCCTGTGTAGAATACCGACAGGAAGAATGTGTGTGAGGCCAGTGTTCTGTGCTCGGTGTCAGATGTGGGATGACCAGGAGACTCACAGCCTCCCGGACGGCCACATCTGCACCAGGTGCATCGAGCTGCAGCTCCTGAGGGACTGGGTTAGAGAACTGGAGATGCAGCTCAATGACCTTCATCTGGTCAGGGAAAGTGAGGAGGTAATAGAGAGGAGTGACAGGCAGGTAGTCACACCAGGGCCTCGGGAGACAGATAAGTGAGTAACAGTCAGGAGAGGGAAGGGCAGGAGTGAGATGCTAGAGAGTACCCCTGTGGCTGTACCCCTTGACAATAAATACTCCTGCTTGAGTACTGTTGGTGGGGGACAACATACCTGGGGGAAGCAACAGTGGCCATGCCTCTGGCACAGAGTCTGTCCCTGTGGCTCAGAAGGGTAGGGAAAGGAAGAGGAAGGCAGTAGTGATAGGGGACTCTATAGTTAAGGAGTCAGACAGGCGATTCTGTGGACACAGGAAAGAAGCACAGATGGTAGTTTGCCTCCCAGGTGCCAGGATCTGGGATGTTTCTGATCACGTCCACGATATCCTGAAGTGGGAAGGAGAACAGCCAGAGGTCGTGGTACATATCGGTACCAAGACATAGGCAGGAAAAGGGAGGAGGTCCTGAAAACAGACTACAGGGAGTTAGGAAGGAAGTTGAGAAGCAGGACCTCAAAGGTAGTCATCTCGGGATTACTGCCTGTGCCACGCGACAGTGAGAATAGGAATAGAGTGAGGTGGAGGATAAATGTGTGGCTGAGGGATTGGAGCAGAGGGCAAGGATTCAGATATCTGGATCATTGGGACCTTTTTTGGGGCAGGTGTGACCTGTACAAAAAGGACGGGTTACACTTGAATCCCAGGGGACAAATATCCTGACAGGGAGGTTTGCCAAGGCTGTTGGGGTAAGTTTAAACTAGGATTGCTGGGGGGTGGGAACCAAACTGAAGAGATGGAGGAAGAGACGGTTGACTCACAAATAGAGAAAGCTTGGAGACAGTGTGAGAGGGAGGATAGGCAGGTGATAGAGAAGGGACGCGCTCAGACCAAAGGTTTGAGATGTGTCTATTTTAACATAAGGAGTGTTGTGAACAAAGCAGATGAGCTTAGAGCATGGATCAGTACTTGGGGCTATGATGTTGTGGCCATTACAGAGACTTGGATGACTCAGGGGTAGGAATGCTTACTTCGAGTGTCAGGCTTTAGATGTTTCAGAAAGGCCAGGCAGGGAGGCAAAAGATGTGGGGGCATGGCACTGTTGATCAGAGATAGTGTCACGGTTGCAGAGGCTATCAGGCAGGAACTTGGAAGCATAAATTTGGAACAGATGTTCTCAGGGAAATGTATGGAAGAAATGTGGCAAATATTCAGGGGATATTTGTGTGGAGTTCTACATAGGTACATTCCAATAAAACAGGGAAAGGATGGTAGGGCACAGGAACCTTGGTGTACAAAGGCTGTTGTAAATCTAGACAATAAGAAAATAAGAGCTTATGAAAGGTTCGAAAAGGTTCAAAAAGGTTCTAGAGATCTAGAAGATTATAAAACTCGCAGGATGGAGCTTAAGTAAGAAATTAGGAGAGCCAGAAGGAGCCACGAGAAGGCCTTGGCGGGCAGGATTAAGGAAAATCCCAAGTCATTCTACAAGAATGTGTAAAGCAAGAGGATAAGATTTGAGAGAATAGGGACAATTAAGTGTGACAGTGGAAAAGTGTGTATGGAACCAAAGGAGATGGCAGAGGTACTTAATGAATACTTTGCTTCAGTATTCACTATGGAAAAGGATCTTGGCATTTGTAGGGATGATTTACAGTGGACAGAAAAGCTTGAGCATGTAGATATTAAGAAGGAGGATGTACTGGAGCTTTTGGAAAGCATCCAGTTGGATCAGTCACCAGGACCGGACGAAATGTACCCCAGGCTACTGTGGGAGTCGAGGGAGGAGATTGCTGAGCCTCTGGCGATGATCTTTGCATCATCAATGGGGATGGGGGAGGTTCTAGAGGGTTGGAGGGTTGTGGATGTTATTTCATTATTCAAGAAAGGGAGTAGAGATAGCCCAGGAAATTATAGACCAGTGAGTCTTACTTCAGTGGTTAGTAAGTTGATAGAGAAGATCCTGAGAGGCAGGATTTATGAACATTTGGAGAGGTATAATATGATTAGGAATAGTCAGCATGGCTTTGTCAAAGGCAGGTCGTGCCTTATGAGCCTGATTGAATTTTTTGAGGATGTGACTAAACACAAGGAAGAGCAATAGATGTAGTGTATATGGATTTCAGCGAGGCATTTGATAAGGTACCCCATGCAAGGCTTATTAAGAAAATAAGGAGGCATGGGATCCAAGGGGACATTGCTTTGTGGATCCAGAACTGTTTTGCCCACAGAAGGCAACCCCATTTGGAGTACTGTGCTCAGTTCCAGTTGCCTCACTACAGGAAGGATATGGAAACCATAGAGAGGGTGCAGAGGAGATTTACAAGGATGTTGCCTGGATTGGGGAGCATGCCTTATGAGAATAGGTTGAGTGAACTCGGCCTTGTTTTCTTGGAGCGACGGAGGATGAGAGGTGACCTGATAGAGGTGTATAAGATGATGAGAGGCATTGATCATGTGGATAGTCAGAGGCTTTTTCCAGGGCTGAAATGGCTAATGTGAGAGAAGATGTCAGGGGTAAGTATTTTATGCAGAGAGTGGTGAGTGTGTAGAATGGGCTGCCGGCGACAGTGGTGAAGACGGATACGATAGGGTCTTTTAAGAGACTCCTGGACAGGTACATGGAGTTCAGAAAAATAGAGGGCTATGCGCAAATCTAGGTATTTTCTAAGGTAAGGACATGTTTGGCACAGCTTTGTGGGCTGAAGGGCCTGTATTGTGCTGCAGGTTTTCTATGTTTCTATATAAAAATTGTGAAAATGAAACAGAGCTGAACAAGGAATATTCAGACTTCTGAGTTGCCCTTTAGTTCAAAACCTCATGTTTCAGACCATTAATTCAAATGCTTTCTTCCAGAGTAAAGCACGTTAAAGCAAGAAGTGTATGTTCAATAAAACATTGAAACATTGTGATTTTGTTCTGAGATTAGACTTGTTCATGATCGTAATCTGATATTCTGATTCTGAATTATTTCAAAAATTTTACACCTTGCACTGTAAACTTCTAGAGACGATTGTGTATGAAAATCCCAGGAGATCAGTAGTTTATGAGATACTCAAACCACCCCATCTGGCACCAATCATCATTCCATGATCAAAGTCACTGAGATCACTCCCCCACCCCCACTTCTCCACCCACCCTCGTTCCATCTGGCTTAACCTACCATCTTCTAGTTTGTCCTCTTGCCACTTCAGCTTTGCCTTCTTGTTCTGGCATCTTCCCCCTTCCTTTTCAGATCCGACGAAGGGGCACAGCCCAAAACATTGACGTCTGTTCATTTCCTTAGAGGCTACCTGGCATGTGTCTTCCTCCAATATTTTGTATGTGTAACGAAAATGAGCTCGTTTGTTACAATAATTAAATAAATAACAATCTAGAAGACAGTCTGAACATTTCATTCAATGGAAAGATATACTCCTGACCCCTTTATTAGGTTCACCTGTACACCGGCTCATTAATGCAAAATATCTAATCATCCAATCGTGGGGCAGCCACTCAATGTGAAAAAGCATGCAGACATGCTTAAGAGGTTCAGTTGTTGTTTGGACCAAACATCAGAATGGGGAGGGAATGTGATCTAAGTGACTTTGACCATGGAATGATTGGTGGTGCCAGACAGGGTAGTTTGAAAATCTCCTGGGATTTTCCTGCACAACAGCCTTTAGAGTTCACAGAGAATGAAGCGAAAAACAAAATGAAACATCCAGTGAGCGGCAGTTCTGTGGGTGAAAATGCCTTGTTAGTGAGAGAGGTCAGAGGAGAACGGCCAGACTGGTTCAAGCTGACAGGAAGGTGATGGTAACTCAAACCACCACACGTTACAGCAGTGGAGTGCAGAAGAGCATCTCTGACTGCACAACACTTTGAACCTCGGTGTGGATGGGCCACAGCAACAGAAGACCAAGAACATCCACTCAGTGGCCACTTTATTAGGTACAGGAGGCAACATAGTGGCAACTGAATGTATTTCATTGACATTTTTTCATGCATATCCAAACTCTTATCCTTGTTCCACACCCATCAGAGTCAGAATCAGGTTTAGGATCATTGTCTTTATGATGTGGAATCATCCAGGGTATGCCCGGTTCTCAGTACCGCCATAGGGGGAAATACGCAGGAGCACGAAGATCTACAGCCAGTAATGCAGAAGCAGTGTCTTCCTCCCTGCCGTCAGATTCCAGGCTCCTACACTATTCTCTCGCTTTGTGCTCTGGACTCGTTTTTATAGGGCGTTGTAGTTGACGTTATGATCTGTTTCTGCTTTCTGATTACTCCTAGTTTTTTTGCTATTTTGTGTGATTTTGGTCGGGGCAGACTGGCTCTTGAGGCCAGCGGTCAACAAATGACACAGCGCTAAACTGAACTGAACGTTCCTAGACTGTTTCAAGGACTCTGCAGCTTGATGTTTAATATTCTGTGTGTTAATCACCTGTTCTTTGCCATTTGTGTGATTTGTTCTTGTTTTTTACTTGTTGGGTTTTCGCTGTTTCTGTGGTGTTTCTTTGTTTCAGGGCTGCCTGCGGAAAGACGAATTTCAGAGTTGTTACTGCATACATACTTTGATAATAAATGTACTTTGAATCTTCTTTGACTTTTTGAATCTTCGTAAGTTTTAGTAATTTAATGACTATGAATTGTACTACAAGGGTCCTTAATGATTGACATTGCCTTCTTGAGGGCCTGCCTCTTGATCTCCTTGCTCTAGAATTCCCTCCTTAAATCTCTCAATGTTCTTTCCTCCTTCAATGTTTAATCTTATGTTAGGTGAGTAAGGAGTGGAAAATGGAACTTAAAAGTAGAGACAGAGGTTAGCTTTATTTGTCGCATTTATATCAAAACGTACTGTGAAATGTGTCGTTTGCGTCAACAATCAACACGACCCGAGGATGTGCTGGGGGCAGCCTTCAAGTGTAACCGTGCTTCCGACTCCAACGTAGCTTGTCCGCAGCTCACTGACCCTAACCCATAGTCATTTGGAATGTGGGAGGAAACCAGGGCACCCAGAGGAAACCCATGTGGTCACGGGAGAACATACAAACTCCATACAGGGAACGGTGGGAATTGAACCCCGGTTTCCAACACTGTATAACATTGCACTGACCATTATGCTAACTGACCCCTTTGGAGATAGCTGTTAGATGTTGTATTTTTAAAAGCAAATCTAGGTAGGACTTTCAAATCTAGGTAGGAGCCTGGGGAGTGCTGTAGAACAGAGGGATCTTGGAGTTCAAATACGTGTTATCCTGAAAAATGAGAATCGAGTCGCAGGTAGACAGGAGAGTCAAAAAAGGATTTTGGCACGTTGGATCTCATCAGTTCAAAATCTAGGAGGTTGTGGTACAGTAGATTGGAGATTGTGAAGCCACACTTGGGCTATTGTTTTAGGTTTGAACATTGAACACTATAACGGAGTACAGGCATTTTTGGCCCACGATGCTATGCAAACCTTCTGATCTACACCAAGATCAATCTAATCTTCCCCTCCCATTTAGCAATTCATTTTTGTATCACCCATCTGCCTATCTAAAAGCCTCTTATATGTCCCTAATGTACCTTCCTCTACCACCCCCAAACATCCACTGACTTACCTCTGACATCCCCTCTATACCTTCCTCCAATCACCTTAAAAATATGCTCCCTTGCATTAGCCATTGATGCCCTAAGAAAAAGAGTGGCTATCCTCTCGGCCTATGGCTCTCATCGTGCACCCCTCTGTCAAGTCACCTCTCATCCTCCTTCGCCAAAGCTTCCACATCCCTCCTATAATAAGGTGATCAGAACGGAACATAAATCCCATTTCTTATTTTAACTTACAGTATTTTTTATTACATATTGCACTGTACTGCTGCCACGGAACAACAAATTTCATGATATATGTCAGTGATAATAAACCTGATTCTGCAAAAGGGGTGGGGTGGGAAATATTGGAGAGATTTGAATGTCCCATCAATGTCTTTTATTTGACCTGACAAGAGATATGAGATCTCCTTCCTTCACCGTACGAATGTAGCTGATGAAATTCCGATCTTGCAAAGTCAAAGCAAATTTAATATCAAAGTACGTGTGAGGCCTCCGATGATATTGCATCCTAGCTGTCTAGATACACGAGCCTGGACAGTAGGATATGGAGAGCAAGCCGTTGCCTGTGTAGCGAGCTCCCCCTCTCCACGCATCTGATGAACGGCAGAGACCGATACGGTTTGGCACCAGCAGTGTCGCAGGAGTTGCCAGTCAGCGTTGAACTCAACGTAGGCCTGCCTTAGGAGACTCCAGCTCCAGATGTTTCTCTTGGGATTTACTCCCAAAACCTTCCCCACAAGTGGGTATAGTCGCAAAGCAGTGGAGGTTTAAGATCAGAGTATTTCTTCTCTTAGATGAGCTGCCAATCATAGCTGACGAGCTCCCATCTGCCCAAGGTGACTGGTTTTAAAGCACCAGTGACCTGCCTTTGCTCCTTCTGTCAGTAAAAATGGTTCCGCAGGGCTTAGTCACACATGAAGGCCAGGAGCTGGACTTGGTCGCAGGAGGTTTTTTGAGCTGCATGCCGTTAATAGGTAGCAGCATTTAACCGGCAGTGGGAGCTTGTCCCCATTACACCTCCAGCTAGAATAACCTTATGGAACCTATCAAATTACATATATGTCACCATATATCATCCTGAGATTCAATTTTATCAGAAAATAAAGAAATACAACAGAATTTATGAAAAACACAGACTAACAACTAATGTGCAAATGAAGACAAATTGTGTAAGTAAATTTTAAAAAAGATGAGAACATGAGTTGTAGAGTCCTTGAGGGTGAGTCTGTAGGTTGTGAGATCAGTTCAGTGTTGAGGTGAGTGAGGTTATTTATTCTGGTTTGGGAGTCGGATGGCTGAGGGGTAATAACTGTCCCTGAGCCTGGTGGTGTGTATCCTGAGGCTCCTGTGCCTCCTTTCCGATGGTGGTAGAGAGAAAAGAGCATGGCCTGGGTGGTAGCAGTCTTTGCTTGTTGAGGCACTGCATGTTGAAGATATTCTCAATGCTGGGGAGGTTAATTACCATATACTACCTTGAGATCCACTTTCATGCGGTGTATGTATGGTGAGGTGAGGGTCTCCATCGGTCAGAGTTGACCATGGGTGTTGAATCCTAGCTGTCTAGTTACACAGGCCAAGTCAGTACGATATGGACAACAAGCTGTTCCCCATGTGGTGTTGCTCCCCCTCTCCATGCATCTGATGAACCCAAAGGAACGGCGGAGACTGATACAGTTTGGTACCTGCAATGTTGTAAGAGTAACCAGTCAATATTGAACCCAATGTCAGGCTGCCTTAGGGACATCAGCTCTGGATTTTTCCATCAGGGTTTACTCCCGAAGCCTCTCCCATGAGTGGGTATAACTGTAAGGCAGTGGAGGTTTGAGATCAGAGCTTTCCCTCTCCTAGACGAGCTGCCAACCATGGCTAATGACCCCCATGTGCCTGAGGCAACTGGTTTTAAGGTGCCAGAAACCTCCTCCTGTCATTAGAAACGGTTCCGCCAGGCTTAAGCTAAGCAACACATGAAGGCCAGGAGCTGGACTTGGTTGTTAGAAGCTATCTGAGGCACATGTCATTGGGAGCATTTAATGGGTAGTGGGAGCTTGTCCCCATTACCATCCCTGGCTATAATAGCCTTAAGGAACCATATGTATGCAGGAAGATAAAATAAAACTTATTGAATTTATGAAAAGCTCTGCATAAACAGAGACTGACAAACAATACCAAAGAAGACAAATTTTGTGAACAGAAATAAATAATACTGTGAACAATGATGAGTTGTGGAGACATTGGAAGTGAGCACTGTCCCTGTCCCACCATCACTGGGGTGAGATGATGGTTTAAGAATTGCAATCCATTCCAGAAGAATGAGGGGGGATCTCACTGAAACATATTGAAAATGGAAAGGCCTGGATAGAGTGGATGTGGAGAGGATGTTTCCTATAGTGGGGGAGTCTAGGATCAGAGGACACAGATAGAGTGGATGTGGAGAGGATGTTTCCTGTAGTGGGGGAGTCTAGGATCAGAGGGCACAGATAGAGTGGATGTGGAGAGGATGTTTCCTATAGTGGGGGAGTCTAGGACCAGAGGGCACAGCCTTAGAATAGAAGTTTGTCCCTTTAGATCAGCAAAGAGAGAGAATTTCTTCAGCCAGAGGTTAGTGAATCTGCAGAATTCATTGTCACAGATGGCTGCTGAGACCGTCATTGGGTATATTTAAAGTGGAGGTTGATAGGTTCTTGATTAGTCAGGGCGTCAAAGTTTATGATGAGAAGACAGGAGAATGGGGTTGAGGGGGGTAATATATCAGCTGTGACAGATTGGCAGATCAGGCTCGATGGGCCGAATGGCCTCACACGGCTCCTATGTCTTATGGTATTATGGTCTAACTCTCATCATGTCCTTACGTTTCAGGTACATTCATCGTCTGCTGGACACCTGGATTGGTCCTGGTCCTCCTCGATGGCCTCCACTGCACCAGCTGCAACCTGGAGAGCTTAAAGAAATGGTTCCTTATCCTGGCCCTGCTGAACTCTCTGGTCAATCCCCTCATTTACTCGTACAAGGATCGGGAGATCTGGAAAAGTATCAAGCGTTTGTTCTGTTACGGTTGTGGTCGGAGCAGTGGGATGCATCTAGATGACCTGAATTCAGGATCTCACCGGCAGAGCACAGTATCTGAAATTAGTGGACCGGCCTTTAAAACCTATCAGCGTCAGGTCACCGTTGACGAGGCAATCGAGACCCCCAACCAATCCTTGGATAGATTTCCAAAACTGTCACTGAGCTAATGGGACACAAACTTTTGAAGTTCTACAAGGTTCTCACTGTGACCTCTTTGAAGCAACACAGTGTGCTCATGAGTGTATGAACTGAACTTCTTACACCCCCTGCTGCCTCTCTTGTACTCAGACAGCAGGTTTTCCCCTTAAACAAGAGGCTTCTTGGCCTTGGTTTCCATGCTGAGAATCGCTCATGCAAGTTGCAGACTGGTCATTAACACATGGTTGGTAAACAGACGGTGAAGAGGCACTGAATGATTTGCAAGTCAGAATCAGAATAGATTTATTATCCCTGACGTACTGTATGTCATGAAATTTGTTTTATGGCAGCTGTACAGTACAATACATAAAAAACTTACAGTGAGTTATATGACAAAAATAAAAGAGAGCAAAATAGCAAGGTGATATTCATAGGTTCATGGACCATTCAGCAATCTGATGGTGGAAAGGAAGAAGCTGTTCCTAAAACATTGAGTGTGTGTCTTCAGGCTCCTGTACCTCCTCCCTGGTGATAGCAATGAGAAGAGGGCATGTCCTGGGTGATGGGGGGCATTAATGATGGATGCGCCTTTTTGAGGCATCGGCTTTTGACGATGTCGTTGATGCTGGGGAGGCTCGTGCCCATGATGGATCTGGCTGAGACCACTACACACTGCAGCCTTTTCCAATCCTGTGCGGTGGCCCCTCCACACCAGATAGTGATGCAACCAGTTAGAAAGATCTCCACCATACATCTGTAGAAATTTGCGAGTGTCTTTGGTGACGTACCAAATCTTCTCCAACTCCTAATGAAGTATAGGAGGGCCTTGAATAAACTTAGTCCAAGAGAACCGTGTTCCAGGGCTGCTCTGTGAGAGAACACCTGAGCAAGTGCAGCCCACGTGGTTGTTAGAGCGTCAGTTATCCGGTCGGAGATTCTCTGGCCCACTTGTCTTTGGCTGTTTCATCGATGACTTCCCTTTAAACTCAGATTCAGTTTTATTTTTCCTATGCACATCGAAACATACAGTGAAATGCGTTGTTTGTGTCAACAACCAACCCAGCCTAATGATGCACTGGGGGCAGCCTGCAAGTGCCACTTCACATTTCGATGCCAACATAGCATGCCCACAGTGCCAGCAGCACAAACAGAATGCAACAAGCAGCAATAACAGCAAACATGCCCTGTTCCTAACACACACACACACACACACACACACACACACACACACACACACACACACACACACACACACACACACACACACACACACACACACACTCACTCACTCACTCTCCTCCAACCCCAGGACAGGCCATCACTGGACTCTAGCCTCCAGCTGATTCACAGACTCGAAGACATTGGGATCCAAGCTCCTCAGTGGATACACGGACCCAGGCTTTGATATTGACTTCTGGTCTTTCAATTGACTTTTGGGTTTTGGGCTTTGACCCCAGGACTTGCTGATGACGATGGATGATGTCCCTGAACACTAGGCCTTGAACGCCAGGCTTTCCAATGATGGAATCCTGATAACTAGCCCTTGAACCCCAGTCTCACTGATTGATGTACTTAGGGGTCACCATCACTCGAGCCCCTGCCAGCATGGAACTCCAATCCTGGAACACAGCAACAACTCATGACCAGGGTGGATGCCAACCATCGTTCTTGCCAGTCTGTTGGTTCGACATCTAACGATGAATGATGTACGTTTATCATGGCTGATTTATTATCCCTCAGTCCCTTACTGCTGCCTTCTCCCTGTAACCTTTGACACCCTGATTAATCAAGAACCTATTGACCTCTGCTTTAAATATACTCAATGACGTGGCCTCCACAACTATCTGTGACAATGAATTCCACAGATTCACCACCCTTTGGCTAAAGAAATTCCTCCTCGTCTCTGCTCTGAAGGGACGTCATTGTACTCTGTGTCTGTGCTGTTTGGTCCGAGACAGCCTGAATCTTGTGCAAATTCATTGCCTTTAAGTCACCTGGATATCTCCAACAGCTCAGTGTAAAGGACATGGACACCTGATGCAGGGGAGGCCACCACTGCCTACAGGTTGCCCTCCATCCTGACTTGAAAGTGCACTTTTGTCACTCATGGGCCTCAATTCTAGATCACCGTTTCCCAGCAGCACAACTTTCACCAGAGGAACTGTTGTAGACAAGCTAGAAGGTGATTGGTAAAGCCAGGTGGGTGGGGGAGGAGGGGGTATGAAGTAAGTAGCTGGGAGGTGATAGGTAGAAAAGGTAAAAGGCTGAAGAAGAAGGAACCTGATAGGAGAGGAGAGTGGACCATGGGAGAAAGGGAAGTGCTATGACATTTGGGACTGGATTGGGAGGTGGAGATAAATTATCTTCTGACCAAGGGTTCTGACCAAGTGTCTTAGGGAGATTAAGTGTCTTAAAGAGATTAGATTTATTTATCATGTACATCAAACCATACAGTGAAAAGTGTTATTTGTGTTAATGAGCAACACAGTCTGAGGGCGTGCTGGGGGGCTGCCTGAAGATGTCACCATGCTTCCAGCACCCACACTTACTAACCTTAAACTCTGGATTGTGGGAGGAAACCTGGCACCCGGAGGAAACCCACATGGTCACAGGGAGAAAGTAGAAACTCCTTATAGAAAGCAGTAGAAATGGAATCCTGATTGGTGATTGCTGGAGCTACAGAGTGATTGTGCTAACTGCTACACTATCGTGCTGCCCCCCCCAACCCCCCACGGTGCCACGCTGTCCTATTGACTTTGCTATCAGTCCGGTTAAAACATTAACTGGAATATAAAAGAATGAAAGGTGGACTCATTGAAACCTATCAAGTGTCGAAAGGCCTAGATAGAATGGGCCTTGGGAGGATGTCTCCTATAATGGGAGAGCTTAGGACCAGAGGACACTGCTGATGACACCCAGGCCCAGTGGGCCAGCGACATTGCTGACCTTGGCTGTATAGTTTCCTTTTCCTCCCTGTGGCCACATTTTGTCCTCCCTGCCTGCTCTGCTTTCCATCAGTAGTATGTTAAATGGTATTAAATTAGATGGGCTGAATGGCCTGTACATATATGATGGGAAATATGTATTTGTCTTTTGTGCTGTATATTAGTGAAATGTACATAATGCACATTTACTGTATATGTTCAATTAAATGGTGTGTTTAACCCTATAACACGATGGAATTCTGCTGTACTTCAATGAAATGTGTGTGTGTGTATGTGTTTGTGTGTGAATGTATGTATGAATATGTGTATGAATGTGTCTTTGTGTGTATGCGTGTGTGTATGTATCTGTGTGAATGTGTGCATGTATGAAATTGTGTATGTTAACGCATGGGTGAATGTGTATGAGTGTATCCGTGTGTGTATATGTGATTTGTGTGAATACGCGTGTCTGTGTGTATCTGTGTGTCTATGTGCACTCTGTATTTTTCCTGTGGTTGGGGAATGAAAGGCGCAGCTTAAGGTGAGAGGGAAGTGATTTAATAGGAACCTGAGGGCAAGGCTTTCACCACATACGGTCCATACATGGAATGAGCTGCCAGAGGAAATGGTTGAGGCAGGTACATTAACAACATTTCAATGTCATTTGGACAAAAACAGGTACAAGGCTCAGAGAGATACGGGCCAAATGAGGCTAGCTCAGCTGGGCCCCATGGTCAGCAGGAAAACATTGGGCTGAATGGCCTGTCTCTGTGCTTTATTGCTCAATGAGTCTATAACCAAACATCAATGGGTACAATTGGTAGAAGCCAGAAACAGTCAAGTTCAAGTTTATTGTCATCTAACTGCACATATATACAACCAAACGAAACAATGGTTCCTGCAGACCACGATGCACCCACAAAACATATATCGCATATATAGTGATCTTTTCACAATTTGACAGTAAATTGCAATTGTAACCAATTTTAATAATTTAAACTATAAATCTCCAATACCAATCAATTGTTACAGATGTAACCAATTTTAATAATTTAAACTATAAATCTCCAATACCAATCAATTGTTACAGATGGTTTTTATTGAAGTCAAATTCAAAGCGAATTCATTATCAGAGTATGTTGACGTCCATAAGACCATAGGATATAGGAGCAGAATGAGGCCATTTGGTCCATCGAGTCTGCTCCACCACTTCATCATGGCAGATCCAATTATCCTCTAAGCCCCAATCTCCTGCCTTCTCCTCATATCTCTTCATGCCCTGCCCAATCAAGAATCTATCAACTGTTGTCTTAAATATACCCAATGACTTGGCCTCCAAAGCCACCTGTAGCACTGAATTCCACAGATTTACCACTTTCTGGTTAAAGAAATTCCTTCTCATCTCTGTTCTAAAAGGACATCCCTCTATTTTGAGGCTGTGTCCTCTGGTCTTAGATTCACCCACTATAGGAAACATCCTCCCCATGTTTGTTTGCACTCGAAAATAATCTGAAATCTTGGAATTAAGACTGCTCGTCATTCTTGACTCCAGGAGAAGCCTAAGGATCAGAAATTAAACAGAGATCCAACAGCCCTCTGGATCAGCATAGCAGACTTCCTGGTACATTGCACCGTCCTGTCAGAAAATCCGAGGGAGTCACACAGGATTGAGTCCATGCGTGGTTCTGGATGTAGTACTGTAAATCTTCAGCAGAACCTTTTAACACATGTTAAGGACACCTTCACAGGCAATGCCTCAAAAAGAGGCATTCATCATTAATGGCCCTCAGGACATGCCCTCTTCTCTTTGCTACAATCCAGGAGTGGGTACAGGAGCCTGAAGATGCACACTCAACAATTCAGGAACAGATTCTTACCCCCCATCATCAGATTTCTGAATGGACAATGAATTCATGAAAACCATTTCAATGTATATATTTTTGCTCCCTTTTTGCAGTACTTATTTTTTTATATATACTTACTGTGTCAGAGAGGAGATACATCTCTGCCAGAGGAGGTGTAAGGTGCTCCTACCCCCTGCTAGGCTGGAGGTCGCCCTTGGGAAAGTTGTAGCATCTGTTTAGCCCCCTCTCCCCTTCACCGATCAGGGTCATTTGAAACCATGGGAACAGGAGTTGGACAGTTATAGGAGCAGCCGGTGCAGATCACAAGTCCTGGTTATGTGACCACTGACACCAGGCAGACAATCTCTGAAGAGTATTGATAATGGGTGGGGTCACCCGTCTTGTAAAGACACTGCCCAGAAGAAGGAAATGGCAAACCACTTCTGCAAAAAATTTACCAAGAACAGTCATGGTCACATCATATGACATGGCACATAATGAATGTTTAAATGAATGAAATGTATTTATATTTATTGTTTTATTTTAAATTATTATTGTGTTCCTTATCTTACTGTGTTTTTTTGTGCTGCATCATATCCAGAGTAATAATTATATCATTCTCCTTTACACTTGTACACTGGAAATGACACTTAATCTTGAAACTTGACAAAATTTTATTCAGAATAGTTTGGGAGCATAATGGCAACACTTCGGTCAAACAAGTGCTCAAAAGTGCAATCGTTACTGTACCATGGAACTCCGTGCACAAGGGTTCTTGAATCAATGCCCAGGCTGATGAAATCAAAGAGACTTAAAAGAATAAAGGAAATAATTTTGTTCTCTATTTATGTCGATAAAGCCAGGGCCAAAGGAGTTAACTCTCAGACTTACAACATAGATCACTACAGCTCAGTACAGGCCCTTTGGCCCAGGAGGTTGTACCAACCTTATAACCTACTCCAAGATCAATCTAACCCATTCCTCCCACATAATGTTCCATTGTTCTACCATCCATGTGCCTATTTATCAGTTTCTTGAAAACCGATAACACAATCTGTTTCTAACGCCAGCCCTGGAAGTGTGTTCCATGCACGCACCACTCTCCGTGTGGAGAACTTCCTTCTGACATCCTCCCTTACACTTTTCTTCAAACAACTTAAAATTATGACCCAAGCACTAGCCATTTCTGGTCTGGGGCTTCCAAACAGACTGCAATCTGTAAGGGTATCTCCACCACAATTATTCTCAACTCCGATGCCCCATGGGGCTGCATTCTCAGCCCCCACTCTACTCCCTGTACACACACCCTGTGTCCTCAACCCCCCCACTCTACTCCCTGTACACTCACCACTGTGTCCTCAGCCCCCCCACTCTACCCCCTGTACACTCACCACTGTGTCCTCAGCCCCCCACTCTACTCCCGGTACACTCACCAATGTGTCCTCTACCCCCCCCACTCTACTCCCTGTACACTCACCACTGTGTCCTCAGCCCCCCCACTCTACTCCCTGTACACTCACCACTGTGTCCTCAGCCCCCCCCCCACTCTACTCCCTGTACACTCACCACTGTGTCCTCAGCCCCCCCACTCTACTCCCTGTACACTCACCACTGTGTCCTCAACCCCCACTCTACTCCCTGTACACTCACCACTGTGTCCTCAGCCCCCCCACTCTACTCCCTGTACACTCACCACTGTGTCCTCAGCCCCCCCCCACTCTACTCCCTGTACACTCACCACTGTGTCCTCAGCCCCCCCCACTCTACTCCCTGTACACTCACCACTGTGTCCTCAGCCCCCCCACTCTACTCCCTGTACACTCACCACTGTGTCCTCAGCCCCCCCACTCTACTCCCTGTACACTCACCACTGTGTACTCAACCCCCCCCACTCTACTCCCTGTACACTCACCACTGTGTCCTCAGCCCCCCCCACTCTACTCCCTGTACACTCACCACTGTGTCCTCAGCCCCCCCACTCTACTCCCTGTACACTCACCACTGTGTCCTCAGCCCCCCCCACTCTACTCCCTGTACACTCACCACTGTGTCCTCAAACCCCCCCACTCTACTCCCTATACACTCACCACTGTGTCCTCAGCCCCCCCACTCTACTCCCTGTACACTCAACACTGTGTCCTCAACCCCCCCCCACTCTACTCCCTGTACACTCACCACTGTGTCCTCAACCCCCCCACTCTACTCCCTGTACACTCACCACTGTGTCCTCAACCCCCCCACTCTACTCCCTGTACACTCACCACTGTGTCCTCACTCCCCCCCCCACTCTACTCCCTGTACACTCACCACTGTGTCCTCACTCCCCCCACTCTACTCCCTGTACACTCACCACTGTGTCCTCAGCCCCCCCACTCTACTCCCTGTACACTCACCACTGTGTCCTCAACCCCCCCACTCTACTCCCTGTACACTCACCACTGTGTCCTCAGCCCCCCCACTCTACTCCCTGTACACTCACCACTGTGTCCTCAGCCCCCCACTCTACTCCCTGTACACTCACCACTGTGTCCTCAGCCCCCCCACTCTACTCCCTGTACACTCACCACTGTGTCCTCAACCCCCCCACTCTACTCCCTGTACACTCACCACTGTGTCCTCAACCCCCCCACTCTACTCCCTGTACACTCACCACTGTGTCCTCAACCCCCCCACTCTACTCCCTATACACTCACCACTGTGTCCTCAGCCCCCCCACTCTACTCCCTGTACACTCACCACTGTGTCCTCAACCCCCCCACTCTACTCCCTGTACACTCACCACTGTGTCCTCAACCCCCCCACTCTACTACCTGTACACTCACAACTGTGTCCTCAACCCCCCCACTCTACTCCCTGTACACTCACCACTGTGTCCTCAGCCCCCCGACTCTACTCCCTGTACACTCACCACTGTGTCCTCAGCCCCCCCCCAATCTACTCCCTGTACACTCACCACTGTGTCCTCATTCCCCCCCCACTCTGCTCCCTGTACACTCACCACTGTGTCCTCAACCCCTCCACTCTACTCACTGTACACTCACCACTGTGTCCTCAGCCCCCCCACTCTACTCCCTGTACACTCACCACTGTGTCCTCAGCCCCCCCACTCTACTCCCTGTACACTCACCACTGTGTCCTCAACCCCCCCACTCTACTCCCTGTACACTCACCACTGTGTCCTCACTACCCCCCACTCTACTCCCTGTACACTCACCACTGTGTCCTCAGCCCCCCCCACTCTACTCCCTGTACACTCACCACTGTGTCCTCACTCCCCCCCCACTCTACTCCCTGTACACTCACCACTGTGTCCTCAGCCCCCCCCACTCTACTCCCTGTACACTCACCACTGTGTCCTCACTCCCCCCCACTCTACTCCCTCTACACTCACCACTGTGTCCTCAGCCCCCCCCACTCTACTCCCTGTACACTCACCACTGTGTCCTCAGCCCCCCCACTCTACTCCCTGTACACTCACCACTGTGTCCTCAGCCCCCCCCACTCTACTCCCTGTACACTCACCACTGTGTCCTCAAACCCCCCCACTCTACTCCCTATACACTCACCACTGTGTCCTCAGCCCCCCCACTCTACTCCCTGTACACTCAACACTGTGTCCTCAACCCCCCCCACTCTACTCCCTGTACACTCACCACTGTGTCCTCAACCCCCCCACTCTACTCCCTGTACACTCACCACTGTGTCCTCAACCCCCCCACTCTACTCCCTGTACACTCACCACTGTGTCCTCACTCCCCCCCCCACTCTACTCCCTGTACACTCACCACTGTGTCCTCACTCCCCCCACTCTACTCCCTGTACACTCACCACTGTGTCCTCAGCCCCCCCACTCTACTCCCTGTACACTCACCACTGTGTCCTCAACCCCCCCACTCTACTCCCTGTACACTCACCACTGTGTCCTCAGCCCCCCCACTCTACTCCCTGTACACTCACCACTGTGTCCTCAGCCCCCCACTCTACTCCCTGTACACTCACCACTGTGTCCTCAGCCCCCCCACTCTACTCCCTGTACACTCACCACTGTGTCCTCAACCCCCCCACTCTACTCCCTGTACACTCACCACTGTGTCCTCAACCCCCCCACTCTACTCCCTATACACTCACCACTGTGTCCTCAGCCCCCCCACTCTACTCCCTGTACACTCACCACTGTGTCCTCAACCCCCCCACTCTACTCCCTGTACACTCACCACTGTGTCCTCAACCCCCCCACTCTACTACCTGTACACTCACCACTGTGTCCTCAACCCCCCCACTCTACTCCCTGTACACTCACCACTGTGTCCTCAGCCCCCCGACTCTACTCCCTGTACACTCACCACTGTGTCCTCAGCCCCCCCCCAATCTACTCCCTGTACACTCACCACTGTGTCCTCATTCCCCCCCCACTCTGCTCCCTGTACACTCACCACTGTGTCCTCAACCCCCCCACTCTACTCCCTGTACACTCACCACTGTGTCCTCATTCCCCCCCCACTCTGCTCCCTGTACACTCACCACTGTGTCCTCATTCCCCCCCCACTCTGCTCCCTGTACACTCACCACTGTGTCCTCAGCCCCCCCACTCTACTCACTGTACACTCACCACTGTGTCCTCAGCCCCCCCACTCTACTCCCTGTACACTCACCACTGTGTCCTCAACCCCCCCACTCTACTCCCTGTACACTCACCACTGTGTCCTCACTACCCCCCACTCTACTCCCTGTACACTCACCACTGTGTCCTCAGCCCCCCCCACTCTACTCCCTGTACACTCACCACTGTGTCCTCACTCCCCCCCCACTCTACTCCCTGTACACTCACCACTGTGTCCTCAGCCCCCCCCACTCTACTCCCTGTACACTCACCACTGTGTCCTCAGCCCCCCCCACTCTACTCCCTGTACACTCACCACTGTGTCCTCACTCCCCCCACTCTACTCCCTGTACACTCACCACTGTGTCCTCAGCCCCTCCACTCTACTCCCTGTACACTCACCACTGTGTCCTCACTCCCCCCCACTCTACTCCCTCTACACTCACCACTGTGTCCTCAGCCCCCCCACTCTACTCCCTGTACACTCACCACTGTGTCCTCAGCCCCCCCCACTCTACTCCCTGTACACTCACCACTGTGTCCTCAACCCCACCACTCTACTCCCTGTACACTCACCACTGTGTCCTCAGCCCCCCCACTCTACTCCCTGTACACTCACCACTGTGTCATCAGCCCCCCCACTCTACTCCCTGTACACTCACCACTGTGTCCTCACTCCCCCCCACTCTACTCCCCGTACACTCACCACTGTGTCCTCAGCCCCCCCACTCTACTCCCTGTACACTCACCACTGTGTCCTCAGCCCCCCCACTCTACTCCCTGTACACTCACCACTGTGTCCTCAACCCCCCCCCACTCTACTCCCTGTAGACTCACCACTGTGTCCTCAACCCCCTCACTCTACTCCCTGTACACTCACCACTGTGTCCTCAGCCCCCCACTCTACTCCCTGTACACTCACCACTGTGTCCTCAACCCCCCCCCACTCTACTCCCTGTAGACTCACCACTGTGTCCTCAACCCCCTCACTCTACTCCCTGTACACTCACCACTGTGTCCTCAGCCCCCCACTCTACTCCCTGTACACTCACCACTGTGTCCTCAGCCCCCCCACTCTACTCCCTGTACACTCACCACTGTGTCCTCAACCCCCCCCCACTCTACTCCCTGTAGACTCACCACTGTGTCCTCAACCCCCTCACTCTACTCCCTGTACACTCACCACTGTGTCCTCAGCCCCCCACTCTACTCCCTGTACACTCACCACTGTGTCCTCAGCCCCCCACTCTACTCCCTGTACACTCACCACTGTGTCCTCAGCCCCCCCACTCTACCCCCTGTACACTCACCACTGTGTCCTCAGCCCCCCCACTCTACCCCCTGTACACTCACCACTGTGTCCTCAACCCCCCCACTCTACCCCCTGTACACTCACCACTGTGTCCTCAGCCCCCCCACTCTACCCCCTGTACACTCACCACTGTGTCCGCAGCCCCCCACTCTACCCCCTGTACACTCACCACTGTGTCCTCAGCCCCCCCACTCTACCCCCTGTACACTCACCACTGTGTCCTCAACCCCCCCACTCTACCCCCTGTACACTCACCACTGTGTCCTCAACTCCCCCACTCTACTCCCTGTACACTCACCACTGTGTCCTCAGCCCCCCCACTCTACCCCCTGTACACTCACCACTGTGTCCTCAACCCCCCCACTCTACTCCCTGTACACTCACCACTGTGTCCTCACTCCCCCCACTCTACTCCCTGTACACTCACCACTGTGTCCTCAGCCCCCCCACTCTACCCCCTGTACACTCACCACTGTGTCCTCAGCCCCCCCCCACTCTACTCCCTGTACACTCACAACTGTGTCCTCAACCCCCACCCACTCTACTCCCTGTACACTCACCACTGTGTCCTCAGCCCCCCCACTCTACTCCCTGTACACTCACCACTGTGTCCTCAGCCCCCCCACTCTACTCCCTGTACACTCACCACTGTGTCCTCAGCCCCCCACTCTACTCCCTGTACACTCACCACTGTGTCCTCAACCCCCCCACTCTACTCCCTGTACACTCACCACTGTGTCATCAGCCCCCCCCACTCTACTCCCTGTACACTCACCACTGTGTCCTCACCCCCCCCACTCAACTCCCTGTACACTCACCACTGTGTCCTCAGCCCCCCCACTCTACTCCCTGTACACTCACCACTGTGTCCTCAACCCCCCCACTCTACTCCCTGTACACTCACCACTGTGTCCTCAATCCCCCCACTCTACTCCCTGTACACTCACCACTGTGTCCTCAGCCCCCCCACTCTACTCCCTGTACACTCACCACTGTGTCCTCAACCCCCCCACTCGACTCCCTGTACACTCACCACTGTGTCCTCAGCCCCCCCCCACTCTACTCCCTGTACACTCACCACTGTGTCCTCAGCCCCCCCCCACTCTACTCCCTGTACACTCACCACTGTGTCCTCAGCCCCCCCACTCTACTCCCTGTACACTCACCACTGTGTCCTCAGCCCCCCCACTCTACTCCCTGTACACTCACCACTGTGTCCTCAGCCCCCCCACTCTACTCCCCGTACACTCACCACTGTGTCCTCAACCCCCCCCACTCTACTCCCTGTACACTCACCACTGTGTCCTCAGCCCCCCCCCACTCTACTCCCTGTACACTCACCACTGTGTCCTCAGCCCCCCCACTCTACTCCCTGTACACTCACCACTGTGTCCTCAGCCCCCCCACTCTACTCCCTGTACACTCACCACTGTGTCCTCAGCCCCCCCACTCTACTCCCCGTACACTCACCACTGTGTCCTCAACCCCCCCCACTCTACTCCCTGTACACTCACCACTGTGTCTTCAGCCCCCCCACTCTTCTCCCTGTACACTCACCACTGTGTCCTCAGCCCCCCCACTCTACTCCCTGTACACTCACCACTGTGTCCTCAGCCCCCTCACTCTACTCCCTGTACACTCACCACTGTGTCTTCAGCCCCCCCACTCTTCTCCCTGTACACTCACCACTGTGTCTTCAGCCCCCCCACTCTTCTCCCTGTACACTCACCACTGTGTCCTCAGCCCCCCCACTCTACTCCCTGTACACTCACCACTGTGTCCTCAGCCCCCCCACTCTACTCCCTGTACACTCACCACTGTCCTCACTGCCCCCCCCACTCTACTTCCTGTACACTCACCACTGTGTCCTCAGCCCCCCCACTCTACTCCCTGTACACACACCACTGTGTCCTCAGCCCCCCCCACTCTACTCCCTGTACACTCACCACTGTGTCCTCAGCCCCCCCACTCAACTCCCTGTACACTCACCACTGTGTCCTCAGCACCCCCACTCTACTCCCTGTACACTCACCACTGTGTCCTCAGCCCCCCCACTCTACTCCCTGTACACTCACCACTGTGTCCTCAACCCCCCCACTCTACTCCCTGTACACTCACCACTGTGTCCTCAGCCCCCCCACTCAACTCCCTGTACACTCACCACTGTGTCCTCAGCACCCCCACTCTACTCCCTGTACACTCACCACTGTGTCCTCAGCCCCCCCACTCTACTCCCTGTACACTCACCACTGTGTCCTCAACCCCCCCACTCTACTCCCTGTACACTCACCACTGTGTCCTCAGCCCCCCCCACTCTACTCCCTGTACACTCACCACTGTGTCCTCAACCCCACCACTCTACTCCCTGTACACTCACCACTGTGTCCTCAGCCCCCCCACTCTACTCCCTGTACACTCACCACTGTGTCATCAGCCCCCCCACTCTACTCCCTGTACACTCACCACTGTGTCCTCACTCCCCCCCACTCTACTCCCTCTACACTCACCACTGTGTCCTCAGCCCCCCCACTCTACTCCCTGTACACTCACCACTGTGTCCTCAGCCCCCCCACTCTACTCCCTGTACACTCACCACTGTGTCCTCAACCCCCCCCCACTCTACTCCCTGTAGACTCACCACTGTGTCCTCAACCCCCTCACTCTACTCCCTGTACACTCACCACTGTGTCCTCAGCCCCCCACTCTACTCCCTGTACACTCACCACTGTGTCCTCAGCCCCCCACTCTACTCCCTGTACACTCACCACTGTGTCCTCAGCCCCCCCACTCTACCCCCTGTACACTCACCACTGTGTCCTCAGCCCCCCCACTCTACCCCCTGTACACTCACCACTGTGTCCTCAACCCCCCCACTCTACCCCCTGTACACTCACCACTGTGTCCTCAGCCCCCCCACTCTACCCCCTGTACACTCACCACTGTGTCCGCAGCCCCCCACTCTACCCCCTGTACACTCACCACTGTGTCCTCAGCCCCCCACTCTACTCCCTGTACACTCACCACTGTGTCCTCAGCCCCCCCACTCTACCCCCTGTACACTCACCACTGTGTCCTCAACCCCCCCACTCTACTCCCTGTACACTCACCACTGTGTCCTCACTCCCCCCACTCTACTCCCTGTACACTCACCACTGTGTCCTCAGCCCCCCCACTCTACCCCCTGTACACTCACCACTGTGTCCTCAGCCCCCCCCCACTCTACTCCCTGTACACTCACAACTGTGTCCTCAACCCCCACCCACTCTACTCCCTGTACACTCACCACTGTGTCCTCAGCCCCCCACTCTACTCCCTGTACACTCACCACTGTGTCCTCAGCCCCCCCACTCTACTCCCTGTACACTCACCACTGTGTCCTCAGCCCCCCCACTCTACTCCCTGTACACTCACCACTGTGTCCTCAACCCCCCCACTCTACTCCCTGTACACTCACCACTGTGTCATCAGCCCCCCCCACTCTACTCCCTGTACACTCACCACTGTGTCCTCACCCCCCCCACTCAACTCCCTGTACACTCACCACTGTGTCCTCAGCCCCCCCACTCTACTCCCTGTACACTCACCACTGTGTCCTCAGTCCCCCCCACTCTACTCCCTGTACACTGACCACTGTGTCCTCAGCCCCCCACTCTACTCCCTGTACACTCACCACTGTGTCCTCAGCCCCCCCACTCTACTCCCTGTACACTCACCACTGTGTCCTCAGCCCCCCCACTCTACCCCCTGTACACTCACCACTGTGTCCTCAACCCCCCCACTCTACTCCCTGTACACTCACCACTGTGTCCTCACTCCCCCCACTCTACTCCCTGTACACTCACCACTGTGTCCTCAGCCCCCCCACTCTACCCCCTGTACACTCACCACTGTGTCCTCAGCCCCCCCCCACTCTACTCCCTGTACACTCACAACTGTGTCCTCAACCCCCACCCACTCTACTCCCTGTACACTCACCACTGTGTCCTCAGCCCCCCCACTCTACTCCCTGTACACTCACCACTGTGTCCTCAGCCCCCCACTCTACTCCCTGTACACTCACCACTGTGTCCTCAGCCCCCCCACTCTACTCCCTGTACACTCACCACTGTGTCCTCAGCCCCCCCACTCTACTCCCTGTACACTCACCACTGTGTCCTCAACCCCCCCACTCTACTCCCTGTACACTCACCACTGTGTCATCAGCCCCCCCCACTCTACTCCCTGTACACTCACCACTGTGTCCTCACCCCCCCCACTCAACTCCCTGTACACTCACCACTGTGTCCTCAGCCCCCCCACTCTACTCCCTGTACACTCACCACTGTGTCCTCAGTCCCCCCCACTCTACTCCCTGTACACTGACCACTGTGTCCTCAGCCCCCCACTCTACTCCCTGTACACTCACCACTGTGTCCTCAGCCCCCCCACTCTACTCCCTGTACACTCACCACTGTGTCCTCAGTCCCCCCCACTCTACTCCCTGTACACTCACCACTGTGTCCTCAGCCCCCCCACTCTACTCCCTGTACACTCACCACTGTGTCCTCAACCCCCCCACTCTACTCCCTGTACACTCACCACTGTGTCATCAGCCCCCCCCACTCTACTCCCTGTACACTCACCACTGTGTCCTCAGCCCCCCCACTCTACTCCCTGTACACTCACCACTGTGTCCTCACCCCCCCCACTCAACTCCCTGTACACTCACCACTGTGTCCTCAGCCCCCCCACTCTACTCCCTGTACACTCACCACTGTGTCCTCAGCCCCCCCACTCTACTCCCTGTACACTCACCACTGTGTCCTCACCCCCCCCACTCAACTCCCTGTACACTCACCACTGTGTCCTCAGCCCCCCCACTCTACTCCCTGTACACTCACCACTGTGTCCTCAACCCCCCCACTCTACTCCCTGTACACTCACCACTGTGTCCTCAATCCCCCCACTCTACTCCCTGTACACTCACCACTGTGTCCTCAGCCCCCCCACTCTACTCCCTGTACACTCACCACTGTGTCCTCAACCCCCCCACTCGACTCCCTGTACACTCACCACTGTGTCCTCAGCCCCCCCCCACTCTACTCCCTGTACACTCACCACTGTGTCCTCAGCCCCCCCCCCACTCTACTCCCTGTACACTCACCACTGTGTCCTCAGCCCCCCCACTCTACTCCCTGTACACTCACCACTGTGTCCTCAGCCCCCCCACTCTACTCCCTGTACACTCACCACTGTGTCCTCAGCCCCCCCACTCTACTCCCCGTACACTCACCACTGTGTCCTCAACCCCCCCCACTCTACTCCCTGTACACTCACCACTGTGTCCTCAACCCCCCCACTCTACTCCCTGTACACTCACCACTGTGTCTTCAGCCCCCCCACTCTTCTCCCTGTACACTCACCACTGTGTCCTCAGCCCCCCCACTCTACTCCCTGTACACTCACCACTGTGTCCTCAGCCCCCTCACTCTACTCCCTGTACACTCACCACTGTGTCTTCAGCCCCCCCACTCTTCTCCCTGTACACTCACCACTGTGTCTTCAGCCCCCCCACTCTTCTCCCTGTACACTCACCACTGTGTCCTCAGCCCCCCCACTCTACTCCCTGTACACTCACCACTGTGTCCTCAGCCCCCCCACTCTACTCCCTGTACACTCACCACTGTCCTCACTGCCCCCCCCACTCTACTCCCTGTACACTCACCACTGTGTCCTCAGCCCCCCCACTCTACTCCCTGTACACTCACCACTGTGTCCTCAGCACCCCCACTCTACTCCCTGTACACTCACCACTGTGTCCTCAGCCCCCCACTCTACTCCCTGTACACTCACCACTGTGACCTCAACCCCCCCACTCTACTCCCTGTACACTCACCACTGTGTCCTCAGCCCCCCCACTCAACTCCCTGTACACTCACCACTGTGTCCTCAGCACCCCCACTCTACTCCCTGTACACTCACCACTGTGTCCTCAGCCCCCCCACTCTACTCCCTGTACACTCACCACTGTGTCCTCAACCCCCCCACTCTACTCCCTGTACACTCACCACTGTGTCCTCAACTCCCCCCACTCTACTCCCTGTACACTCACCACTGTGTCCTCAACCCCCCCACTCTACTCCCTGTACACTCACCACTGTGTCCTCAAACCCCCCACTCTACTCCCTGTACACTCACCACTGTGTCCTCAGCCCCCCCACTCTACTCCCTGTACACTCACCACTGTGTCCTCAGCCCCCCCACTCTACTCCCTGTACACTCACCACTGTGTCCTCAGCCCACCCACTCTACTCCCTGTACACACACCACTGTGTCCTCAACCCCCCCACTCTACTCCCTGTACACTCACCACTGTGTCCTCAACTCCCCCCACTCTACTCCCTGTACACTCACCACTGTGTCCTCAACCCCCCCACTCTACTCCCTGTACACTCACCACTGTGTCCTCTACCACCCCCACTCTACTCCCTGTACACACACCCTGTGTCCTCAGCACGCCCCCTCTACACCCTGTACACTCACCACTGTCCTCAGCCCCCCCACTCTACTCCCTGTACACTCACCACTGTGTCCTCAGCCCCCCCCACTCTACTCCCTGTACACTCACCACTGTGTCCTCAGCCCCCCCACTCTACTCCCTGTACACTCACCACTGTGTCCTCAACCCCCCCCACTCTACTCCCTGTACACTCACAACTGTGTCCTCAGCCCCCCCCACTCTACTCCCTGTACACTGACCACTGTGTCCTCAGCCCCCCCACTCTACTCCCTGTACACTCACCACTGTGTCCTCAGCCCCCCCCACTCTACTCCCTGTACACTCACCACTGTGTCCTCAAACCCCCCCACTCTACTCCCTATACACTCACCACTGTGTCCTCAGCCCCCCCACTCTACTCCCTGTACACTCACCACTGTGTCCTCAGCCCCCCCACTCTACTCCCTGTACACTCACCACTGTGTCCTCAGCCCCCCCACTCTACTCCCTGTACACTCACCACTGTGTCCTCAGCCCCCCCACTCTACTCCCTGTACACACACCACTGTGTCCTCAGCCCCCCCACTCTACTCACTGTACACTCACCACTGTGTCCTCAACCCCCCCACTCTACTCCCTGTACACTCACCACTGTGTCCTCAAACCCCCCACTCTACTCCCTGTACACTCACCACTGTGTCCTCAGCCCCCCCACTCTACTCCCTGTACACTCACCACTGTGTCCTCAACTCCCCCCACTCTACTCCCTGTACACTCACCACTGTGTCCTCAACCCCCCCACTCTACTCCCTGTACACTCACCACTGTGTCCTCAAACCCCCCACTCTACTCCCTGTACACTCACCACTGTGTCCTCAACTCCCCCCACTCTACTCCCTGTACACTCACCACTGTGTCCTCAACTCCCCCCACTCTACTCCCTGTACACTCACCACTGTGTCCTCAACCCCCCCACTCTACTCCCTGTACACTCACCACTGTGTCCTCAGCCCCCCCACTCTACTCCCTGTACACTCACCACTGTGTCCTCAGCCCCCCCACTCTACTCCCTGTACACTCACCACTGTGTCCTCAGCCCCCCCACTCTACTCCCTGTACACTCACCACTGTGTCCTCAGCCCCCCCACTCTACTCCCTGTACACTCACCACTGTGTCCTCAGCCCCCCCACTCTACTCCCTGTACACTCACCACTGTGTCCTCAGCCCCCCCACTCTACTCCCTGTACACTCACCACTGTGTCCTCAGCCCCCCCCACTCTACTCCCTGTACACTCACCACTGTGTCCTCAGTCCCCCCCACTCTACTCCCTGTACACTCACCACAGTGTCCTCAGCCCCCCCACTCTACTCCCTGTACACTCACCACTGTGTCCTCAACCCCCCCCACTCTACTCCCTGTACACTCACCACTGTGTCCTCACTCCCCCCACTCTACTCCCTGTACACTCACCACTGTGTCCTCAACCCCCCCACTCTACTCCCTGTACACTCACCACTGTGTCATCAGCCCCCCCCACTCTACTCCCTGTACACTCACCACTGTGTCCTCAGCCCCCCCACTCTACTCCCTGTACACTCACCACTGTGTCCTCAGTCCCCCCCACTCTACTCCCTGTACACTCACCACTGTGTCCTCAGCCCCCCCACTCTACTCCCTGTACACTCACCACTGTGTCCTCAGCCCCCCCACTCTACTCCCTGTACACTCACCACTGTGTCCTCAACCCCCCCCACTCTACTCCCTGTACACTCACCACTGTGTCCTCAGTCCCCCCCACTCTACTCCCTGTACACTCACCACTGTGTCCTCAGCCCCCCCACTCTACTCCCTGTACACTCACCACTGTGTCCTCAACCCCCCCACTCTACTCCCTGTACACTCACCACTGTGTCCTCAACCCCCCCACTCTACTCCCTGTACACTCACCACTGTGTCCTCAGCCCCCCCACTCTACTCCCTGTACACTCACCACTGTGTCCTCAACCCCCCCACTCTAATCCCTGTACACTCACCACTGTGTCCTCAACCCCCCCACTCTACTCCCTGTACACTCACCACTGTGTCCTCAACCCCCCCCACTCTACTCCCTGTACACACACCACTGTGTCCTCAACCCCCCCCACTCTACTCCCTGTACACTCACCACTGTGTCCTCAGCCCCCCCCACTCTACTCCCTGTACACTCACCACTGTGTCCTCAACCCCCCCACTCTACTCCCTGTACACTCACCACTGTGTCCTCAGCCCCCCCACTCTACTCCCTGTACACTCACCACTGTGTCCTCAACCCCACCACTCTACTCCCTGTACACTCACCACTGTGTCCTCACTCCCCCCCCACTCTACTCCCTGTACACTCACCACTGTGTCCTCACTCCCCCCCCACTCTACTCCCTGTACACTCACCACTGTGTCCTCAGCCCCCCACTCTACTCCCTGTACACTCACCACTGTGTCCTCAGCCCCCCCACTCTACTCCCTGTACACACACCACTGTGTCCTCAGCCCCCCCCACTCTACTCCCTGTACACACACCACTGTGTCCTCAGCCCCCCCCACTCTACTCCCTGTACACTCACCACTGTGTCCTCACTCCCCCCCACTCTACTCCCTGTACACTCACCACTGTGTCCTCAACCCCCCCACTCTACTCCCTGTACACTCACCACTGTGTCCTCAGCCCCCCCACTCTACTCCCTGTACACTCACCACTGTGTCCTCAACCCCCCCCACTCTACTCCCTGTACACTCACCACTGTGTCCTCAACCCCCCCCCCACTCTACTGCCTGTACACTCACCACTGTGTCCTCAACCCCCCCACTCTACTCCCCGTACACTCACCACTGTGTCCTCAGCCCCCCCACTCTACTCCCTCTACACTCACCACTGTGTCCTCAGCCCCCCCACTCTACTCCCTGTACACTCACCACTGTGTCCTCAGCCCCCCCACTCTACTCCCTGTACACTCACCACTGTGTCCTCAACCCCCCCACTCTACTCCCTGTACACTCACCACTGTGTCCTCAGCCCCCCCACTCTACTCCCTGTACACTCACCACTGTGTCCTCAGCCCCCCCACTCTACTCCCTGTACACACACCACTGTGTCCTCAGCCCCCCCCACTCTACTCCCTGTACACTCACCACTGTGTCCTCAGCCCCCCCACTCTACTCCCTGTACACTCACCACTGTGTCCTCAGCCCCCCCACTCCACTCCCTCTACACTCACCACTGTGTCCTCAACCCCCCCACTCCACTCCCTGTACACTCACCACTGTGTCCTCAACCCCCCCACTCTACTCCCTGTACACTCACCACTGTGTCCTCAGCCCCCCCACTCTACTCCCTCTACACTCACCACTGTGTCCTCAGCCCCCCCACTCTACTCCCTGTACACTCACCACTGTGTCCTCAACCCCCCCCCACTCTACTCCCTGTACACTCACCACTGTGTCCTCAACCCCCCCCCCACTCTACTCCCTGTACACTCACCACTGTGTCCTCAGCCCCCCCACTCTATTCCCTGTACACTCACCACTGTGTCCTCAACCCCCCCACTCTACTCCCTGTACACTCACCACTGTGTCCTCAACCCCCCCACTCTACTCCCTGTACACTCACCACTGTGTCCTCAGCCCCCCCACTCTACTCCCTGTACACTCACCACTGTGTCCTCAGCCCCCCCACTCTACTCCCTGTACACACACCACTGTGTCCTCAACCCCCCCACTCTACTCCCTGTACACTCACCACTGTGTCCTCAACCCCCCCCCCACTCAACTCCCTGTACACTCACCACTGTGTCCTCAGCCCCCCCACTCTACTCCCTGTACACTCACTACTGTGTCCTCAACCCCCCCACTCTACTCCCTGTACACTCACCACTGTGTCCTCAACCCCCCCACACTACTCCCTGTACACTCACCACTGTGTCCTCAGCCCCCCCACTCTACTCCCTGTACACTCACCACTGTGTCCTCAACCCCCCCACTCTCCTCCCTGTACACTCACCACTGTGTCCTCAGCCCCCCCACTCTACTCCCTGTACACTCACCACTGTGTCCTCAACCCCCCCACTCTACTCCCTGTACACTCACCACTGTGTCCTCAGCCCCCCCACTCTACTCCCTGTACACTCACCACTGTGTCCTCAGCCCCCCCACTCTACTACCTGTACACTCACCACTGTGTCCTCAACCCCCCCACTCTACTCCCTGTACACTCACCACTGTGTCCTCAACCCCCCCCACTCTACTCCCTGTACACTCACCACTGTGTCCTCAGCCCCCCCACTCTACTCCCTGTACACTCACCACTGTGTCCTCAACCCCCCCCACTCTACTCCCTGTACACTCACCACTGTGTCCTCAGCCCCCCCACTCTACTCCCTGTACACTCACCACTGTGTCCTCAGCCCCCCCACTCTACTCCCTGTACACTCACCACTGTGTCCTCACCCCCCCCACTCTACTCCCTGTACACTCACCACTGTGTCCTCAGCCCCCCCACTCTACTCCCTGTACACTCACCACTGTGTCCTCACCCCCCCACTCTACTCCCTGTACACTCACCACTGTGTCCTCAACCCCCCCCCACTCTACTCCCTGTACACTCACCACTGTGTCCTCACCCCCCCCCACTCTACTCCCTGTACACTCACCACTGTGTCCTCAGCCCCCCCACTCTACTCCCCTGTACACTCACCACTGTGTCCTCACCCCCCCCCACTCTACTCCCTGTACACTCACCACTGTGTCCTCACC